>NC_091406.1:4235869-4537717 GCF_032191515.1 Phaenicophaeus curvirostris | reverse complement strand
AGTGAAGTGTATCTGGAATGTGTAGTGTCACAGTGCAGCGTAAAAATGTAGCTTGTCAGCACATAAAGCTTTCTCCTGAAGCTCAGATGGTGGCAACTTACTGTTAATTTCTCGCCAGTGTTGACTGTTTTCCAAATTAATTGCCTGCATTAATCCATCCTTCTCTTTTAACCCATTTACAAGTGAGAAGTTTTGCAATTTGTGATTGGCTCACTTATATTTGTAAAATATTTGCTGGTTGACCCTCTTGAGTCCTAGCAAACTACATTCAGAATAGACCATGTCATAGAGAAGTCAGTTTGCAGGCATCCAGAGACAGAGTCCAGTTTTTCATTATCTTTGCCCAAATTAATAACTTCAGATAAAGTTGATATTTTTCTTTAAATATTCTGCTTACAGTTTCAGTGTTTTCTTTACATTAATTGCTTACTTGCACATTACATTTTTTGCATCCTATTTGTGTAAATCTGGTTTAATATGTATTCTCAGCAGGTTTGTGGCTTCCAATTTCCTAATTTCCTTAAATCTGGTCATAAAAGTTGCTTTGGTTTTACTTACCCAAATAGTTTTATGACCCTTAGAAAAGAAAGTAGCGTACCTGTATATAAATTTATAATATAAGCTTGGTAGTTAAAACTTGATACTTTGCAGGAGCTGTTATTTCATTGCATAGTATTTCAGCTTTGGCTGTTGTTCCGTCCTGTTTAGGACGGTTCTGAGGATCTCAGCCTTACAAGGCACTGCAAGTCCTTGTGGCATTCCACTGAAGCAGGTTGGCTTTGTGAAGAGATCTGTGCTAGTCCAAATCTTGCTACAAGATTTGGGTCATTAAAGCCTGTGTGATGGAAAACCTGAAGGCCTGGCACCAGCAGAGATCTTGAAAATGAACACCAAATGCTTGCTGGGTTAAGGCAAAAATGCAGATCAATTAATCTGTATTTCCAAGTATTTTTTCTGCATTTGTCCTGCTTTTTAGAAATCACCTGCATCTCTATTATTTACAAGCTGTGAGCAAAACCGTTTAGAACTTGTCTTTTGCTAATGTGAGGATGCATGAGACTCTTATTAAACTACAGTAAGTCTTCACTATTCCTGTGTCAGTTCTTTGTAAACCTTTTCAGTCAAAAGTTCAGGTTTGCTCAGGACTGGGCATTCTTACCTGCCGCTGAAATTGCTTGGAAGCTGAGAGTGCTCAGGGCCTGGTGCAAAAGATGGGATGGTTTCCCTGGTACTGTATCTTCCTGCTTTACATGTTATGTATAGTTTGTTCTGACTGTGCTGTGTGTTCACTTTAGTATTTTTGCCATTCTTTTTCATTTTATTAGCGCCATGCCCTATCACTTTTCCCCTCATTGATTTCAAAACAATGCACCTGCAGAGAGAAGGGGAGGGTAAGTATGGTTCGCCATACGTTCAGTTATCTGCCTTTTGATAGTTTATGGTTTGCTTTCTGATCAACCCTTCACCTGCTGTCCCTTTTATCTTGGGAATGTTCTGATCTGCAGTTTTTTGGTTTACTTCTTTCTAAAAGATCGCCTTCCTACATCTTGTGCTGTGTAAACAGGCAAGATTATAGCTTCAAAACAAAAAAAATCCCAATAATACTTCGTAAATTTACAGTGGAAAGCAGGTACAAGGGTTATTTTTTTTAAAGATTACTTTGTGGGTTTTATTGTCGTTCTGCACACTTTGAACCAGTTTTCAAATTTCTGATTTGAACTGGAAAAAGATAGTAAAGTCCCTGAAAGGAAAAGCTGGGGGGGTGGATTTTAAATCAAAGTGCTTGGAAGGCCGTATCAACTTTTTGTTAGACAGCAAGAAGACCATATCTAAGAGTTGAAAGAGATGTTGGCAACTAATTTTTTTATAGGGATTTTTTATTTTTTAGAAAAGATTGTTTTGGAATCCCTCCTGCCTAAAAGAAATCACCTTTCACAAATTAAGAAATCTCTTTTTCTCAGTGGTGTCAAGATTGATTCAAACTTAAAAATGTAACAACACTCCTTTTAAAAGACCTAAGCAAATGAGTCTTGTACCTAAAAAGGTATTGTCAGGCTTGCCTTCTTCAAAACCAGGAGGACAATCTCATAAAGTGCATCCATAAAATGTATAAAAATTAACTTTCACAGCAAAATATTGCAATGGACAATAAATATGTTCTTCTTATTTTGGATTTCTGATAAGTAAATAAGACTCTTTTATACTGTAGAACTGTTCAGAAATGATGTGTATGCGCAAGATACACTTTGAAAAAGGGATCTTAGTGTGCATACTTCATTTCAGTACCTTTTTCTTTCAATTGTTACACGACAGAATTTGTAGCTTTCTGATGTATTTCAATGTTTTTATTCACTTTGTGTATGACACCACATCTTTTATAGCATACAAGACAGCATTGGGTACCATTTTTGTTTCCTTTTGACTCTTGTTGACAGTTTTGTTAACAGAAAAGTACCATTTTATGTCCCTTTTTTATCTTCTAGATCCGTTTCCTGCTTTCAAATCTTGGCAGGAGGACAGTGAATCTGGAGAAGCTCAGCTTTCCCCGCAGGCTGGAAGGATGACTAATCATCCATTGGAAGAGGACTGTCATCCGTTATTGTCACATCGTAGTTTGGATTTTGGGCAAAGCCAGCGTTTCTTACATGATCCTGAAACGTTAGATTCTTCATCCAAAGCACTTTCTTTTGTTAGGTATGTATTTTAATGCAACTTGGTGGGTGTGAAAATACAGCTGTTTAAGAACCCCGTGGGTTTTCATGATAAAAATTAATGTCGTGTGGCCATTTGGCTGTTCTGCCTGCCCAGGAAATGCTGTAGTGGGTCAGACCAGAGGTTCATTTGGCATGGTATTGTGCCTGTCAAAGTGTCCACTGGCAGATGCTGAAGTATAAAAATAGGGCGAGCTTGCACAGATTTCCCTGGCATTTGATCAGGGTTTCTGCCAGCCTGCTGTAACGGCACTTCCTGGGCAGAAGATAGTATTTATATCTGTTGTTTACCTGTCTTTACTGGATTGCTGGTCTATGATTTTTTCTAAGTTTAGCTTGCTTTTTTTTTTTTTTTTTTTACTAACATGAGTATCTGCTTTCACATTGCCTAATTTTGGGTTTGTTTTGTGTGCCATGTTATCAACTTCCAGTAAAGAGCTAGATTCTACAGACTATTGCAACTGAAGTGTGTAGGGATGGTCTGGGCAGATTCTTCCTTTGAGCTGTGGAAGGTCTTCATTCAGAAGGGTTATAGGAAAGCATCAGCTGTTAGAGTGAGAGGTGTGGGATAATAGCAGCACAACAAAGATGTCCTCTCCTGCATGTTTAGAGGCCATATGTAGAGGTTTAACTTGGAGTATGAAAAAAGAGTTGTAACTAAACAAGCTGCAAGTTATTTGTGTGATGCTGGGGAGTGTGACCTTCAAAGCTGTAAACAACCTGTGTCCTGCACTGTCCGATACCATCAATATGAGAGGGAATTTAGGAATTTCCATGCTTGTTAGGGAAGAAAAAAGTCCCATAAAAATGAGAAAAGTATCAAACAGAAAAGACCAAGTTTAGGGTCTCCAGTTCTAAGTCTGACATAGATTTATTGATTAAAAAAGATTCTTGCTCAAGTTTACTCTAGTTTTCTGCAGAAGATGTTTGACAAGCAGCGTTAACATGATGCAGGAGATTGACCTGCAGAGAAGTGCTGATAGCCAGAGTTGTTCTCATTCTGAAACTAATAGGGATCTACACTAGCAGATTATTAGATTAGTGTTTCTAATATCTTGAACTACATTGATGTCTCAGCAAACAGGTAGTGACATCTTTCAGGCACCTTATGTAGTAAGTTTAGAGAAAATTCTTGTGGTCAATATTGAAATAAAAAGGCTTTTCCAAAGCAAATATCAATGAGCTGAACAAGTGAAAAAGGTGATTCAAAACCAGAATCTTGTACTCTGAAAATACTTTAGTATGGCAAACAGATTAGATGATGCAGATGTATTTTAGATAAATACCTAATAAATCATCTAAAATAGTTAAATGGAGCTCTCTAATTACCAAGGGTTGCTCGGTGGTAACCTTCAATCTAGGCTGTGTTCTGTGCCAGGTATTTCAAAGTGTAGTGAGTATCCAGTAACTTAGATAAGTAATTTAGCCACCAGAAAGTTCTGAACTGTTTTAGTGAGAATGTAATTAGGAGTACATTTGTTTATTACACTTGAATTTCAAACGCTGTTTTTCACCCAAGAGCTATTTATGTTAGAGGTATTACTGAAATTAGAGAAGGAAAGATAACATGTCACATTTTGAAGGCAGCAAATCAGAGCATTTTGATTCAGTAAGTAAATATCTCTGACTGAAAACCTGAGAAGAATGGATTATGAACTGGATAAAAAAGTAGAGATTAGTCATCTGTTACTCAAATACACAAGTTGTTTGCACTCGTTTAAATAATTAAATGGCATTTAAAAAATGCTTTTATGCAGAACACGAAGAGCATCCTTTAGCTCAAAAGATGACAAAAGGGAAGACAAGACGCCTTATCAGCTTGTCAAGAAACTACAGAAAAAAATAAAGCAATTTGAGGAACAGTTTGAAAAAGAGAAAAACATTAAGGTAAGTTACCACTTCTGCTTTTATTCAGGATAAATGCCTGCATGGTGGAGCTAAGTTCCTTCTTGTAGTTCATCACTGAGTAACTGTGGGATCACAGACGATAAACATTTTGTTATGCACTGCTGCCTACAAAAGTGAACTGACTAGCAGTAGTACACAACATACCATAGCGCCGGAGGTCAGAGAAGGGCAGACAGTGGCATTGATGCAGTGAGACTGGAGAGCTATCAGATGAGGCATGTGGAGAGGCAAAAGCATGTCCTCACTCTCTGGCTCAAATTCTGTTACCTTTCTTCAAATTAATTTCTGTAAGTGTTGTCTGTTATGTTGGCATTGAGATCTGGTCTTGGACTAAGAGTGCATGCACGTTGCTGGTCACATTCACTGTCATAAATATTACCACATATCAAAATAAATATTTATAAACAAGCTTTGGTGTATTTGTTTTCATAAAATATACTTTGTTTGTATTACTTTTCAGCCCTCCTATAGTGATATTGCAGCCAATCCAAAAGTTTTAAAATGGATGACTGAACTCACCAAATTGAGAAAGCAAATCAAAGGTAAGGGGTGCTACAGTTTCTGATTTTCTGCAAACACCTGCCTATCTACCTGCCTAAAATGGCTGTCATTCAGTAAAATTCCACAGGAGAGTATGAATGTTGCATTTCTAGATTCTAAACTATTCAAAAGTGAAATTATTCTTGTGACTTCGTGTTTAGTTTATTAGAAGAGAAAATTTGTCTATGCAGAGTTTTATGTTCCTTTATTTGCAGTTGGACTGAGAGAGTTATTTCTTTTAAACCTTTGGATTGAGCAATTTTTCTCGTTTCAGATGCAAAGCAGAGGAGCTCAGATGGGGAATTCATACCTCAAACACGTCCACGAAGTAACACTCTTCCAAAAAGCTTTGGCTCCTCTCTTGACCAAGAGGCTGAAGAAAATGGAGATGAGATGCGGGTTGTGCAGAATGAGAAGAAGCCCACCAAGGAAGCTACACTTGAACTCATTTTGAAAAGATTAAAGGAAAAGCGAGTTGAGAGATGTTTGCCAGAAGATATAAAAGTAAGCATAAGGTTACGGGTAGGCTGTTTCTAACAGAATAATGAAGGGAAATAGTCATACATTTCAGATATCGCTTTATCAAGGAAATGATGCCTCTATCTAGCAGCCCTTGACCAAGACCTTGTATTTCAGACTCTGTGGGGAAATGATCATGGTGAACAACATTTTCCTCGCTCACTCTTATTAAAATATTTACAAGTATGTGCTGACAATACTGGACAGCTTTAAGTGGATGGAAGTGGGATGTGTGGTGTTAACTAAACTAAGTTTGGCTGAGGCATCTGTATAGCTGATAAATGTAGAAAAGCTGTTACAAGTGACTTGTGTTTGATTAAACGTGAATTATTCTTCTGACAGAAAATGACAAAGGACCATTTGGTAGAAGAGAAAACATCTCTCCAGAAAAGCCTCCTGTATTATGAAAGTCAGCATGGACGGCCGGTAATACTTGGTTTAGTTCACCAAACTGTATTAACGTATACATAGACAAAAGTAAAGTTGATGCAGTAGTAATGCTGAAATTTAATGCTGGTGTGTGGTCTTTTTTCTTCTCCAAAGTGCAGTTATCTATTGGTTTATTAGTTTCCATGTTACCGTCAGAAGAAGTTATTACGTTGACTTCTTTAAAAAAGAAAAAAATCATGTATTCATAGGTTCTTTTTCCACAGATTGGTAGATTACTGGACTTTGCAAAGTGATTGATGTTGTTTGGTGCCTTATTTGTCTGTGAAGCAAAGAGAAATCTTAAAACTAAATGACACTATTGAATTTCCTGGGAAGAGACTTTAAATGTTCTGGATTTCACAATAATAAAAATGAAAAGACGCTTCTTTTTTTTTTTTTTTTTGAGCATGTGGCGTTTATCTTACCTAGTTGGAGATATGGAAGTTAGAGGAAGTGATCAGCAATTAGTACCTAAAGTTCTGGGCTTTCACCTTAGACAGTGATCAGCATCACTCGTCCAATCACAAGATGTTTCCAGTTATGAATCTATCAGTATCTGGAGTTGGCACACTTGCTTTATAACCAGCACTGTCATATAAATCTGATCAAGCCTTTCAGCCTAAAAGCCAAGGAACAATGATAGTCTTGGAGATACTGGCACTGATTCCACGGTCCCCTTAGGGAGAGAATGCCAGTAACTGTTGAGGATAGTCTGTAAGATTCATTATGTGAGTGTCACGGTGGCCAGAAGTTGAGAGTAAGTCAGATATCAGGTAAAATCTCTCTACAGTTTCATCTTTTCCTTTTCCTCCCCATCATTTCTTTAGAACCATCATCATTGCTAGGCCCACAGTCTTCCCCCTAAGTTCTTGGTCCTTTTTTTCCTCTTTTCCATGGGCTTTGAAGACAGGGTTTGCTTCTACTGAAGCTCCCTTAACTTTTAGGGAGTCTTTAAGACACCTTCCTAAAAAATATAGGGGGTTAAAGTGAGAAAAGAGAGGAGGAAAAAGCACCCATTTATTCCCCTTTATCTGCATTAGCCCCATTTTATACACAGTTTAAACTAGTTTTATATTCCTAATTGAGGTGTATGTGGCCTGGCATGAGAAGCATACCGCTCTGTGTTTGCTTGTCTATTATTGACTGGTATAATTAATTCTGTGGTTTCTCTGCCTTTAGGTTACTAGAGAAGAAAGACATATTGTGAAGCCACTTTATGACAGATACAGACTTGTAAAACAAATGTTAACTAGAGCAAGCATTACTCCTATTCTTGTGAGTAAAACAAATGCTATTTCTACTTTTTCCACTTTTGAACTGCTAGGCTGCCTTTAGAGGAGCTAGTAATAATGTTCCATGAAATAAATCCTTCTTGTGGAAGATACAAGATGTTGTTATCATTATACCTAAGGCATTTGATTTACTGCTGAGAGCAGAGCAGTTCAAAGCTGTCTATGACCTTGATGACTCTTAAGAAGCAAATGGTTCTCAGTGGAAGTAAATAAGCTGTTCTATCTCGCCTTGGCTGAGACGTTCCCCAGTCACTGTGCTAGGTATGGATCTGCAGTACATACTGTACTTCCAGTCCTCCCAAGAATAGTAACACCAGTTGCAGTGAAGTTTGCCTCTTCTGTACTGCAGGTTACTGTCACTTGAGGAATGAGTTATAGGGTGGCCAGAAGAATCATTCCATTTGTCATGCTTCCCCAGTGTGAGATGTTATCAATATCTGCAACATCTGCGCTTTTTCATTGTGTTTTCACTTCATTTCCTTCTAACTTGCAGTGCTTTTTATTCTTTTCTTTCTTCTCTCTATGGTCTTGTAAGAGATGAGGAAGAAAAGGTTTTGTACTGTGCAAGGAGATTGGTGTGGTCTTGTTTATAGTACCTGTAAAACAAAACCAGCTGGCTGGCTTTGTTCTTTGTGAACTAATCAAAGTCTTGCATGCTGACCCAGGCTTGCAACAAAAGAGTTTTTATATTAACTATTTGACCCTTTTAGAAGGAAGGGACTGCATCGCTGATGTGAGATAATCCCTTTATGTACAGATGATTCTCTGCCAGATTTACATAGCTGGGCAGTGGCTTACTCAGCGGGAGCTTAATCAGCTGTTCTTGTTGACTCTGACTGTTCTTAGCTATCCCCTTTAAGCTGAAGTACAGTGAGATAAAGGGACCAGTTCAAGATTATTCCTTTCTTGCATATACATTTTTGGGTAGCTGCTTTTATAGAAAAATGTGATATGCATTACAGTCATATTTCAGTTTAAGGGCTTTTTTATCAGTATCCCTTTTTGAACTCCATAAATGCAGGTTGCTCTTAAACACCTAAGCTCTTCTCCATGATTGGTGAGTCAGAGATAATTGGTGGTGCCCTTGAATGGTTGAGTTCTATCCCATCTCTCACTTAAAATCTGACTCTTCAGCTGAGATGCAGTTGTATTATCAGTAGCTTTATGACTATATTGTAGCAAAATATGATCGTATTTCACATCTGTGGAACAAAGGGAGGGGAGATAGCCAACCAATAAATTCAGAAGAGATCTTGGTAACGTAATTCCTAATCTATGCTGTAGGCAACATCTCTAAAATATTTTTCACAGGCCTCTGCTTTTGAAACCTGTAAGACAGATACATGGAGCTCTCTGATTACCAAGGGCTGTTCAGTGGTAGCTTCTGGATAGGCTATATTCAGAGCCAGATATTTCAAGGATAACCTTTTGGTTTATATGACACTTGCTTCCATGAGAAACCTCTTATGAAATCACAGTGTACTGATCACATAGTGAAGCCTGTATGGAAATGACCAAAGCAGCAGAAAGCTGTTTACTTTTCCTGAAATAAAGTTTTTTGGTGTGTCATTGTCTGTGTGGCTTTTGTGTTCCACCTTCCTCTTGTTCAAATAGTCTGTCTATTGAAATTCTGTGTGCTGTGCAGGGATAACAGATGAGCAGGGGTGTGCAACAGGCAGCTAACGGTAATATCTCTACAGCACAGTGGTACCTGTGTTAGGCTGAGGGATTTAGCTGTTTTGACTCTGAAATAAAAATAGATGACTCTCATATAGCTCTTCCAAGCACCAGGCTTTGGAGTGGTTTAGAAAGATACCTGCCATCGTTATTTCCAATGTATGCCTGGCAGAAGAGAAAAAAAAAATGGCTTTTGGTGTTGTATAAGTTTATATTTACAATCTTCCTATGGTTTGGTGTGGGAGGAACAAGAGTAAATATGAAATCTGGAGAAACCTTTGCACTTTGAGCTTTCTACAAAAAGTGGAGAGGGAATGTGCTTTTTATTTCAAGTCAGAAGAATAAGAGTTTCAGAAATTTTTACTTCTTCATCAAGGATGCTTTGGGCATCTGAGCTTTTTGGGTTGTGTGGTTGTTTTGTCTGTGCTCTGTAAGTATGTTTGCAGCCTTCTATTCTTCTGAAGAAATACCTTTAGGTATTAGGTGACTTGAACAAAATTCTGACTGCACACGGCATTTAATGTCTAATTGTACATAATGAAACAAACTTAAATTTTTGCAGGGTTCACCATCAACGAAGAGGCGGGGGCAGATGTTACAGCCCATTATTGAAGGTGAAACTGCCCATTTTTTTGAAGAAATTAAGGTGCGTAGAGTGCATTTTAAACAAAAAATATATATTTCCCAGCAGTTGTAGTATGGAACTGAAATATTACATATTTGCTTGAATTTCTGGAACTTTCAGGAAGAAGAGGAGGAAAGTGATGGTTTGTCTGCAGATCTGAATGATATCTTCAAAACTGCTGTCCAAACACAGTCTGTTTTAAGCCCAGTTGAAAACTCCGAGTCTGATGTTGAAGATGGTCAAGAGAAACTAACTCGGGACCTTAGGCTGTCAAGCACCCGTGCTGCTTCTATGTATGTGACAATAAGTGACTAATTCTATTACAGAGGTGGCAATTATTGCACTTAGAGTTACGATACCAAATATGTGATGTCGGGTGGGAGGGAGTGACATGCTCAGCTCTTCATGGGAAGTGTTTGGCTTGAATGAGCGTTCTTTCCTCTGACATCTCTGAATAAGGTCTTTTTGTATTCAGTGAATTCTTCAGTATATTCTGAACCTTCTTCAGCCTTACGTGAGCTGTGTACACAGCAAAAAAATTTATAACCCTTTATTAACTACTAGTTTGTTCTCAGTATTTCACTGTCAGAGAGATATTCCTTATGAGTGAGATAAGTGTATTATTAGTGCAGCTATCTCAGTTGTTTTGAGTATGTTTTGAAGAAATTAGGTTTCATTGTATGCCCAACACTGTTTTTGTTTCACTTGAAATTTGTAGGCCTGAATTATTGGAGCAATTGTGGAAAGCCAGAGCTGAAAAAAAGAAACTACGTAAGACGTTGCGAGAATTTGAAGAGGAGTTCTATCAGCAGAATGGAAGGTTTGTTTAGCACAAAACCAGATTCTGGACAGCAGTCTCCTTTTGTAGCCAAGTGGGTTTTTCAGCTTTTTAATGAGTGATGCCAAATGGAATCTGATCTGTCCTGATCTCTGCTATGAATAATCTGAAAGAGATAAGTGTTGCGTATTTTTAATAATGGAGGAAGCCTGCTCCTGAGTTACATTTCCTCTGCTACAGCCTGTAAAACGTAACACTGAAAATGGAAGTGGTTGTTTTGTGTTTTTTTATTAACATTTTGAAATAATTATTAAAAAAGTATATTTATTTTTAATTTTTTATGTTACGCCCCTCCCGGGCTATCCCCCGCCCCCGATTATCCTGTTTTTAACATAGAGCTGGGGAGTTTGCCTGTATGTTCTTTGTTCCAGTAGCCCAGTCCCGACAGTGCGTATTTAAGCCTTTGACACAGTTTCTCACAGCGTTCTGCTTGAGAAACTGTCAGCCTCTGGGCTGGACAGGCGCACACTCTCCTGGGTGGAAAACTGGTTGGATGGCCGGGCCCAGAGAGTGGTGGTAAATGGTGTGAAATCCAGCTGGAGGCCAGTGACAAGTGGGGTTCCCCAGGGCTCAGTGCTGGGTCCAGCCCTGTTCAATGTCTTCATCAATGACCTGGATGAAGGCATCGAATGCACCCTTAGCAAGTTTGCGGATGACACTAAGCTGGGTGGAAGTGTCGATCTGCTGGAGGGTCGGGAGGCTCTGCAAAGGGATCTGAACAGGCTGGACCGCTGGGCAGAGTCCAATGGCATGAGGTTTAACAAGGCCAAATGCCGGGTCCTGCACTTGGGGCACAACAACCCTATGCAGTGCTACAGACTGGGAGAAGTCTGTCTAGAAAGCTGCCTGGAGGAGAGGGACCTGGGGGTGTTGGTTGACAGCCGACTGAATATGAGCCAGCAGTGTGCCCAGGTGGCCAAGAAGGCCAAGGGCATCTTGGCTTGTATCAGAAACGGCGTGACCAGCAGGTCCAGGGAGGTTATCCTCCCTCTGTACTCGGCACTGGTGAGACCGCTCCTCGAATCCTGTGTTCAGTTCTGGGCCCCTCACCACAAGAAGGATGTTGAGGCTCTGGAGAGAGTCCAGAGAAGAGCAACAAAGCTGGTGAAAGGGCTGGAGAACAGGCCTTATGAGGAGCGGCTGAGAGAGCTGGGGTTGTTTAGCCTGGAGAAGAGGAGGCTGAGGGGTGACCTCATTGCTCTCTACAACTACCTGAAAGGACGTTGTAGAGAGGAGGGTGCTGGCCTCTTCTCCCAAGTGACAGGGGACAGGACAAGAGGGAATGGCCTCAAGCTCCGACAGGGGAGGTTTAGGCTAGACGTTAGGAAAAAATTCTTTACAGAAAGGGTCATTGGGCACTGGAACAGGCTGCCCAGGGAGGTGGTTGAGTCACCTTCCCTGGAGGTGTTTAAGGCACGGGTGGACGAGGTGCTGAGGGATATGGTTTAGTGTTTGGTAGGAACGGTTGGACTCGGTGATCCGGTGGGTCTCTTCCAACATCGTTATTCTGTGATTCTGTGATTCTGTGATTTCCTTTCCAATAAAGGGCTAGATAAATTTTTGTTCTTCTCTGTTTAAGGGTTTTAGGCTTCTTTATTGGAATATGTGTTGTTATGAATTTGATTGAACAGCTGCCCATTGTGTGTAATAGATTTTTCAAGCTATCCCTTCTTGAACAAAACTAACACTTTTAATAGTCACTTTCTGGACTGACAGATGTTCTCACTTAGCTGTACTTTTTACTGTATTTCTTCTTAAATATAAACTCCTGGACCACTGGTCACGCAAATTCCACTAATATGGCTTAATCAGGCACTTAGTGAATTTGGGACATAATTCCTTTTGACTTCAATGGCAAATAATGAGGTTGCATATGAAGGATTGATTGAAAAATAAGTCCGATTAAGCAATTTATTTATTTTAGTCCAGTCGTGAATATATAAGAATACTTCTCTGCTATCCATTTATGGATCAGTCTATATACAGTGAAAATTTCTGTGACATATACATGGGACCTGAAATGAAAGTCTTCATATCCCATTAATAAAACCTTCAGAAGAACTTAAAGGGAACAGTTTATAAACAGTGCTGCAACAGTTGTGTTGAATAAATGCTGCTGGGTTTTCAGTTCAGTTTTTTAGATGATGGCAAATCAAATACAACAATGGGTCTGTTATTGGTGAACAAGCTGCCCAAATGATTTTTATCTGCCCTGAGATAACTGCACTTTTGGTGCTTTTGTTTGGCTTGTTGCAGTGTGAAGGATCTTCTCGAAACTTAGAGGTGTGCTTCTTTTTACAGGAACGTACAGAAGGAAGATCGGGTTCCAATGCTCGATGAGTACAGGGAGTACAAGAAAATTAAAGCTAAACTTCGGCTGTTAGAAGTCCTTATCAGCAAACAAGATTCTTCAAAATCAATCTAAGTTGTTCCTCTGAACCGCTGAATAGCTTGATGGTTCCATGTTCTACCGCTGTACTTATTGGGTGCTTGTGTTCATTTGTCATGCACTGTTGAAAGAATCCAGTTTGTGCACTTTATTGTGGTGCCACTATGACATATTTGAAGGGTGAGTAGGTCCTGTCTAGAGAGCAAGTAAGATTTCTAAGTTTGAGACTGCTCTATCCAACTTTAGCAAACACAGTTTCCATCCAAGTTTTGTTACAGATGCATACATCTTGTTCCAAAACAACTGTAGCTTTTTTTTTCCTTTAGCATTCAAGAACTTTGAGACTTTTGTTGTTACCAACTTTTTGCATAATTGAAGAAATTCTTAATACCATAATGCTACACTGAACTACTCCTCTTGCCTATTTTTTATTATGTGGGAAAACAATCAGCAAATTAAACACACAGCTCTTTTTCCTGGAACATTTGAAAAACCAGACTACAATTCCTTTCAAAGGACTGCTGTGGAACAACTTTAGTTTTTGGTATTCTAAATTGCACCTATAACACAGTAATAATTAACAGCTATGGATTTTGCTCATTAGTGGTCACATTTCCTCCTTGATAAAGATGACAGTGGACAAACCAGAAAGTGACCTTGCTTAGTGTCTTTTAAAACATGGAAAACTGAGAAGCGTATATCACATGCTGCCTACAGGACTTACGTTACTGTCGTTCATCTTATCATTTAATCGGTTATTGTTTATCAGCTAGTGGTGACAGTGTTTTGTCTGAATTGGATACTGCATCTCCAGTTTCAGAAGATTTATTTGAGGAACATAATGAACATTTCGGTGTATGGGAAATCCGATGGCACTCAGACTTGTGTAGCTGCAGCAGAAAAGAGCTGGCCTAGGGCAGTTAAAATTCCACTGCACGTGAAATAAGTACGGTATCAAGGGCTAGAATCAGTGTAGTTAATGCGCATCCCAGGGTGTACTGTTGGCTTTGAGTGAAAAATTACTGCTGTGTATCGCGGTTTTGTTTTACAGTTGGAGAATAAAAATAAGTTACCTAACTCTTACGATGTAAACAAAACAGTTTATGGGCCTTGCATGACTTAGCTTCAGAGTTGAAACTAAATGAGGTTCTGAGTATCACATCTGCTGTGCTGAATGATGATTTAGCTCCTAGCTTTCTGCTCCGCAACAGCCATCAGCAGCTGGTTTTGATCTGGCAAAATCTAAGTGTTAATTTTAACTGGTGCTTTCTCAGTTTTATTTTTCTTCAATGTATCAGTTTGATTGTGGCCATGTTTTGCATGCACCTCCTCTCACTGCATGTTTTTATGACTGGCTAATATCAACATAGCTTTGATTCACACTGCAAAATGAAAGACCAAAAATGAACTTTCTCACAGTGTAAGAAATGGCTAGCGTGTAACCTCAGAGATTTGCTGTTCTGTCATGAAGCATATGAAATAGGTGGGAAGTAGGATTTTTAGTGCTCAGATTTCATCTGTGGACTGTAGAATACTAATTGTTTTTACTCTGCTTGTAGGCGTGTAATTTTGGAATTCAGAGAAAAAAAAGAAAGCACTAAAACTATTGAGCACTGGTGGTATGCCTTGTTTTTTAAACTGCAGAATGATCTGGGACCTTAGAGAATTATGAGGTTAAACTAGTCTTGAGACCATTTATCAATTCTATTCAGTTCCATTGTGCAATGTACACTTCAGTTCCTTTTCTATCCGTCTGCAGACACGGGTGTATCCAAACATTGAAACTAATGTGTACTGTATAGTGTTGTACATGAATGTTTGTGTTTTATATACCACATGCAAAATGTCAATATGCACTATTTAAATGTTTTAAATAATATATTCCTCCTTTATAATGCTTAAATCTATATGATTCCAATATTTTTATAAGTGAGTGAGTGATCAGACTGGTTCCAATTCAGAATTAACAGCTGCTTTGTGTTTGTTATGCAGTGTTTGGCTGTTTATTCAGTATAGTAGATAAGCATGGCAACAACAGTTATGCCGAGTGTGTTTTGTGCCATCCTTGTTGAGCAATAAATAAATGGTAGATCTAGGCATTTTGTGATATAACAGTTTTACTTTGGTAAAAGCAGAACCTATATATCTATATGGATATATAGATATGGAATATATATAACTAAACCAGACGTAATTGCATTGCTATGTCTGGTGCTCATTGTATAGACTTTTATAATAAAAGTACCTTAACCTTTATTGTCATATATCTTTGTTTCGCATCATGCTTTTTCCTCCACTGCCATCTCTTAGATAAAACACGTGCTGAATCCTTCACTGTTCTGCTGTGCATTTATAGTTTCAGAGTGTTCAGACCTGCCTCAGAAACTCCTGTAGAGCTGCCCACACTGGGGGTGGCTCAGGAGACAGACCTTGATGAAACCACAGCATTTTAAACCTTATTTTACCTGTTTTAGACTGTGCCTCTCAGCAGCCACGGCAGGGAAGGCCATTTCAGAGCAGCTCCTGCAATGACAGCTTGGCTCATGGTGCAGTGTGGGCTTCAGTTCCTGCTGGGATGCCAGCCTGCTGTGTGATGGTGCCGGAGCAAACGGAGTTCTGCTCATTCCTGCTCCCACAGTAGCAGCTTTGGGAGGAGATGGGGCAGAGTGCTGATTCAGCCATTACTGGGCTAATTAATTCGCTGCTAGAGGGTACACCTCCAGCCAATAAGCAGCATTTGATTGTGTCTCTATATCTGTAATGATCTCTTAGCCTTAAAATCAGTATCACAGCAGTAACTGCTGTATTTGCAGCCAGAACACACTGTTGATGCGCTCATTTCTGCAGACGTGAGAGGATGCTTTTCCTGTGGACCAGGCAGACTTTTCTCATAATACATTAAAATAAGATCGTGCAAAAAGTGACTGAGGTCTTTCAGGCTGACTTCTGTTGTATTCTGTGTAAATCTACCTGGGTGGTAGGGCGGATAAATGGGAAGAAGTAAAAAAAATACCAGGAACTTGAGGGAGTGAGGGAGAGGAGGCAGAAGGCAGCCTCCAGTACGTTCCTCAATGTGGGACAGAATAACCTTCCCTTCAATCACATCTTTCTTCTGAAGGGGGGGCAAGGGGGAGGAGAAAGCACAAATTCTTAGGATATTCTTGAATGAACAAGGTTGTTTTTGATCTGTTCTTTGATCCTCCATTTTTGTTCTTTGATCCTCCTTTTTTTTTGCATTTTGATTTATTCAACAAAGCTTGTGGATGAGCTGTTATCAAGAAGACAAAACCCCCTCAAATAGTGGTTTGGTGGGAACCGTTTAAGATGCATGTGCTACAAAGCAATGAGCCTAGATTTTAATGAGGTAAATAACCCTGTATTAAACACCATTAGCCAAAGCAGAGGAGAAACAGGTACTTTTGAAGGTACAAAAAGCTCAGTGAAGCTGGGACAAAATCCTCTTTGCTGAAGAACCAGCTGTGAGACAACACCGATTTGTAGCGTTTCAAGCTTCACCTCTTCAAACAGGTTTCTTTGAGCTGTTATGTGACTGGAGGGCAAGCAGCTTGCTGGGTAAAGTGAGGCAGGCTATGAACAGGGCTTCCCATGGCCCAGAGGAGCAGAGCTGAGGATGAGGAGTGCTTGAAAGCTCTTCTGTGAAGTTCTGGGTAAGTAAATGCGTTTAAAGGTTTTGAGACTTCCTTGTATGAGAGGGGTTGCCAAGAGGAGGAAAGGTCAGAGATGCCAAAGGTGCAACACGTCTGCTTTCCTGCGTGTCAGACTGTTGAGTAAGAAATGGATCAACAGTGACCTCTGTTTTCTGGGACAAGTGTCAGGGGACAGGATGCTTGCATAGCAGCAAGAACCCTTTGGGAGGGAAGAGGTGATTTTATTTCAAACCGGTTCCTTTTAGGAAAGAGAGGGTGTCTTGGCTTAGTCAGGAGGCTGAAGTTATGGGATCAGTGAGCCCTGACAGGCAAACCAGTGCGTGGCTCCGCTGTGCTACTGGGCTGAAGTGATCTCTTTCTGGGCTCCTTCACCCATCCGCTCTCCTCCCCGTGAGCTCTGCTCCTACATGCTGTGATGACTTCTGAGTATTATAAATCCTTGTAAGATTTATGTAAGTTTTAGGATACTTTGGAGGCTGGGGGTTACACGTTGTGCCAGAGGGCAGCAGGGACCCCCATGGGGTGTTGCAGCCTGGTGGTGACCCCGTGTTCAGATGATATTTGGATGTGCGTATTATTTCATCCTGTGGTTGAATCCCAGAAAAGAAGAAATATTAATGACTGCAGAAGAGTAGTAACGTGACACCTCATCTCTAGGGCAACGGGTATAGATGGATTAGGGAATAAAGAGGATGTTGTGAGACTTCAGGCTGGTGCTAGGGTGATGCAAATCGCCCTCTGGTGGTTCCAGCTGTAAAAGCCTCATCAAAATAAACCATTGGTGCATTTCCTCAAAAGAAGAATATTGTTGGTTTGTTTTTTTTTTTTGTGTGTGTTTGTTTGTTTGTTTTTATTTCTGATGCCAATAGTAACCCGTTTTGGAAGGGACAGGCGCCTGGAATAAGGCTTGTTCCCTTGTGTCTGTGTCTCATGGCAGCCCCAGAAGGCAGCGCAGGAATAGCTGTGGTTCAGGTGTTGGTAGCGATGCCTACCTAGAGCTCTAGCAGGGTTGGTCAGTTCTTCTCAGAGCTGAAGCAGCACCTGCAACTCTCAGAGAAAAGCCCCAGCTGCAACAACAGGGCGTATCTTTCTTAGAAGTCCTGCTTCTTTTATCCAGAAAAAAATAAAGGGAGGTGGGATATGGGGACTTTGGATTTATTTAAACTGTGTGAAGAGTCAGGCCACCTGTTACCAGATGCACTCATGCATTTCACTGTGCCATCTCACCTCAAGTATCCTGTTGTTCCATGATTTTTGTAATTCTATGTCGTTTGCATTACTGACATTTACTTCCTCCTCTGACTCAGTTGTGTACCTGAAGACCCTAGAACACACCAATGCAGCAACGTGTCCTCGAGACGGTGCTGCCCTGAAACGTGTCTTTGCAACCTTCCTCTTCGCTTGCATCACCTGCTAAGGATCTGAGTCCTGAAATACCTCTTCGCAAGCACGAGGTCTTACAGTCTCTGCCCCCTCCCTGGGCAGCCACGAGGGGATGTTCTGGAAGAGTGACAACATTTTAAATTCTTGTCCCACCTCATCCTTCACTGGTGCCCTTACAAGTTGCTCTGCTAAACCCTTTTGTTTCCTTCTTCCCTCCCTGAGGGCAGCGTTGTCAGCCAGTATAAGAGTTCTTAAAAAATGTTATAATCACTGACTTTGTGTTGCTCTTCTGCCTCTCAGTTGTTGCTCCTGATGTTTCCACCTGAGGATGGGAACAGGACTGCAAGAACAGCCTCAGACACTGCTGAAATGTTGCAGTGGAGTCGTAGCTCTGAAGTGTGACTGAGTCCGTGTCCTCAGTGGACACATACTTCTGATCTCTCCTTTCCCTTTCTGTATCTTTGATAGCTTCAGGTGGCTCAATTCAACACCAGAACGACTAAAAAAACATAAGAATCGTGGACAAAGCCTGCACAGCTCAGAGGGATGCGTGTAACTCGGTCCCTCTGTGTTACAGAAAGTTTCAGACGTGTGTATCTGGAAGGAGAGTTTCCTTCTGGCCCTTACGAAAAAGCAGGACATCAGAACACACATTTCTTTTCAGCGATGAGAGATGCAGAGTGCTGTGTGCAGTAATGCTTACAGCTCGCCAAGGGGCTTTTCCCTTTCTTGTTGTAAAGATGATTTTTAAAAATGTGTTTTAAAAGTACTTGCCCAGAGACAGGACTAGCAAACGCTGCTTCTTTCGCGGGCAAAAGGAATCTGCAGTAATTTTAATTCTTCCTGTAGATGCAGCACGAGACGTATACTGCTCTAAAACTTGTTTTCTGTACATCTGTTCCTGCTTAACATTTGGGAAGGTGCCCAGCTCACAACTTCATAGCATTGCTAAAACACACTGACCTCACCCTGCTCCAGCCCCGCTATTGTAGCGAGCGACTGGGCCCGAACAAGTTTCCATTTGAAGCTTTGGGCGTGATTAGTGTGTTTTTATTTATTTATAGGTCTAGCTTCTGCTATTCCTATGATGTTAAAAGTAGTATCTGTGGAGAAATAGCTTTTGTAAGTAATGATGGGAACAACTGTGACTCCTTTTGTATTATTCAACTTCTGAAACGTAGTCACAGCAGTTTCTGAGAATATAGGAAATTAAACCCTACCTTTCCCTTGGCAGCAGGTCTGTTGGAAAACTAAGGAATAACGTCACTGGAAAGAAGAGGCAAAGAAGGGATGACTGGAGACTGAAATACAGGGATGACACCAGCTTCTAACCTTCCGTCTTGGCTTCAACTGTCGTTACGCCGCGCGGCTGGTGAAAGGCAGGCAGAGCAATTGGGGCTGAAGTGACACTAGGGTGGAGGACAGGTGGGACAGGGGGTGCATCCAGAGAGAGGTACAGCTGACACGTTCATTAGTTGGATGCCGTCACCTCAGTCGTTTGATGATGTACGTCTCTAGAGGTCTGTCAAGAATAAGGTGTAGGGGACCAGCTCTCGCAGGGTGGGTTTCAGCTCCAGTTCTCTGCTGCAGCTGACCTGGGGTTCCAGGGCACCTGGTGGAAAAATGCTGATGGGGCTTGAGGGCTGATGGTGCCCTGGGGTCTGGGCAGGGCTGTGAGGGGACCAAGGCCACCTCGCGCCCCGCTGCCCCTCAGCCTCTGCTCCACGTGGGCTGTTACGTGAGTGTGTTTCATTGCTCAGGCAGCCCCGAGGAGGAGCGTGGAGGTAGAGCTGTGGGTTTTTTTGGCTGTTTCATAGTCCATGCTGTGCAATTCAGATTTGGGGGGTTTATTTAAGGACACAACAGTGTGGCATGAAGACAAGACCTCATTTTTATCCATTCTGGAAGATAGGGAATTTGCTGACCAGCAGCAGCATTCCTGTGCACCCCACGAGAGGATGGTAGGTGAGTTCCACCCTCACAAATTTTCCTTTAGCAAGCAGAGTTGAAAAATCCTCAGAGATTAGGTTTGTTGGAGTTTGGCAAAATTGAGTTTCCAGGTATTTATTATTATTTTGAGCAAGATGGGTGTAAAGAGCAGCACACAAACTTCTTGGATGATTCAAATCAACAGCTTGTTGAGAGCCAACAGTCAGGTAAGTCAAAGCCACTCCTTGGTTAAAGGGGTAAGGAGGGAAAATGTGGTGGAGTTAACACGTCCTATTATACAGGGTCAAGTGTTCAAGGAGAAAAAAAACATTGATGGGGCCTCACTGACATCTTCTAGTGTTACGAAGCATCAACATTTGTTTTATGATAAATAGTTTATAGCTATCAGAAGACAAATACTGGGGGCAGCTGGCAGGGAGGGCACCAGTTGCAGACAGAGCAGGGTAAGAATCCCTCTTTACCAGGCTGCAGCTGATGCTTGGCATCCAGAGCTGCTTTTAACAGATCAAGGAAGAGTCACAGCCCGTGTTGGATATTTAAAATTTTATTTGCCTCTAATTTATCCTCATAAAACCACTCTAGTCTATTTGGGTTTAGTATTCAGGCAGTACAGACCTCTGATATTATCAAGAGTGATATTAGAGAAGCAGTACAAACCAATCTACTTTCGCATGTAACCAAGCACAGGAGGAACCAACACCGCCCACACTTGTAAAAACTAATTGGCCTGCTTTCTTAGGCTTTATAGTTAAAATACAATACTCAGTAACTGGTTATATTCACCAACCCATATAAATAAAATCTAACATGGTAAAATGGGAGCAGCTGAATGTGCAAGAGTCAAAGTAAAAATACATAGATAGGTATTTTGCTAATTAGAGCAATTGCCAGTTAACTGCATCTATGTTGTAATTGTCTCTTATAGGTGAGTTTTCTTCTTCATTTCCAGTTAAAGTTCATCACTCTCATACAGTCCAGACTGCTCAGCCAAACGCTGAAACTCTCCTTCTGGTGAGAAAGCTTGTTTCACATCCAATCCTCTTCCATTAAGTGCCAAATACTTGCTAAACGTTGGTCGAACCCGTAACTGCTTTGGGGCTGGAATTGGCTTGTTTGCATGTGCTGAAAGAGGGGAAAAAAAAAGCCTCTTTCAGAGTCTTCCCAGACTGTGGAAAGACCCATGATAAAGCAACCCAACTGCTTTTTATCTACGGCATAAACCATAAACTCTTAGAAAGAACTGAACAGACAAGCCTGTATCTCAGACACCAGAGATTCACCCTCTTTCTTTGTATCAATCAAATAGCCTTTAAACAGATGCAGACAACATGCAAAGGACACATCACAGTGTCTTGGTACTTAACAGAAGTTTTCCTGCGATGGTTGCTTTTTGCCTAGTTTGGTATCTTCAGAAAGAAATCAATCCTCCCAGCAGTCTAAGCTTAATTAGGTTAATTAGGTGTGTTCTGAATACAAGTGCCAGTGGCAGTTTTGCCTGTGGTTGTGGCACTGGGATGTGGTACTTACTTGCAACCTCCAGCCTGGCGTGGCATGTGGCCACACCTGCTCCGTTGACAGCAGACACCGTGTACCAGCCAGCATCTTTCTTGTTTGCATTATGAATCAGGAGGCAAATCCTTCCAGTGTTGTCATGTAACAAGCTGAAAAAATAAAGGGGGTTACGTGTGAGTGTTTGGAGGGGGAAGGAGAGAAGGCATTGAAATTAGAATCAGTTTAAATGCTGAGAGGCTGAGAAATTCCTAGGATAGTTCTTGCAGGGCACTGCAAACTGCTTAGACATAAACGCTGCATTTGTGTTATGAGCCAACAGGAATTCACATTGTGATACCACTCGGGGGGCATCAAAGCCCTTCTGGAGCCCCACGGCCTCACAGCATGATGCGTATTTAAATCCTAAAGCCGTGTTTCTCCACGACCCTTGTAACTGCTGCTACAATCCAGAGTGGCATCTGCTTGTACATTTCTCTCTGTGCCCTCAAAACAAGACTCTGAGCATCTTGCCTGTCCAGCACACGGGCCAGTTCACCATGTGTCATAAATGAGGGGCAGATGCAGCTTTCCAGCTCGCCGCTTTTAGAAACCAACCAATTCGAGTTCGACTTAACAAATACCAGTTATTATTTTTTAACACACCAGTGGCCAACTCATTAATAGGATACCTTATTCGGTCTGTATTATATTGTACCATTTCATTGTTTCTTTTCCAGTAAATCCGTGGTGTTGGGATAGCAGAGATCTGGCATTCAAGTCTGGCTGTATCTCCTTCAAAAACCTTTTTGCTTTGTGGCTTGAAGATGAAAATTGGAGGCGTGTGATGTTCTTTCGCTAAATTAAAGAGGAAAGATAAGGAGCTATTGTAAGTATTGACTGCAACTCCTTAGCCTTCAGGCAGTTCCCACGAGCATGAGGGTGTAGTAGACACAATTCACTTTGGGTGGAGAGACAATCAACATATATTATCAATTCTGGGAGATTAACGACTGCCAAATTCTGGGCATCCCACTGCACCTAAACATTGTGCTAGAAAGGCTTTGAAGAAATATGGCATCCCAGACGCATGTATTAAAATAGTCTGGGAAAAGGTAAGGTGTTTATTATAGTTTGAGCCTCGATATCTGGAGATCTGCCTCTCCTTGTTAATTGTTTTATGTCCCAAACACACAGAGGAAGGCGTTAGGTTACTGAGATTTTTCCACATGTCACCAGGTAATTAACATTGCTCTCAGTCTTACCAATTACTTCCACTTTTACTGTGAAGGATGCTTCTCCTGCACGGTTGACGGCTACACACTCATATGACCCTGCATCAGATGATTTGACTGCTTCAAAAATAAATGAGTGGAACCCCTTTTCTGACACTATCATTTTATGGAACTGGTCCTGATGAACCATCCTTCCGTTCTGATACCACATCACATCGGGAGTTGGCAGCCCACTAACCTGTGAAGGGGAGAAAAACAGTGATGAGTTAAAGAGCTTTAAGATAATAAGAGCCTTTCAATGCTACAGGCCGTCTGATGCCTATAGATGATCAAAATCATGATCCTACTGCAAAATTTTACAGTCCTGCCTAGTTTTGAATATTAATGTGGTGCTGCACTGGGAAGAAGGCTCGTGAAATGCTGTGGCGAGATGAGCTTTAGCTACAAAACAGTTGATGCTGTCTCTGCAAACCCTTGTTCCCATCTTGCAAGGTTGCATTAGGCCACAGACACTCATTTTGGGTTCATGGAGGGGAGATCTTTCCCTTTAAATCTCTCAGCTAGTACTGCCAGTAGTGCTGGCATCTGCCCTGCTTTGACAGTGTATGCAAATAACCTGCCCTGCAGACAAGGTTCAGGTTGTCCAAGACATCCAAAAGTTAAGCAATTGGCAGTAAAACAAATAAAAGGCATGCTAAAGATTTTGGCAGTGATTAGAAGCTGTTCTGTGAAGGTCCATCTTTATCATTGTTTAGTCTCAAACATAATATTATGCAGCTAATTCTATTTAGAGAAAAGTACTGAAACGTTTAGCGATCTCCTATTTCTTCGCTTGACACTGCCTGGAGAGACCCTGCCCCATCTGCCAGTAGTGCTCTGGCTTATTAAAGTGCAAAATCACTGTGGTTCAGAGACCTCTCTTCGTGCCACACACCCCACAGAGCTAATGGAACTGAAAGGGAAAGGCTGGTATTACTTTGAAGTCAAGCCTGCAGAATCGCCCCTCCTCAATAATTACGTCTTCAGGCACTTGTGTAAAACGTGGCTGAAAAAACTTCTCCT
Source organism: Phaenicophaeus curvirostris (assembly GCF_032191515.1). Lineage (NCBI taxonomy): Eukaryota > Metazoa > Chordata > Aves > Cuculiformes > Cuculidae > Phaenicophaeus > Phaenicophaeus curvirostris. Next base: position 4,514,003 of record NC_091406.1, on the reverse strand, counting down.
GGATGGAGTCATGTCCACGTTCATCTCCTCTTGAGGATGGTCTGCTCCTAAAAAGCAGGTAGAAATATTGAATCGGGTAAAAGTTACTATAGCACAAATGACATTGAAGAGCCAATTGCAGCTGGAGTCCCTCAATACATTTAGGAATCCAACACTACAACTCTGGTTTGTTTTCAGCTGAAAGGCACAGGTTTTGGTCCACCACTTATCTTGCTCAAGATGTTCAGTTCAGCACAGAACCATAACATACGGCACCTTCATCTTTGGCTTAAAACCCAGGAGAATTTATAAGAGCGACGCAGGCTGCGTTTCATTGTGCTGTTTCATTGTTGACATTGTAGATCCTTGTTTTGGCTAGGGATTAATCTTCTAGAATACGAAGCCTATTTGCTCTAGGTATGTGGAACCTTTAAACTTCTTGCGTTATGCTTAGAATTGACTGGGCTAAGATTAAAAGCATGATCAACCATCCACAAATGGTTTTAGTTGAAAGGAAATGAATGAATTTGGTAATTACTACTTTAGAAAAAGTGATGAGTAGCAAAGTAAAACTAACTTTGTCTGGAAACATTTGAAATAAGGCACTGAAGAGTAGCACAGCACCTGTTTATACATTACCTTACATGTGTTGTAGGAACCTGCAGCCTGATGTTTTCTGCATTCTGGTGCTTGGAGAGAGAAAGAGGAGATATGAGTTAATATAGAGAGAAAGTTTTATCTATAAACTGAACGAGAAGCCATTTTATGTTTGTATACTGATTACTGCTTAAAAGCAAACTGAATACTTCAGAAGTCATGGGGACAAGAGGTAAAGGAACTTGCATCAAGAGCTAATACGCTCTTTTCTCCCTCAGCTTTGCCACAACAGCAACAACTACTATTAATAGAATGGCACAACTTCTCATCACGCCGCACAGGTGATAGGTGCAGCAGTTTTGTTTGGCACACAAGGCTTTTGGCCAACCAATAACCTTTGTTAGAGGGGAGTAGTACTGCTGGCAGTATCTAAAACGAGAGCTAAGTACAGAGTGTCCTTCCCTATAGCAGGAATAGAAGTGGAATCGCTGGCAAGAACACTGTATTGTGCCCACTTAAATATGGTACCAACAGCAATGGACACATGCTGAGCTGGAAAATATTTTTCTTTCTAGATCACAGCACCAACTAAGCTTGCTGACAACTCCACAATCACATGAGTAAATCTGCTACAGTTCTCAGGATTGATTCCTGCTATAAACTTGGTGTTTGGAAAATGCAAGCAGAGTTTATTACCAGTGTCTCATTTTAGCAATGGAGCCAGATAGAGGAAACGCTGCATGGAAGTTTCTGGGGTGTCTGGATTATGGTGTTTGGTTCTGTGCTTTGTAGCCAAGTCCTGTGGAACATTTACCTCTGAGTTTAAACTTCAAGCACAGAATCAGTCTTCAGTTCAAGAGAATCATTACATCAATGAGGGTCTTGCTATACTGAGCTCAATGCAGAGTTCAAAGGTGATAGCTTCTATCTGCTCATTTACACAAGTTCTATATAATTATTTACTTGTCTTGTGAGATGATGCTGTAGAGGGTAAGTTCCTGGTAATTATAATGCTCTGTTCTATGGACTGAATGTATAGTTAGTTCTCAAGGAGTCAAGAGGCTAAATGATTCAGTGACTACCATATTTAAAAATATGACTGAACAATGGAAGAAATGTTACTGTGAGGGTAGGGGGGTACTGGCACAGGTTGCCCGGAGAAGCTGTGGATGCTCCATCCCTAGAGGTGTTCAAGGCCAGCTTGGATGGGGCTTGGAGCAGCCTGATCCAGTGGGAGGTGTCCCTGCCTGTGGCTGTGGGGATGGAGCTGGATGAGCTTTGAGGTCCCTTCCAACCCAAACCATTCTATGATTCTATAGTGGGAATAAGATCTTCCAAGCCAAAGGCAGTCTCTCCTTCCAATACTCCTTTTTAGGCAGTATTTCCCACACTCTGAAATGGTGTCAGTCATCCTGTTTTGACTGAATGTTTTCCTGTTCTCTGCAAAAGATGAAGCTTCCCTTGCTCTCTGACATCCATAGCGTTCACTTCTTGCCTGCTGTTGTCAGGTGATTGCAGAGAAATAGCTCAAACTGTGTATTCCTCCCTTGCTGTGATCTTAAGTGTCTCCTGCATCGAAGAGTTTTGCTAACTGTGCTTGGGAAGCCTGCTGGGTCTCTGCACGCAGGCAGTAAATAGGATGTTTTCTTCAGCTGCACAGGTACCCAGTGCCACGCCACAGACATTCCCACTAACTGTGATCACAGAAGTGCCAAAGAGAGCTTTTAACTTGCCTGAACAACTGAAGAATGATGCAACTCTCCAAGTAAAATGCTTTTGAAAATGCCACTAGTAATAGATCCTTGTCTACCAGCTTGTGGGCTGCTAAAATAAGTGTTTTACCTTCTCTAGGTGACTGCAGGTCCCTGGAAGGGCTAAAGCCCAGCCAATGTCACCCCAGGGCCCTGACCTCCTGCAGTCAATGTCGCTTATTCCAAACAGTGGCAGGTGTAAATCTTGCTGCCTGGCCAAGTCTGTTAGAGAGTGGGTACCTGTATCTCTGTGCTGTGTCCTGCCTGTCCCAGGCAGGGTGTAACGTGCTGTGCAGCAGCTGTTGTAATTCCTCCCTGGAGAGGTCATTCCTACAGATTAGGCCCAGCAAGGGGATGGTGCTTAAATTCCACCCCCACCCCAAAAAAAGCCCTTAAATCCCTACTATGCAAAGCTCTGCCCTGTTCAGGTACAAGCTGGTCACAGCTTGACCACAAGGCACCCCTGTTCTAGAGCCAGATCCCCATGTACCTGTGAATTCCGCGTGCCCTCTTCGCTTTGTGTTTCCAACACAGACGCGGCGTTTACTGGTCCAAGCAGCCTGCGAGCCATCCTTTCTTCATAAGTTAATCGCTTAAAGTGGAGCAGAGAGGAATTCTGGTCAGAAGTCCATGTACTATTTCAGATCAGCTTGTAAGAGCAAATTGATGTGCCACAAATTCAGGGTATTGTCAGTGAAAGCAGCGGCTGAATAGAAACACCACGTCTGTTCCAGAGGGTTTGCAGTCTGTGATGCCGGCTGAAGTCAGCCTCAATATATACAGCACTGAAATGCATAAAAGATTAAACTGCCTGTTCATCAAAGCCTCTCTAATGCCATCTGTGGCCTTCCACTCCTCCTCTTTCCCCACTGGGATTATTTATAGGTAACTGATGGCATTATCTCAGAAGCCAGAGTAAGTCCCAGGGTACCTTTCTGTTAGCACTGGGAAAACTTTCCAAGTTGTTCAGCTGTAGATTTACTTCAGAAGCTAAAGGCACGATGGATGCTAGCATCCCCTGCTCCCAAAAAAATAAGCAAGAGCCACACCAGAAGCAGATACAGCCAGAGAGGAGCATCACTGCCCCTGAAAGCACAAGGGGAGTCTCTGCCAGCACAACAGCCACATTATGAAATGCTGTGTGCTCCTGAGAGGGGGCAAGAACGTGCTCGAGTCACGTACTTTTAAGTCCCTACAACACGGATGTAGCACATGGGGATAAATATGAGCAGAGTTAAATTCGAGTTCTGTCAGCTGAGTGACTTTAGTAGAGTAAGTTAGTCCCCTGAGCACCAGAGCAAGTAAAACTCCCATAGATTTTACCGTGGGTTTGGATTTTGTGATGCGAGGACAGGCTCTGACTGAATTTCTACCGTGCACAGCAGGGAGTGTGTCTCTACTCCGGGGTATAGAAGGGTTTGGGAGGCTTGTGAGACTTCTTTAAAAGAGAGCAAGACAGACTTTTTGCAGAATCTGTGAGAGCTTAATATCCCTGAGGTGGTTATGGCTGTATTGAGTGTGGCTGAGATTGGCCAGTTGTTTCAGATGTTGTTGTTGGAGGACAAGGGGAGGAGAGGATACAGAGTGTGATTGCATAAGCCTTATTTTTAGCTTTGCTTCCTATGGGAAGAAAAGCTGGCTTGTAATGGCAACCTTTCTTACAGCAGACAGGACACTCCTGTTATGGACACGCTAAGTCAGGTTTGACCTGATGGATTTCTTTTCCTTCAATATTTAAAATTACGACACTGACCTGTTCCCACTGATAGTAATGGAAAAATCTCCTTTCTACTCTAGGGGAAAGAAGATGGAAATTATAAATGCTGGTATTTGACCAGCCTGCCACCAGCCAGCAGGAAGGTTCCTACCCTAGACACCTGCTTGCTCTAGCTTGCTGGAATGTACTTCCTACTGGTAAGCAAATTTTTCTCCCAGATTTGGATTTCTATGTAGGGGGGATTGAATTTTGTCCCCTTGCAGAATAAATAAGTAGGTTTTGAGACTAGGATGCCTTCTTATAGGAGATAAAAGCTCAAGTCACTTCTTTGATTTGTTGTTGTTCATATAGAAAGAAATCAAAGAGATTTACCACATGTGCTGACGGTTTCTAGTATGAGCTTTCAAATATTGGTTCTTCTTCAAGTTTATAGTGATTTGGGGTGGCTTATTAACCCCAGCATTGAAAGCCAGGGTGAAATCATTTCTGGAGAACTGAGGGATTCTCCCTGGGTTTCTAGTCACCTGTGGATGTGAAGTTCAGCAGGACGCCTAGCAGAGAGTTCAAGTTTGTGCCACAGCTCTAAACACGTACCTTTCTGATCCTACCCTTACTCTTTTGATTGCACAAATTCAAAGACAACTTGAATAGTGTGGAGATAAGGTAGGATAACAAGCCATTGTCAAATGGCTTTCAGAAGTCAATGCATCTGTTACTGAAGCCACAGGAGATGCCTACAGACAGACTTGCAGCAGTCACCCCTCTTGCCAAAGCTTCAGGCCAGCTTTCATCATGCACTAGCCATGTGCTACTCCTCTGCAGGGAAGGACTTTCTCAGGGCTGAGCAGGACCTGGACCAACAGTACAGCTATTTGCATGCTAATAGCAAAAATAACTGTGAAGAGGGTGTTGGGAAATGAAGAAGTTGTACGTAAATCTTTCAGAAGCGCACCTTTTTTACACCAGCCCTGAGCCATGTTTGAAAACGGAGTCACTGTTGGGAGAGGGTTTTTTTAACATTTTTAATGGAAAAATTCAGCCACCTCACACTGAAAGACTATTCTGGTTATAAATGGCTTAAATAACTCTTGCTGGGATCTGTTGAGTTTCTGAGTAGAGGTATTTGGGCAGTGTCACTCCTACATCTTCTCCTGCTTTCGGCTCAGTTTTGAGGCTCCAGCCTGGAGACATCTTTGCATCCCTGCTTGCGCTACCAAAAGTCAGAGCAAACTGGTTCTTTAATCAGCAGTTTTCCCTTACCTGGTTGCCATTCTGGAGAAGGTTGTCTTTGCATCGGAGTTTCTTTTCCAAGTCCTGAATGAGGGCCTCTTTTGTTCCTCGCATTTCTTGGTCTGATGCCTTCTGCATAGAGTTGATGCTAGCTTGTTTGTTATACATCGGTTGTGAGTAACTGATTGCGCAGGAAGAAAAAACAAAGTTATTCCTGTAGGCTCTTTGCTGCAGCTTCAGAGAATACACACAAAACCATGAACCTGCTACCTAGAAACTGTGGTTCAAATGAACCCATTTGGTAGGAAGATAGGGTAGGTGGCATGATTGAGTTTCAAAATCTTAAGCATCATGGTCCAGCCAAGTCATTGGGTGCCCTCCCATTCTGCCATGGGTTCAGCATCCCTACATCCCTGCAGCGGCCCCTGCCCTGTCTCAGATCAGTGCAGCCAGGCCAGCAGGATTTTGAGGAAGCCAACAACTCCACTGAGCAATGTGAGTCTGTCCAGCAGCAAAAACTCCATTCCTATCCAATTTTGTTCATTAAAATGGCCCCGGGTGCTGCACATCCACAGCAAGGTTACAAACTAGTTGATTAGATATGAACAAATAGCTTATTAGTTATCCTTTTCTTCTTGGCTCCAGAAAGTTACTCCATATAGCATTTCTGTCCAGATGTTTGATAGCCAAGTTTACCCCAACCTAGGCTGGGTCTCCAGGAGCCTTTGTGCAACACTCCCCCTCCAGCCTGATCCTGCAATCCAGGGTCAAGAGACACAATCAAGTCTCCAAGTTCGATAGCTGACTTGATTCTGAAAGGTGCTAGGAAAAGAGTAGCATCCCTCAAAATGGGTTGTGAAGGTCTCCTAGAGGTCACAGCACTCTGCTGACAAGATCTAACCCAGTTCGTTACATGCAATGAGGCCTCGTATGCTGCAGTTGGGCTCAGCAATTATTTCTATTCAAAATCCCTTTCCACTTGGGATTTTTTTCCCTGATTCTGTTCTGATTAGAATAGGGTAGAATTCTGGTACATTTCCCTAGCACTGTTTGGATTTAGCTTGCCCAAGTTATCATTTAAAAACTTTAATATTTTGCACAACAGATTAATATGTCTCATCCCTCAGCTTGCCCACTTGTAGCACAATGAGAATAATTCCTCTGCTCACAGGGGGCTGCGTTGAAGAGCAGCTTATATGAAAAACGTAATAAGGCACCCAAGCCCTTTGCGAGGAAGACAAACAAACCCACCCTACATAGACAGAACCCAGCAGTTACTCCAGGTGCTTACCTTGCCCGGGCACTCCTGCAGTACTTTAACACCCCTCAGAGCCCCAGCTTGCCCCCTGTCTTACCTTTCTGCTTCCCACAGTGCTGTAATTCAAAGAAAACACCCCAAACCTCCAGGTTTCCTCAGTGCAAACTGACGTTTAAACCTGAATTTTCATCCAAGCCAGCAGGACCCCTCTTGCCCCTGTCACCTTTCCAATACCCTCGGCTGAGGGTTTGTTGCACATTCTACGCTGACTTTCCCCAGGACCTCCAGCTGATATTGGCAGGAACGCAAGTTGGTGAGAAGACAAGACCCAGCCCACTTAGAGATCTCACTGACCTTGGGAGATATTTGGATTGCAGCCCAAAGGCAAAATGATATAATACATATTCAGGAAAGAATTTAGTCTTTGGTCTGAAGGGGTAAAATTTTCTTGGGGCTGCCTTTCTGTTAGCACCTATGATTATTTAAAAGTTGTATTGTAGGTGAGCATAGAGTCCGATCGTGACGTGGAACCTGGAAATACTGCTGAGAATTCTTAGGAATCTTGAAGTCGTTTATAAGTGGGAAACACTACTGCCTTCCCCCTGCCTCCCCCTTCATAAGGCACGTTTGTTGAGAGAAATTAATTTGAGATAGGTCTCTATCTTCTGTTTTGGATGCTCTTAAATAGGAGATCAAATCAAGCTGTTCAAACTGGCTCCAGAAAACCTGCATGGCACACCTCGACACGACTGCTGTGCAGTTTAATTCCTGGTGGAGACCCATCTCTCCCACACAGCCACCAAGGACAAACCTCCGAACCCAACGCACGCAGAGTCCTGCCTCAAACGTCAGAAGGCAATGGGGTTTGAACCATTGGCTTCAACAGAGCCGTGTTTCACCGAATGGTTGAGTTTGGGATGGTCAGTGCACGGGAGGAAAGCAAGGGGAGGTTAGAAGCCTGTATATACTTACTGAGGTTCCATAGGAGAAGGAGTTTGGGAGTTATAGTCGGGCTGCGAGGGGAGCACTGAGCACAAGAACGCTGCGGGGGTTTGGTTAGGCATGGATATAAGCCGTGGCCCAGATGAGGAGCTAGCAGGAGACTGCGCAGATGCAGGTGTGACGGGATATGTGGATTCCTTAGGGGCACTACAGGAAGGCGAGGAGAGCGTGATTGACGAGCTCAGCGATGACGAGGAGGAGAATTTCTGCCCACTGGTGTTACAAGGCTGTATTAGGATGGAGGACTGTTTGATTTGTCTGCTTGACTCGGTAGAGGCTGCGGGTCCCGGAGGCTGCTCTTGCCCTTGGCACACATTCTTAGACTGGATAAAGTGTTTTGGACGTTCGTAGTTAAACATGGTTGGCTGGCACATAGAGGAAACGGATGGGAAACTAGGGACACTCATAGGAGAGGTTTCGCGGCTGTCCTGGGTTTTTGTTGGTGATAACTGGCTTTGCCTAGGTGGCTGGTAAAAACTAGGTGGTAGACCACAACAGCTTTCTTGGCTGGGCTCCTGGATAGAATGGAACCCTTGCCTTGCAGAATAGAGGCTTTCCTGGTGTGGATTTTCCCTTAAGGAAGACAATACAGATAAAACAAATTGCACATCACCATCTGAATCACAAAAATACCATGTTGTGAGCAGTCATAAGCAATACAAAGAGCATGAAGTTCAGGCAGCAGACAATTAAAGCTTGAGCTTAAAATGAAATAAAGAGATTTAGAATTGATTAGAATTATTCCAGAACGGTATAAACATTTTGGATTACAACAAGAAGTCACACACTGTGTTGACTCGGGTGCAGTGCTCACCCTGGCTATCTGATCTGCAAGAGCCCAGTAAATCCTAAAAAGAATAGCAACTGGTTTATTGAGACGACCCACCACCTCTGTAAGTCTTCAGATAACCATAGATACTGCTGCTAAGCAAGGTAATTTGCCACACATCATCTTAATTGAAGATCTCTGGACCCTGCAGTTTTGTGCCCTTTCAGGCTACTAAATGGACTATTACGCAGAGAATTGGCTATTTGTACTGAGAAATTGCTTACAACGGAAACATGAAACACGTTCCAATTCTTTTAAGCCTAAAACTAAATCTTTGAAACCAAATGCCCTGATTTCTTCTCTACTGGCTTTTGAATTCAGAGCTTTTTATATCCAATTGAGATTTAGGATTAGAATGTCAAAGACTGTGTTTCTCTCATTGAAATGACTTCCCAGGTTTGCTGTTAGGGCTGATAGTCGCCAGAAGGACAGAGCTGCTCAGAGCTCCTGCATTTATTTTGCAGGTCTTTGATATCAAAACCTGAGCCTTTCACCCACTCAAAAACTCAGGAAAGTTTCATTTGGAGTGAACTGAGCAAGTTTGTTAAAACTGACAAACAACTTCAGCTCTAGGATAAGTAAATAACCTCCTAAACTAAATGTAAAGCTACTAATAAACAATGAGAATATAAATCCAGTTACATGTGCTGGAAAAAATGGTAATCTTGCCTCCCTGCGATCAGCTGTTTCGCTGCTATATATACACTGTATATTGTATTCCTCTCCTCGGAGAGCCCGGAGAAGGGCTCGAGGTCACAAATTCCCGTGGGGGGAGAGAAGTTGAAGACAGTGCTCTCATTTTAAAAAGGCAAAGCTTTCATTTCCTAAAGTTAATTATCAATATTAGTTGTGAATTTACTGTGAGCAAACAGGGATTTTATAGTAAAAATTCCCTAGTTTTCCCCTTGCTGTTCTTTTGGAATCTGAAGTTGGTTCAAATTTTTGGAGCATATCCACGTTATGTTCTCATTCATTGGTGCAGAAAACTTGTTGAATCTTGGATTTTATAGCATTTTTATATGTCTGCCTGCATAAAGATGAATTCATTTTACCTCCAGGCTATGTTCAGAACCCAGCACTTACTTTACTTTCCAGAATATTGCACTTAAACAAGATACAATGCGGACTTGCAGCAATGGATAAATTACATTTTCCTCAAATCATTCCTTGGACTGAGTGAGAAAAAAAAGGTCTAAAGAGATTTTTAACCTTGTGAGACGAAAACAATAAGCAATAATAGAGACATTTTGCTTTCTGAAATGTGGAACCCCCCACCCCGAGCACCTTACCTAGAGCCTAGGAGATGTCACCAGGGCTGTCTTTGGGGAGGGGGCTGTCACTGGCTGGTCGGGGCTCTCCTGGCAGCCTTCAGCTGGGCGTTATAAGGCTTTCTCGGTGGGACCTGGCTGTGCTGCTGCCGCTGGGCTGTGGCAGTGAGCCCTGGCCCCGTGGGGAGGCTGCCTTCAAGGGCTGGAGGTGGGCAGGGAGCTGCTGGCTCCAGCTCTAAACCCGAGATGCAGCGGCTGAGGCTCAGAGCTGCCGCTCGCCTCCCCTCCTCCCAGTGGGACAAGGGCAAGAACCAGTGAAGTTGACAGCTAGTGAACAGAAAAGCAGGTTTTTTTTCTTGCTCAGAGCAGCCTGGCAAGGAGCAGTGATGAAGGATGCTGCTTAAATGTCCCTAAAACCCCCTGACACCGAAAACGCCGGCAAATAAATGAATTTTCAACAACTACAATGACATATAAAACTTAACTCTACTTTACCTTAAATTAAAAAAAAAATCCACTTTTTGTAGTATTAACTACTTCTTGTATCACCACTTCGTGGGATTTCACATGTCTATGAAATTCCTTTTTTTTTTTCTTCATTTACTAATTGGCAGCAGCTGATTGCCTCTGTAGTGACAACATGCTGTTACTGCTTTTAAGATTGTGCAGTGAAAGGTCACCTAAACATCACTTATATGATGTTTAGGTTGACCCAGTAGCATCCCCGGGCAGCCCCAATGGTACCCAGGGATGCTGCTTTCCCCCTCATTCCGAGCTTCATCGAGGATGGTGACGTCGCTTGTGGACGTGTCTGGAGTCATAAACTGAACAACGCAACAAAAACCTGATGGTGAAACAGTCCTTGATGATATTTTGCTGTTTGCGGGTTTCGGTACAGATATTTTACTTGGGTTAAAAGATGTTTGCACCAGAACAGCAACAGATCCTGCTGGCAGATTAATTTGTATTCCTCTAATTGAAGACTTCAATGTTTAATTACATCTTAATTTAACATGATGGTGTTTTAAGTCTCTTAACGATACTTTTGGAACTCTTGCCTAGAATACACACTGTTATTTAAAAAATCCAGCCCTACAAACCCTGCAGCTCAGCTGCCTGTGCTCTCTGCAGCCTCTTCTCTCCCTTCACTGCACCTCACTCTGCCAGCAGAGAGCTTCAAGAGTTAATCCACATTTACTGTTTGTATTTAAACATCAGCCCATGTTTGTGAACTAGATCTAGCAAGCAGGTGTTAATGGAGTACTAGTTTATTTAAATGCCTTGTGATGAAAGTTATTAAGGGAGAAAGTGTGATGATTAAGGGATGAAAGTGTGTCCCTGGTTGGTGGAGAGCTTATTTGCCTTTTTTTTTGTAAATAATAATAATAATAATAATCTGTAGTTTGCATAGAGAGAGTTGAGTACTTAGAAAAGGTAACTGCATCCTGATCATTTGCCCGATGGGAAGCTGTGAGCATGTTAAAGGTCAGAGCCAGTGCTCACACAGGCTCCCTGGCTTCAATGTGTGAGCACTACACTTGTTTCAGAAGTAAAGCTTGGCTGCAAGGATGGTTTGATGCACTTAGAAAGCTGGACACAACTGGAACGACTTGTATGAAAGAAACAGGAAAACGTGAGATCAGAAGGTAAGAAAGAATCTGAAAGAACTGGAAGCTGATGAAGGCAGAGGAATAAATCTCACAGCCTGTGCTTGAGTAACTTAATAGTGCTCTGCCCAGCATTGCGAGGCGTTAGAGAGCAGCTTTTCTGCACTGATTCAGTTTACTTTCTATGAATGATGACCTGTTGGTATCTGATCGGGTTCTTCCAGTTGCTTGAGTCATAGAATAAAAAACATCTAGGAAAGAAGTTGAGAATCCTTTGAGCATTTATTAAGGACTCTTAAAAGCTACCTAAGCCACCTGGCAGGATACTTAGTGCCTGAAGCCTCTTCTTTTTCTTGGATTAAGTTCATTTAATAAAGTTAATAGTCAGTATAGATTTTGTACAGCTTCTTTAAGGCTGTTGGGAAGGACACTGAGCTGCAGCTATAAAGGGCTCAGAAAGGAGTAGCTGGTAGTGACAGTCTTCTAGAATTACGTTTTCTTGCTTTTGTAGAAGGACTGTTGCTAAGCAATAATTGGGAGAATTATGAGTACAGGGACTTCATTCATTTTATAGCTATTCCCTGTAACAGCTTTGTTCTGCCATCACTGTCTTTGTCAGGATTTCTTTTTGTCATCGGCAATGCAGTTGCAACCACGTACGCTACATGAGAGAGTTAGGTGGTTAAATCTAATGACAGTTATTGTACACTAGTTATTGTGTGACACCAGTCATTAGAGATGATTGCTTAGTTTGAGTTAACAGCAACATTTACTATGTTGAGTCCCTTTCAAAACGATGCTTCAAAGCACATGGCAATAAGGCCGTGGGCTTTACAGGTCTTTAAATGCTCATAGATGGGTACGTCTAGAAACTTTAATAGTTTTCTCTCTGTATCTTGAAAAGTGTAAATGCTTTCCAAAATCTAGTTCAGCAGAGCTGTCAACCAAAAGCACTTTCCAGCTCTATACACTAATTAATATTTTATATAACCGCAGTTTTTAAAAGCTATTACATAGCTGATTTTGGTGGTGTGGTATGTTATACCCCTTCACGCAGGACATCAGATACTGTGTTTCAAACTAATCAGAACTTTAAAAATGAAATACAGCCATAACTTTCTGGTACTGCTACAAGCAATTAGCTTTACAAGGAGTCATCCTAAGCATCAGAGATCAAGTAACTGAGCTTCCCTGCAGGTTGCTTGTTAGAAATACCAAAATACAGGCTTCCTGCTGCCTTTGAGAAATCTGGAGAGAGGCTGGAAAACTAGACCTGTTCTAGGAAATGTGTCCTAATGTCTCTGTTCCTCCCCAGAGATTTTATAGAAGGCTTTCATTTTTGCTCAGCAGACAATTAACAGTCTGCTCCCGTTTAAAACACTCATCAGGTGAAGATGACAAGCAATGCAATGTTGGTCTGCATTAGATATTCCCAAGCAAACAGCCTCATCTCCAGGTGTTTGGACCTGCGGTAGCTGAGCGTGAGATGACTTAAATGAGATGCTGTGTTCATGTTCTTTGCTTGTGGTGGTTGAAGGCAAAAGCAGCACATGTACATCTGCAGGCTGCAAGCAAGCCCACTGCAGCCTGGCAGTGCTGCAGTCTCCTTAAATCCATAAAAATCAGCGTTAGCCACAGTTTTGATTCTGCAGTGGGGGCTGCTGATTTCCCTGGAGCAAGCCTGGATTTCATGGGAGGGTTTGAAGCTAAACTGAGGGCCTCCTCTTAGCGATCTGCAGGTTATTGAAGTCAACCTGTTATTACTCAGGGATTTAGTACAAAAAACTCCCATGCATGGAGAAATCTATATTGAAATATGATCTCTCCTGCAGCGAGTTTGGAGAGGGGTGTTTGGAATCGTTAAAATAACTAGTTTAGTTAAAGTAGCTGAGTACATCCAAAAATAATCTGTAACAGAGAGTATGCTTTCTGTCACGGGCAGCTGCTTACACACGATGTAACAGAACCGCTGCGATGCAGCGCTGGAGTTTGGCTGAGAGAGGAGGCACACGTCTGCCTCCTAGTTCTCCCCTTCACAGAAGGACTGAGGAAACTCCTCTGTGGTGCTGGCCTTGGACTTCTCAACTACCACTGTCTCAGGTCTTCGTTACACCTCTAAAGACCTGAGAAACACTAAAAAACCCTATGAAAGAGTTGTTAAGATGTGTTCTCATGTGTTTTGTTTCTCTGCAACAATTAAACACTAAGTACACTGCCACTTAAGAGCTGTGTTTGGGGTAGGAACTGGATTGAGTCTCGTTATAAGTGGCAACACTTTATTCTTTGGGAAAATCTCTATCTCCTGAGCTGAGACAGTCCCTGCCGTGGTGCAGGGCAGCTTGCTTTCTATCCAGTGGGTTGCTGGTTCAGCTCCTTTCCTCCACAGAGAGCTTTGTAAGTACTGCCTGCACCACGCTTACAGGATCTCGAGTTTTATTGCTGTCTTTCACAGTGGGAAACAGAAACATGAGGTGATGCCACTTGGCCAAGGCTACAGAGGAAGGTGGCAGCAGCACAATTGTACCTTGAAATTTCCTAGGTGTGATCTTTGCCTCATGCTCTGCTGTGGAGCCAAAGGTCTTCTAAAGGCTAATTATTTGAGACGATGCTTTGAAAGTTACTTAGGCACTTCTGAAAATAACATTAGGCACTTACCTGAGCCTTTAGATTGTTACATACTTTGCCACATCAAGCCTGGAATTGCATATTCCCATTGTCATTTAGGCAAACAGCTTGAGTTACTGCGTGTGTACGTTTTCCTGTTAGGGTATGGGAGCTTTGTAGCTGTATTTTTTGGGGTTGTGAGAAAATATTGCATAAAACTAACCCAGGGGTGTGATTCTCTCTTTGTCTTACCGCAGAGGTGAAGCAGGAGGTGAATTCCCATAAGCTCCATGAAAATCCCCAGCCTCGCTCGCGGAGTTCATCTGGCTGAAGTTTGCGGCTTCTGCCCGGCCGCCCATCCCGGGGGTCTCGGGGCTGTAGGATGCCAGGCCAGCCGTCTCCCGCTCCTTGGCTCCCATCTGGCTGTTCCTCGGGAAGGTGGGTTTCTTCATGGTGACTTGCACAGCTGGCCTGTGGGCTGCTCCTGCAAAGCTTTCCATCTCCTTTGCTCCTGGAAGTAGAATTGCCCCCAGGTCAGGTAGGAAAGAGTGGAGGTTCACCAGTACATCGTGCTGCGGGAACACGAGGGGAAACTGGTTCGTCTGTGCAGGTGGATGGGAGTTCAGCTTGTCTGGGGTCTGCACAGACCAAAACCTGCACAGCTGCATTGGCCAAACTCGATTTCTCACCAGGGCTGGCGAGCTTCAGTTTCCCTGCAAGGTGCTGCTGTTTGGAGATGGCATTCAGCACAAGCCAAACAAGCCACGTGTTGTGATAAATGCAGTATAGAGACAGTGAGTGTGTTGAGCTAATATGGGATCCCTGAAGGAGTGAAGCTCAGGGATGAGACTCTTCAGTGAGAGAAAACATCATCTCCACCTTGTCGTCCTTGACCCAGGAGGAAGAGGGGCCAAAAGCAGAAATGCAGAACTTGCATCCAGCTTTGAGAAGCGTTTTCGGGGCATTTGTCTTTTCTTGAGCTTACAAAAGTGTTCGGGTCTGGCTTCTGGCAAATATCTGTGATGCTGCCTGAGGCTGAGCAGCAGCAAATTCTCTTGTGCTTAGTTGCTCAGCTCAGAGATCCATGTGCTTACCTGGGGAAACAGAGAGACATGCACTGGATGCTGCAGATCCAAATTCATTTTCAGCAACGCATTTAAATAATCCAGAGTCTTCCGGAAACGCTTCTGTAATAACCAGGGTGCAGACTTCCTCTGAAATAACAAATTCAGGCATGCTGATATACCATAAAACCCAAATGTTGTCTTGCAGGAGTTGGTCTCTGCAGAAGGGCTGCTACTTAGTGATGGGACTTGGCAGCAGGGAAGTGCATGAAGGGCATAGGAAGTCAATGGGTTCAGAAGAAGCAAAGTTGAAGGAAGACTCTTTCTTCCTGTGACTTTAAAGAAACAAGGCACAATATTTTTTTTTTCTGAATTCTGCCTTCTCTTGCACAAATTAAAACCTTGGGAAAGATCACAGGTCAGGAAGGGTGATGTGTTTTCCCTTAATGTATGAGGTACTCTTCTTTGACTAAATGTAAAATGATGATACTTTTCATTGTGTTGTGAAATAAATCAGGGCCTTTCAGCTGCTTGTGTCAAACGCAAGAAATTGAAAGCTCTTAGAGTGATGCTGGATGCTATGTTCTGGCTCCCCTTTGAAAGTTATTGCTTTATATCGAATGAAGTGGGAAAAAACTAAGCTTGGTGTAATTAACTGATGTCTAACAAAAAATGTGCAGCGTACTCACCAGGAACAGCTGATGAACAAGCTTCTGTTCAAAATAAGAAAGAAAACAATTAAATGGTTATGATGCTGGAATACAAGAAAGACCTTCAGCCCTCACCTCCTTTCCTACCTCAAATGACACCCCATTTGCAAGAAAGAACGTCTTTCTTTCTTTCTGTCCACTAAGAGAAATACCATCTGCATAGGGGAAGCGCAGGTTTGGCTGGAACTTGATGGTATAAACACCTCTCCACCAGGTGATATAGAAAGAGCTCTACAGATTTGGAATTAGCTGCTGTGCATTTGACCCATTGGAGGTCTTACCTTATGCCTGGGAGTGTGATAAATTGTTTAAAATGTGCTTATATTACAAAGGTTTTTCCTGAGTTATAATATATGGTGATGATGCCTCCATGGCTCTGTAGCACTGTGATTGACAACTACCCACATGGCAACCTCCTCCCATTGTGCTTGACCCTCTTGTGCATGGCTAGAGGCAGCATGGGCTCTGTAGGTTATTTACTTCTTTTAAATTTCACTCTGTCTCTGTGAGCAGGTACCATCTCCTAATTTTTACAGCGGTTCTTGCTCCTGACTTTCCACTGTCCCAATAAAACTGCTGTACATCAGGCAGATGCAGTAATACCTACTTTTTCGTAGTATTCGGAAATCAGCAGAATCTATTATCTGATCGTATTCTCTGTACCAGTGAACCTGTAAGGTGGGCGTAGCGCGAATGCGACATTCAAATACCACCAACTGACCCTTCGTAGCTCTTATGTTTTGTAGACCCTGGAGGAGGAAAAACTGGTGTTAAATGTCTAAAGTATTTTGCTATTGAAGCAATTGTTATGGAATGGTACACCCTTCAGTGAAGATAACCTCACGTGCCCATGTTTTTATGTTACTGGCAATAGCTGATTTCATTCTAAATGTAATTGCACCGGGTTGTAAGGGGATTTTTTTTTCACCTGGAGATCGGTGCTCATTAAAAGCTTTATCCTGCTTGTGTATTTAAATAAAGATACAAATGCAGGAAAGTCATCTGTTCAAGTGGATACAACATAATAAGGGAGGTTACTACAAGAGGTTCCCACTTCAACCTCCTTTGTAGGAAATAAATGAGATGAATTTGTGTAAGTGGTTCTGTCTGTCTGGATACTTTACCAATTAAGATGTTAGTTTGATAGCATCACTAAGGAAGCACGCTGGCTTTTTTGAATTGTAAATGAACCGGTGTTCTAGCATCAAAATACCTTCTAATGGAGCAAGAAAACTCAAAATCTAATGGTAGTGGTTGCTGAACAAGCTGTGTTGTTCCGATAATCTGTGCTCCTTACCTTTGTAAACACGGGTGTGCTTCCATAGGCAGATGCAGTCAAGCTGGCTGAGGGACTCTGCATCTATATAGCAAAGAAAAAAGTGATTTTTTTTTGCTTGACTTTCTCATATGCAGAAACCCGGTTGTGTTGCTGTTACTTTGAAACAGAAGAAGATGCCACAGTGTTTTATCTGTTGTTCATGCGCCAGCCTAATAAATACCCCGTGGAGTGTCTCCATCCAAGTGCTCCAAGAGAAAATGCCTCCCTGCACTGTGAACACCAAGTTAGTGGAAAGAGGAGCTGATAACCAGTAAGTGCTGCTGGTTTTATGGTCAGTTTTCTGTCCCCTTCTACGGAGCTCCCAGCCTGGTTTGTTGATCCCACGTCTAGCTCTTCTTGGCTTTGTGGTGTGTGTGGTAACTACAACGAGCCTGAATGAAGAGAAGCTAGAAGGAACTTTGGTAGTCTGACATTCTCCTTAAAGCTCAGCTGGTGTGGAAGTTGTAATAAGGTCTCTGATTAAGCAAGAAAGGCGATTTTAAGGTGATTGAATACTTGCAGTGCAAGAGATGGTGGACGGTTGATGTGCACTCACCCATCTCATTCAGCTTTTGAACATGTATCTTGCATATTAATGTGCAACTGAAGTGGTTGGGTTTGTTTTGCTCTGGCACTGATCCTTTCTATAATCTGTCCTTTCTCTGAAATAACCCAGGTTATCCACTCTTTCCCTCCCAGAGTGACTTAAAGTGCGAGTCTGTCTCTAAACGGTTGAAGTTCCCCAACTCTTGATCAAATATGTGCTCTAAACCAACTGTCTGTTCTGAAGTGACTCTTTGAAGCCAACAAATGGCTAAGCTGTGTGGCAGCCCCTTGAGCATTTCCAGCCCTGTACCTTCCTCTATCAATTCTCTTAGTAATTCCTTTTTCCAGAGTATAGAGTCCAGATCTTGATATTCATGCTGGTCCTTGCCTCTTAGTCACGTGCTGAAGATGTGCTTGAATCAATCCTTGCAAAATATTTCTATAATACTATAAATAATAAGCTAAAAAAAAGAAGAGTAACCTACTCTTTGGGGGTCAATAGATAATGGCTGAATTAAAGTGGTGTAGCTCTGGTGGGCTGCTAGAGACTTGATTGGCTGAGGAACCAATGGTCAGCAAAACACTGGTGGCTTTCCACTTTTTCCTGGGTTGTGTGGAAAAATAAAGAGAACAGGGTGGAAGCAGAGACTTTAGAATGCTGAGCATACTTGAACCAACAATGTCTGCACTTACTGTGACATTCCTCTGGCCCTGCCACGACGCTGAGACTTCAAGGAGATTTAGCCTTCAGATTTATTCTATGAACCTGGAGAGACAAATATCAAGAAGTGTGTTTAGAGGCACCTTCTTTTCCTTAGAGCACGGTGATGGCTCTGCTTTGTGAACTGGGCATATGCTGGTTGGGGAGCAAGTGCTGAGCCAGAGAAAACAGCAGCATCCTTAGTATTCGAGAATAAGTTCAGATCACCCCTAGAGCACACGCTCAGTGTTATGCTTCTGAACTCTTCAGAGGCTTTGCAGAGCTTTTTGGACCAAATAATTTATGAGAACTGTTATGTCTCCTTCCTACGTTCCGTTGCTCTCCAAAGCAGTCATAGCTGATCACAGTGAAGGATATTTTGCAATCTAGTTGGATCTGACTGGTGTGGCCCTGTGACAACTGCAGGCAGCCACGCGAGACAATGGGCTGCAGCAAGGTAGTCGGACATCTCTGAAGAGAACATGTCAGTGTGTGTCTCATCCAAACCTGCACTAGGTTATTGTTGGCCCTGATCCAGCAAAGCGGTTGCATGTGTACTTGGAACACCCATGGCCTTCATATTTCTGTCCGTTGCTCTTGAGTTATAAGTGTCCCTCAAGCAGTTCACGGATGGCTCCTGTCCAAGGTTATGTCGTGTGGCCATCAACAGGGCTGTGCTGTGATGCAAGGACCGTGAAATAATCCCAAGCCTTTAGATGTGGGAGGAGGGCCTGGGAAGCCAATGTTATTGAGTCACCCCGGTGCTGTTTCTGTTGCCTCCTTGCAGTCTATCAGGTAAGTATGTCTGTTTGTCAGGACCTCAGAAATAGGCTGATCCCCCCCATCTCCTTCCCCAGCCCCCAGGTTTTATCCCAGAGAAATAGAGTGGTGGAAAATCAGACATGTGCTGATTGTGAAAGGAGCTCCTGGGCTGGCATAGCTGCTTTAGAGATCACCTTACACAGCTGAAACAGCATTTACAAAACTGCATTGCAGAAGCTACGCCCCCTTTTTTTTTTCTGTACAAAAGAATACTTAATTCTCCTGTGGAGATGCCATCCTTCTTGGTTGTTCCACTCTGTCTCCCAGTCCATGATCAGTCTGGAACTGGGCAAGACTTGCACAGGAACAGAAAGTACAGATGTGACCCTTAGTGAGAGTAAGTGAAGTCAGAGATAGGACTGTTAAAGGCTGTGGTATAACATTGAAGCACAGTGAGGCACTCCAGGAAGGTTGCTCAGAAAGACTGGACACACCTTATCTAGAGTGGGATGCAAGATCTTGGAGAGAATTTGGTCTAGTGAACTGAATAAGAACAGCTTCTGACAAATTTCCAGCCATAACTGAAGAAGACTCAACTTTATCACTAAACAGGAATAGCACTAGCTTACAAATTTGTGCTCAAGACATTTACCCAGTTGCGCAGCATTAGTTCCTCAATGTGATGATCACTGTTAAGACCTTCTGATACGGCAGAGACCATGGCCAAAGATCATGGCTCTCAAAGTTGCAGTTGAAACTGAACTGATGCCACGTAACACGCCGAGCAGTTAGTAAATACAGGAATCTATATATATGATGCTGCAGCTGCCAGTGCTCGAGAGGAAGGCTCGGCTAGTCTCTTGCCAAAGCAGATCTTACTAGTTCATTGGAGAGATCCCATCATTGGGAATTCTGTTTGTGCTTGGCTGCTGTAAGCATCTGCTGTTAAAGCAGAAGCCATCCTTAAATCCACAATGCTTACAGCACCCCGGTTTGTCGACCAGCTTGCCCTTCATGTACATGACTTATTTTAGATGCTCTGTTCTCATCTCCTGTTCTGTGGTCCTTCCATTTCACACTTTGCTTCTTGTGAGTGTGTTGGATGCTTTCACTGTTAATAGTGGATCTGGATAAAGGAGAGTTCTTGGGAATAGATAAAAGGCCTATAACCTCCATCACCAGAACAGTCACTGTTTAAGTGGATCATGATGCTTGGTAAACCAGGAGACTTTCAACTGTGCCAAACGTGGTGGCTGGTGTTGCTTTAAAAGGCAGAGCGAATCTGGGAGAGCGTGTACTGAGGGCATTTGGACTCCGGCTGCAACGTAGACTAGTGCTGCTACTACTGATTTGTTTCACAAGATTGAAATAGTGGGGATTTGTGTGAGTGCAAAGCTGTCTCATGCATGAGGCCACCCAATGCAGGAGTAAAAACGAAAGGACGTCATTCAGCTTCCAAAAAAACACCAGAAGGTCACTCTGAGACAGCTTCTTTCTGACACGTCTCCTTTTCTTTAAGTTATGAGGGATGCTCCAGGCTTCTTTAACTATCTGTTTTCAGCCTCTTGAGATCCTAATCCCAAGTCCCGCGGAGCTCCACCT
Source organism: Phaenicophaeus curvirostris (assembly GCF_032191515.1). NCBI lineage: Eukaryota > Metazoa > Chordata > Aves > Cuculiformes > Cuculidae > Phaenicophaeus > Phaenicophaeus curvirostris. Next base: position 4,493,459 of record NC_091406.1, on the reverse strand, counting down.
GTGATGTGCCCCTCTGTCTGTTTGCCTTGCTAAGCACAGGGGCTTTCTCCAGCAGGTCAGCGGAAACGTTGGCACTATATAGCTTACACCCTTGAAAGAATATACAGCCGAGGTTTTACCTTGGTGAGTCATCCTAGCAGTCCTGGGGTCTCATGTAAATGTCAGCCTTTACTTAGAGTAACTCTAGATCTTTGTGAAGAGGATGGAATTAGACTCAGCCAACTGAAGAATCCAAGGACCTTTGCAATCCAACACCAGAATGATTACAAGGTACATGCAGATCACACTGTTGACACAAGCCATAATGACGACATTCTAGCATTACCTGAATAGTTGACATGGCTGCAGAATTATGCTGTATGCAATGCTAGGACAGTTTTAACATGGGGTTAGGAAAGTATTAAAGCTGCACGGAGCCCTTTTGCCAGGGGTTTAGATCATGGAAAACCCATTAAATCTGTTTTAGGAACAAAACGGGCATCTGATATAACTGAAATATCCTGCATTACTATAAAGTCTGTGTGCAGGGGGGAGGAGTGCGTTTTAAAATGCACACTTAGAAAAAAGGCAGACCTAGACTGCATCATCCTATTAATGTACCAGCATGTCTTTTATTTAGAAAACAGGCTCAAATAGATATACAAGATAACAACCTTCAGTCAATTTGAAAGCGATGCATTTTGCAAGGCATCTGCACATACCTTATGTACGGTATGAACACCTCTCATTTTCATAGAGGTGTTCAAGCTCTGGGAGTGTGTGCTAGATGCTTAGGTATCTTGTGGCACTACCCTATATGGCTTAAGAACGGCATGAACACAGGACCACAAAGAATGATGCTTTCCCAAAGGCAGTTGGCTGGAGAAAGCTCTGTCTGGAGCTGTTTCTTCTGTGCCATGTGGTGAAATGGGGGAATTGCCACCACTGCAGCAGCGAGATTTCTAGTTTTGAGTTACTTTCGCGATGTGAATATGTGATTTGAAAGTGGCTTCTCTGTTGTTCCTAGGATGTAAATAATAAGACTTCCGCAGGAGCGAGAAAAAAATCTTATTTTATTTGTTTCTCTTCCCGTGCACCAAGGATCCTGCAGATTGCAGAGACATTTGTGATAGTTTCAAATTGTGGAATGATTTCTTAAAGTGTCTTCTCTTCAGGTGAGGAGGAGGGTGGGTTTGCATCAACTAATTTGTTCTGAAAATAAGCAAGTAGCTGAAAGAAGTAATTGCACCCATTGATAAAGCATTTAACAGAATCCTGATTGGATTTAAAGCTTGCTGAGAGTTTCTCTACACTGTAGAAAGGCAGTGGAGCATTAAGTACATTTCAAAGATCCATTTTTTCATAGCATGTTTTCAGAACGTGTATCAGTGAAGTGCATTATTTCCAAGGCTCATTTTCAGTGCATTAATGTTTTAATGTCTCCCACCAAGCAAGGTATTAGATTTGTATCTCAAATACTGTGTGTGGCGCTCCTGTGGGCACTTCCATACACTGCTCAGGAAGGGCAGAGGTGTGCTGGCTTCAGGGACAGGCTCCTTCTGGGATTAGCAAAGACTTTCAAGCATGGAGAACAGCACGGCTGCTGAAACACATGTGTTGTGCTCCATACTTGAAAGTTTTGCTAAGACAAATTTGTCTGTTGTACAGAGCAGAATGTCACAAGGAAAAGAGCCTCGTGTTTGGACAACAGTGGCATTAATGTAGGAAAAGAGCAGTAGAGAGCTTTGATTTTGGAATTAGTTAAGGCATGTCCTTGATGATATGGTGAGCATTTGCAAACACACCCTGTGTACGGCTCACGTGCCCAGGAACTCTGTGGGATGTTGGTGTCGAGCAGGCAGCGTGCGGGGGCGCACGTACTCAGGGTGCCATTGCTCGTGGTACACATCCCACTCTAAGCGTGGTTTGAAGGGACAGGGTCTCAGTACTTCTCCCTGCAAGTTGCCTTTTGATTGCCTTGAAGGTCCCCTGATCCAGCCCTTCGACAGCAGCAGAGGTCCCTCCTGGCATGGCTCTGGGGCCGCCTAGCGGGGTGTGCTCCGTGCAGTCTTGTGGGACCTGCTGGGAGAGTTGGGTTTTTCATCCAGTGGCTGGGAACGGCTCACAGACTAGGGCTGCAAGAGAATTCATTTTATCCCTTCTGTTACATACCTCTTCTGGGTACAGCTGTTTCTCAGGGCTGGAAAATCCTGGCTTTCCCTCCCCTTATTTGGATAACAGCTGAACCACCAACAGATATTGGACACTGGAGTCAAACTGGAGTTCCTAGAACCAAGTGACTAAATCCCTTTTTAAGCACCGATATTAAAAGATGCCTAGAGCTTATTTTAAGAGATGCTAAGCTTCCACTTGAAATTGTGAGGCTCCATGCTTGTTAAACAGATTCATGTCAAACAGAGCTCTTGGTCATTTGCTTTCTCTCTTCCCTATTAAATAAATCCCAGCCCTGCCCCACTTCTTTGCGTGCCAGATCATTACAGGAACATGGAAGGATTTTGAGCCCAGACTGCCTGACACACAAAGATCCTGGAGGCAGGACTGCGTGAAGCCTGGTGCCCCGGGCTGTGTCCTGCAGAGCACGTGCAGGTGTGGGTACAGGCAGCGGCATTTGCGGAGTCCCCAGGTGTCCCCACAGAGCCACCTGCTCTGCTCTCTGTGCCTTTGGCGCTCACCTTGCCCAGGGGCTGCTTTTGGTGGAGGTGGGGGATCCTTTATGTGAACAAGTGTTTTGTGCCACGGAAAGAATGATATTTCAAGAACCTACTGTATTTCTGTAGTTAGGAAGCTGTAGAGTAACACGGCTGGGCCAGATTATTTCCTGAAAGCTTTGGGGGTACACCCGCCGGCCCCCTTTCTCTGCTTTAAAAGAGCTCTGTGGTGTTCCTGCTTGGATTGAGAGCTGATATACTGGGGCACTGCTGAGCTGCTCTGCTCTGGTACAAGCCTACGAGCAAACTGGTGGCTCAGTTCCCCTCTTTGTAGCTGCACAGTGCCAGGAGCCAGCAGCTCCTCCTGCCTGTGCACGCCCTGCTGCAGGGCGAGGAGGGGGTGAATTAAATTCCAGCACGCCCTTTCACTGCTGACTGCCAGAGGATGCTTTCCCCATTCCCCTATGGATACCTGGAGTAAATAATGAAGCAGTGCCTCAGCCTTAATACATAAGACAACCCACAGCCTTTTTTTTTAAGTAGAAAATATCACAGTATGCTCTTCAGCCAGTAAGTTAACCTCCCCCCCAGCATACAATGATGACCCTCCTGTGAGTGAAAAGGAAGATTAAGTTAATGGGGCCAAAGAAGCGAGACAGCGCAGCCCAGCCAGCTTGATAGCTCACGTGGGGCACACCTTCCGAGGAGGTGGATGTGTAATTCCAGCAGGCTGAGAAGAAGATCGGAATGGTGCGGTCAGTGCGTGTAACTGTGTGTGACTCTTGGCTTTGCTATTGAGGGCTCCAAGGATGACTCGCTGTTTCTCCTGTCTGGTGGCTGTACTGCTACGTTAGCCCTTTCTGCATAATGCAGCATGTTCTAATCTCTGCTGTCCCCAAACCAGACCTGTTACCTGTGTCCCTTCTTCTTTGTGAAGAGGGAATTTTTGTGCGCAGCACTGTATGAATTGTGACTGCTGGAGCATCCGGTGTGGCAGAAAATGTCATTGCTGTACTAGTTATTACCAAAATGGAAAAAGAGAATTCTCTGTCACAGACCCTCTTACTTTTACCTGGCTGATTTAAATTGTTTTGAATAGGAATTAAGAGAAATTATGTCCTCAAGTGGGAGCACATTCAAATCGGATATGTAGACTGAGAGCAGTTGCTGTCTAAATTGTACTTAGAAGTAAATAGGAAGCTGGGGTAGCTTTTCCAGAGCCTGCATAATAGCTTTCTCCAGTGCTGCACAAAGCAGCATGTACCTGCTGTAGCTTCTGTCATCTCCTGTCACACAGGTGTGTCTCGAATAGTTATCACACAGCATATCCTGACAGGAGATCTGATACTTCTAGCATGTAAACCTGGTGTCATCAGAGCTGCTGGATCCGGAGACGAACTGGAGCTCCTGAACCTGACTGCCTTCTCACCCCACTGCTCACAAAGCCCCTGAGCTGCCTGTGCTCTCGCTGTGCCACAGAGAACACCGCAGTGAAAACGGAGGTGAGTGGCTGAGTTTCACGCACTTTATCTGATCTCTAATGCCATGAGAGCTGCTTTCAGCCCGTGTCCCAGGCAGGGGAGCCCACGCACAGGAATAGCAGCACGTAGATGATCTTTTAAGGTCCTTTCCAACTCAAACTCAAACTATTGTATAACTATTGTAATCCTCCAGGCTACCCATCGCTGCGCTTCATCATCTCTCATCTGTGCCCACAGTGAGTTCTGGCCTAAAAACTCTTGTCCTGGTTCAGCACCCTTCATGCTGGGCTCCTGATCCTGTGGAGCCGCTGGTGGGGGCTCTGCCACTGCCCTGCAAGCAGAGCAAGGGCAGTGAGGGAGATTTAAACCCAGGATCCCCCTGGAGACAGTTTGCTTGAGGGGAGCGTTATTTAAAGCTCTCACATCTCGTGTTTCAGTAGCATGCCAGGAGATGCTTTTAGCACTCTCATCTCCTGCCAGAGCAGAGTCTGTCTGTGCCGCTGGGGAGACAACCGTGTGTCCCCGTGTTGGTGGTGCAAGGGTCTGACCAGAGGCAGCCTGTGCTGCTCCCTGGGAGCTGAGGGGCTTGTGGTGGGTGCAGGAACCACAGGGGCAGCTGCTGTGACCCTCAGCGCTTGCTGAAACCAGCTCCCTCTGCACTGCTGCCTGCGATGCTGTGGGGTGGGACTTGGAAACCAACACCGGGATGGGGTCTTTGGCCACCTTCTACTCTTCCTAGAGCAGGGCTCTTCCCTCTGCTGCCATCTGAGCAGCACAGTCACCTCAAGTGGCTTATTTTAAAGTGGTGCTGGAGTAGGATGTTAGTGCTATGCAGTGGGAGGGGAGCAGGGAATGCAGCTGGCTCTGATGCCAACGCAAGGAGGGAGCTTTCAGTCATTTTGACCTCATGTGGCTCTTGAAAAGGCTGGACGGCTACTGTGTGATGGGGCAGAGCTGGGGGCTCTTAAGTATTTGTTCTCAGTTCTATATTTAGGCCAGGTCCTGTCTCTCATGTCTTTCCCAGAGAAGCCAGGGCAGTTACTGGCGTCTGAAAGAGAATCTGATTCCATACCAACAGCTCTGGCTCCACCAGCGGGGCTCATGATACTTATTCAAAACTGCTGGGACCCAGACAGCATCGTATAGCCAAGCCTGGAAGACCTGCAGGCGTCATCCCATTGTACCTACTCCAGTATCACTGCAAAGCTCAAAACAGGAACCAGTTGTATTGTAAAAGAAACTATTCCAGCCTGAGAGCTTTTGCACAGAGCATAAATCATGCATCCGAACTGCAAATAATGAGAATATCACTGAACACTGTAGTTTAGAGGCATGTTTGTAGACACAGACCTTGCAACAGTTAAATGTGCCAATTCCCAAGCCTATCATTATTTAAGTTGCCTAAATTAAGTCATCACTGTACACTCAAAGGAAACTTTTTTTAGGGAAATAATTTTACAAAACCCAAGACATTTCATAGAAAATTGAGCTGGCTTGAAGTGTTGCAGAACATTAATAACTTGTGCAGATATTTCTTGAATGAAAAATAAACCTATACCTGGTCTAATGGTTATTTTCTGTCTCTAGGAAGCATCAAGCCTGATCTGTTTAAGCTCTCACAGACACCTCTTATGACAGTGATATGTATCATACCCTGCGTCCAGGGAGGAGAAAAGGTTAGTTTAAGTGAGTAGCAATGGCATTTGGGCTTCCACAAAGTATTGTGTGCCTGGTTTACGCTGAGCAGTGAACTCTCCCTGGCTGGGGAGCCCGTGTGCAGGCTGCCAGTGGGCTGTGCCGCCGAACCCCCTCCAGGAAATATGATCGGTCTAATTTTAACTACACGGACAGCATTTGCTGTGGAAGCAGCTGGTGTCATCCAAACCTGTGTCAAGCAACCCCAGTGCATCGCTAAAGCAAATATGTTCATTTCCACCCAAGGGCAAGCTAGAAAGCCAGGCCTACTTTTAGCTTGCGCTTGACTCAATATAAATTGGAGCTGTTGCTTTGTAACCATAAATGTGCTGTGCCCAAACTCCTAGATTTTAGTGCCATTTCCTCAGGAAAGTAAGTCATGACTTATTTACTTTCCTCTCCCCGTATTGCATTTCATGCTAGTACATACCAGTTTCTGTTTACAGCTGGTGGAAAGGTTTTTCTGGTCATTCTCGCTCTGTTCCCCTCTTGTGCAAAGGTTTTCTACAGTAAATAGTTTATCTAATGAAAGCCAGCAGTGGTCTGAGCCTAAGCTGCTGGTGGTTTCTTGAGCTACTAGATATCACGCTAATTGCTCAAGAGTATATCCAGACAGTGATCTCAGTGGGTGCTCAGATTGCTTGGATATCAACAGCTGATACACAAACTTCCTAGGTAGAAAAGCCCTAAAAATACAGCAGGGCTTATATTTTCTATCTATTAGAGAGTGACAGAGAGAGCGTGTCTGCTAAACTCCAGTTCAAGTGTCCTGTAAGCAAGCTATAAATTTTAATTACTGGAAAGTCTAAGGATAACAAAAATGCCTAATCTAGTGCATACCCAGCTGCTCTGAAAACATCTCCTGTGCCAGAATTCAGTGCTGGCTGCAGCAGTGTCTGGCTGGCTGTGAACTGCAGCTAGTGCTGCAACCAGAGCCTTCCAGCAGCCCTGGCAGCCAGCGAGGGGCTGTCCCCTGACAGTCGTAGCCTCTGGAAATTAGGAAATGATGATGTGAAGGCACGTGTGCAGGGCAAGGCACAGGAGAACCAAGGCTTTGTCTCTGCCTGCCCTCTCTGCCAAAAAGAAGTTTGCTTCTGTTCAGAGAGCTGGTCAGCAAATGCATTTAAAATTTTATAGGTTAAATAAGCAAGAGATGTATTACATCTACCACGAATACTATTAATAAAGAACTGTACCAAGTCCTTTCTGGGGTAGTGATGACCCATCACTAAACTTTCTTACTACATTTTGCAATAACAGATAGGAGTTTCTCTAGGAGATAACACAGTGTTATGGATAGAGCTCTTGAATGCCCCAAACCTACTAAGTAATACAACCAAAGGCAAAATGTGAAAAGTTGATATCCAGGCAACAAAGGGAATAAAGTTGCTTTCAACAAGCAGGTCCTGCCCTCCAGTCCTGCTGGAAAGGAGAAGAGTTTGCTGCCCCAGCTGCCCACTCTGCCCATTCCCTGAGGCTACTTTCTGCAGAGGGCACAGACAGGGTGTCTGGTCTCTTTGGCTGCCGCAGAGGAATATCCAGGTAATAGGTTTTCCTGGCACATAATGATAGCTTTGAGTTAGTTTGCTGGAGTGTGAAGTTTTGTGGCTGCAAATGATTGGTGTTAGAAGGTCACTGTGCTGCTGCTGGAAGGTGGAGCCAGGGGTGAAAGAACAAACCCAAATCCCACGCCTGTGGTTCTAGTTAACTCCGTTATGTACAGTTCTCAGTGCTATGAAAAGTCTGGCACTGAGAATATGCATTATATTGTCTGCCCCTTTCTTCCCTGAAGCATCTCTATCCCTTCTGTTTTCTTTTTCACCTGCTCAAGAGCCATGTTTAGGAGGAGGCTGTGGAGCCCAGATGATGCTCTGCTGTACTTCATTTGTGAAGTGAGATATTCGTGGAGGCAGAGCCCATCGCAGCTTCACCTCTGGTATGTGTGCTGTGGGATGCTTTTTGTTTGGCAGTGGAGTCCTCTCTTGCTTTGGAAATCACAGCCTTCCTGGGCTTCTGGGGTGGGATGATGAGAGAAGCTCATGCAGGCAGCATGACTGAGCCAAACTTGCTGTGGGACTGGAGCTCCTGGTTTGCTCAGAATGCTCAAATGATCACCCTTGCTGAGCCCGAAGGCGAGAGCGGAGCTCAGTGTGCCAGAAAGGGGAACACTGCTGTCTCAAATTGAAAATCATATCCCTGCCTCTCCTTCCCACCTCCTGAAAGGCTCTGTCGTAACTTGAGAACACGATTAGTATGCTAGAAATTAAAGTCTTACTCACCTCTTTAAGCCATCAGTTTGATTTTGGGGCTCTTGTGCCAGCAGCTTGAGTCAGCACTGGGTCCTGAAGTGGAAAGTCTTCTCTCCACCAACTCCCTTCTGAGGACTGAAGGCTGTCTAGGGTAGTGGGTTACATTTCTAACGTTCAGATCCCTGCTCGTGAGTGATGGCACGGTGGGAATGTCAGCTGTATGGGAATAAACTGCAGCAATTTATTCTCCCCAGCCTGTTTGACAGTCAATAGAGCACCACTATTAGTTGGAACAAAGCAGATCCACTGTTGTGAAATACAACAGTGGCCAGATTTGTAGTTGCTTATAATTTATCATGCTGGTAGTCCTGAGCACTGGAAAGATGCCAGCTCAGGTCAATTGTAACTACGCTGAAAGAGGGCCAAGAAAGAGAAGTGTAGCAAAACTTCATTAGAAGCAGGACTCTCTTGCATAGACCTGGAATGTAAGGAATTTCCTATTCATTTGGGATATAAAGAAAACCTGAACTACTCCCCCCTCCCCAAATGCTGAGGAATGCAGGGGGATATCTGGGGCTCCTGAAGCCAGTGTGTGTGTCTCTCTGGCTTGAATGGTTTCACATTAGCATCCTCCAGACTTGTTAGAAGAGCTGTATAAAGCTTGTGGGAGCTGAAGCAAAGTCCTGGTGGTGGCAGAAGCGCGGTGCCAATATGCACTTAAATTTCGAGCAAGGTGTGTTTTTCAGTGAGGTACCACGTAGGGGAGGAACTGGAACAAGGACATTTCTGAAGTGCGGGGCTGTCAGTATTAGTGCAGCGAGTTTAGGTGGGAATTCCTGTGTTCCAAACCACCAGTTAACAGCTTGTCTGGACGAATTGCTTTGCGTAGATGCATACAGGGCAGAAAGAGAGATCCCCAAGCAGAACTACCCATCACTCTCAAAGTGTCTATTAACAAATTGGATCTTGTCTCCTACCATGACACTGAGCTTCCACGGCTGAAGGGATGTTAGGCTGGTCAGTCTTGCAATTGCCAGCCTTCATCTGTTTTATGACTGTGAAAATAACCCAGCTGCTTTGCAAAGCCTTGCCCAGCAGTTTAAGTTATGCTGAATTAGTTACCTCTTGTGGGTGCCTGGAGATCTTCCCCAGGCTCCCAGTTTGAAAATACGACTTGCAGCTGGGTTTCCTGCAAGCACAACCTCCTACAAGCCCAGGCTCCTAATTTTTTTCCAGTTACCTGCCTACTTCATTCATGCTGAGCCCCAGAAGCTGTGCAAAAAGGCATAAATTCCTTTCGGCTAAAGCGTGTTTCCTAGCATCGCTATTAGTGTCTCTATAATTTTTTTGTGTCTCTGCAAATTGTATCAAGGCCACCTGGGCCCTAGGAAGGGTGGATCCTCCCCTCCAGCATGGGGATTATGGTGTAGGGATGCTCTGGGAGCTGCACCTGCCTCCTCTGGCTGTCTTTTGCCTCTCTGGTTCTCATCTGAGCTTGGAGGCTTCCAACGAAGGGGTCTTGAACTCCAGGAGCACTGCTTTCCCACTCCTGTGAGCAAGCAACTCTGCCACAAGTCAATGGGATTTACTTGGATCCTCTAGCTACACAATCTAACCCAAGGAATTTAGACTATTATTCACCTCCCGATGGTGTAATTATCAGATGAACTTTTGACGCAGGCTTGAAGGCAGGAGTGCTGGGAAGAGACTGGCTATTCCAACCATCTTAAACCCTTCCCAAAATGGAAAAGCAGTTGGCGCAAAGGCCACAAATGCTGGGGCTCTTCTTCCTGAAGTGCTTTGTCAGGGGCCTCTGAAGTGACATTTCAATTTATACCTTATCAGACTCTGAGACAGATGAGTCCTGACTTTTTTTTTTTTTTAAATTCCAAGAAGGGATTCTGAATGGAAGAAGTCAGGGAACAAATGGTTTTGGTGTGAAAATGCATAAGCCTGCCTTGTGGAGAACCTAGCTGTCTTCACTGGTAAGTTTTGATAGTGAGAATTAAATTAATTCTTCTCACTTCTATGAGGAAATCCAGCATACTTTCCTGCTCTTGCATGAAGGAGCTGAGTGTAAGCCGGAGTTCATGTCGCAACAGAGCCTGGGATAGGGAGGAAGCTTGGCAGTGCTGTGGATTTTGGGAGAGACAGGAGTTCCAAGTAGCCTGGCAAGGCCCCAGCTGGTCTTTCCCAAAGAACAATTTACCACGGGTAGGCAGAGGCTGGTGGAGGTCAGCTGCTGGAAGAGAGGACACTGAGCACACAGGTGGGCAAGGAGAGTCTCTGCACCTGCCATGTGTTTGAAGGTGGTGATGCTTTTACTGGTAACAGGCAGGTCTCCAGCAAAGTGTGATGAACATGGTTGCAAGTTAGAAGGAATCATCTGCGAACAGAGAAGGAGAGACCTGAGGAGGTTGAAGTCTGGGGTCCAAAGGCAGTGGAGGGGCTGTGAGTGCAGGTGCTGGGAGGCTCCCCAAGCCCTCACCACTGAGGTCTCCAACTGGGTGGTGAACACTGACAGACTCAGCCGAGTTTGGCTGGTTACACTTAGTCAAACCTGTCTGAAACTGGACTCAGCAGTAGACTCAGCCAAGCCTGGCTGATAAAACTTAACTGAGACTGTCTGAGACCAGCAATTGTTGGGATGCCTCCACTTTTGATAATACACTGCTCCAAACCCAGTTTTGGATCGGTATGGTTCCTCTGGCTTCAGAGGAGGAATGCAAATTTACATGAGGGCTGTGTTTGGTGAACAGGACATATTTGACTTTTCTCCTGCCGCTTTCTAGTTGTTCCACTGAAGATCTGACATTCTCATTGAGTCGGACAGATCAATAGTTTTTGTCTAGATGCTTATTGTGGGTATATTGGTGTAAATTCAGATTATCCCTGACGATGCCACCCTCAGGCAAACACTCTTCCACATTTTGCTGGTCCATTTGTAGACTTCAAGGAGCTTGAGCAAGTGTGCTGGGGAAGGATTGCAGATAAGAATGAATAATTTGGAACCGTGTTATTACTTAACAAAAGTGGCAGAGCTGGCAGATGTCCTCAATCATCTGTTTGTATCAGCTTCTGAAAGCAACTTAACAGAGGTGCCTGCTTGCTGAATCCCAGGAACTGCATTTTAATGGGGAGTCTGACTAGCATGAAATTAAAGTTCATTCACAGTGTTGCAATAGAGATGTTACTCTATGATGCCTCGAGGCACCCACCTATAGGATGATCTTACAGCGATGCATTCAGGCAGCATTCCCTTGGGTTTAACTTCGGATGTTTTGACATATCTAATATATTTTCCACTGTAACTTAAACCCGTGCCACTCTAGGCTATACAGACTTATCTATAGGCAATTCGAGGAGCTGGATGTTTGCCAGTCCTGGGCAAATCCTTATATCTATAGGGGCAGGGTATCAATGTTCCCCCAAGCTGGGTCCTAACAAACCCTTGCAGGCTGCATTGTGATACAGCTGTAAACCACCTCAAAATTTTATGTGACTTTCCTGCCTGGATGTGGGTCTAGGTTTTATCTAGCTAAAGCCAAGATGATTGCAGAGTGCATTGTTTTATTCTGGCTTTTCCCTAAGCAACCTACTTGCTAGAGCAGAAAGGATTGCGTTCATCCTAATGTCTCATTCCATTCTCCATCGTGAAAGTGATTCTTACAATTGGCTTTTCTTTTTGGTGCTTAGGAGACAGGGTCAATTTATCAAGGCAGAGAAAATTGCTAAAAGCAGAAACTTTTCCTTTGGGCGTGCCTTGGGCAGAGATGGTCTGAACAAATGCAAGATGTGGATCGCTTGCTCGTGCTGCCTGGGCTTTCTGTTTTTAGCTCTGGCAGAAGCTCCCTCTGCATATTCAGGATGCCATCCCAACAGCTGCAGCTCTCTTGGTGGCCACACAAGCACCTCTGGTCCTCAAGTTCGCAGGTTTCGACGCTCATAAGCGAGAACGTTTGAAAATTGTATTCCCTGTGTTCTGCTAGAAATATTCTACTTGCCTTCTTTGTATGTCACGACACCTCAAATCAGCATTTAGTGTCTCGTATGGGCAGGAAGAGGCACGGCATCTGGTGTGAAACCTGTTTTCTGGCTGGAGAGCAGACATAGGTGCTTGAGACAGAGCACAATTGTCAGTATAATTAACTCTTGGAAGGACAGCGGAAAAGATTGTTATACAAAGCAGCTGAATTGGGCCCCAGCAGCATTATAGTAAGCGTCTGTCTCTGGTTTTATCCTGCTCTCTGCTTCTAGAAGGGCATCGTTTCCAATTTCATGGGGCATTAAAGACTCTGACAGCAAGGATTTGCTTGTTCCAAAACTGCCACAGGAGACCCCAGGCACCTAAAGGGTTTTCATCTATGCCAGATTTTAATTTATCAAGTAATTTTTCTTTTGTTACACTATTATTTGGTTTGCCTGTGCTTGGCTGCCAGTCCCCAGCAAACAGCAGATGGCACCAGCACTCTGTGCCTCTTCAGGTAAACCACGAATTCCTTCAGCAGAACATCTTGCAACTTGTGAAGGAGCAGATGAAATACTACTGAGCATTTAAGCTATAAAATTAAGGCTCCAGCAGAGGTGTCGGGATTTTTTTTTGTTGTTGTTTGTTTGGGCTGCAATTCTCCTTCCCATCTTGGGTGCCTCGATGCAGGAACTTGGAGCCAAACAAGCAAACAAACAAATTCTATTTCTGCTTGGTGGCTGGTGGGAAGGACAGAGCTCCTCATTGCATGGGTTTGGAATGTGGCTGTGGCCCCAACTTTTACATCATCATCACAACCCTGTTTCAGCAAATCCTTTATTCCCACCTGCTGTAAATGAGATTGCATCTTAATTATTTGTATGGCTTGGAGGTGATTGGAACATAGGGAAAATTTGTCAGACATATTCTGTTAGAAAGATGTAAGCTATGATGGAAGAAACTGTGGTTAAAGACCTCACAAAATCATAACTGCCATGGTGTGCCTTTAGTTTTCTGGCAGCTCAAACCAAATAGATGGTTCCTTGTGTCTGTCCTGTATTTTAGGAGGATTCTCATCCTTCCTTATTTCCTCTGTTTAAGTGAGCATTAGGCTGATTCACAGAGTCTGTTAGTTTGCTCCATCACTGCTAATTTGCTTTGTTTATATGCTGTCCATACGTTGTAGAAAATAAAAAACGTATGTTAAAAAACCTCTTTAAAGCATGTTGATGTGATTTTTTAAATGTCATACGTAAAATTAAAATGGGGAAGAAAAAAATAGTGTCGTCTTGGGTTTTTCACTTGGCAAGGATATGAGCTGTGGCTCCAAGACATCCTTTGTGCGAGTGCCACAGACAAATACTGGAGTTATTTTGGGGGAACATCTTTCCTGCCAGTCATTTCTTTGCTAAGGCTGTAGCCTAACAGGATTTGATATAATGTTATGTTTTGCTGCACATATTAGCATGCATCGTATTAATAGTCAGTATCATAATGCAATAGGATCTTGGTAGTGAGAGTCTCATTTAATTCCATTGCGGATGAGTGGAAAATATTTTGTTGATTTTAAAATGAGAGATTTAATTTAGCTCCAAGGCTCCTGGTGGGACAGACTAATAGAAACATGTGTACATGAAAAATAAGAACGTGAGTTCTGATGTATTAATTTATAGGTATATAAGTGAAGAATTAGACAATTTTTATTTTGCATAGAGCAGCTGTGTGAAGTAACTGTATCTGGAGACAACAGATCTGGATCCTGCAACACTGGTGTAAATTAACCATGCAGAATTGTCCTCGGTTCATAAATGAAGCAGGAGAGACGCAGGCTGTTTGATTCATTAGTGCACAGCTGGTCAACTCAATCCTCCATTGACACCAGCTCAGGGTGGAGAACAACTCTAAAAGCCGCGGTTTGCACTCAGCAAGTCGCTGCCTGTTGCTGAGAGCTGAAAATAGACAGTTTTCCGTCTGCTGGAGTGTCTGTTACTGGCTTGGCATCCTGACTCCCTTGCATTAGTGTGTGGAGGAGAAGGAAAGAGAGAGGTTTTGGGGTGAAGACTGTTCACGCAGCCCACCTGAGTGGGGAGGATTCAGAATAGGGACCCTTTCCTCCCTGGCTTAGGTGTGGAGCTGATGTGCAGGAATGCTGGTGTCCTCTGTGACAGGTCTGTACCAGGTGCTGCAGGGTGATTCCCAAGTCCACCCAGGACTGAGGAGCATTGCTTTCTGTGCAAACTCAGCTGGGAGGACTATGAGCTAGTAGAAAGTTCTGATTTTTGTTCCCATCCTGACCTTCAAAAGCTGATTGCATCTGCTTGCACGCTGCTTTCTATCTGCCAGAGACACTAAAGCATTTGAAACAGGAAAAAAAACTTGAGAGTTTTCACCCCTTACACACCAGTTTCTTTTCTGAGTCTGTTTTTTGGGTCCTGCTGCATACCTGCAACATACCTGCTGATTATTTTAGCATCCTTTGTCTTACTAAGTAGTTAGAGAGCTCTGGACTTGCTGTGGTGAGGAAGGGCAAGTGCTTCCAGAGAATGTGGACACTGACAGTTTGGTTTGGGTAATTGTTTCCTTTGAATCACTTACTGAGGAAGGGTTCCTGGAAAAAACAGTGCTGCTGCTTCAACAGCTAATGGAAACTTAAATCTTTACAATGATGATGCACGTCTTTTCCGTTAAAATTATTGCCAGTAGCTCTGCAATCTGGGGAGCCAACACTCACTGAAAGCGCAATTAGACTGACACTTGCAAAGATGGCATGTCATGATTTCCTAGTACAGTACAGATAATTTGATGTATTTTCTCTCCAGAATGTGATGCGTGAGCCTTAGCTAACGTGTAAGAGCAGGTTGCTACTTTCAGGGACTGTTTCTGCCCAGGGAAACACAAGGAAGAAAGCTACTGTGGCTGCTTTCCAGCTCCTTGGGCACTTGTGTATGCATTGCACTCCAACACTTGGTGTCCCTGCTGAGAAAGTTGGTCTGCCTCATGCTAAGAAGTTCTCAGTTCTTCGCCTAAGATGCATCAGCACTGGCATTTCTCCATTGCAGAGCCTGGACATGAAATTAAACTTTCAGAAGGTACAGCAAGGGAAGGGAGTTGGAAACAAAGTCAGGAGTTGGAAAATAGAAGGAAAGGACAGAAGAAGTCACATTCATTAATTGGGGTGATGTTGAATTGCTATTCTCCACTTGTCTCTTGGTTACAGGAGAGTGCAAAAACTCTTAGCATAGCTCTCCCTGTCTTTGTCAAAGAGACAGACACTATCTAAGTTTCTGCTCCCTCTCTTTCCGTGTATCTCTCATTCTGACCTCGTGTTTGTGACCTTCCCCAGGGCTTTGCTCCTGAACTATGTAAGTACCTGAGATCATCATTTGAACGGTTGGACTCGATGATCTGGTGGGTCTCTTCCAACCTGGTTATTCTGTGATTCATAGAATCATAGAACGGTTTGGGCTGGAAGGGACCTTAAAGATCACCGAGTTCCAACCTCCCTGCCATACGCAGCTGTGTCAGTTCAGAAGGAAATTATTGTGAAGATGATCATAGTTGATTTTCTTTAATTTGTTAAGAGTTACAGGTGCAGTCTTGGGTTTTTTTTCTGTTGGGCCTCGAATAAACTTTCTGAGAAGAGATTATGATTCAGAAGTGTTCCCAGCCACCGGTTTTAAGGATGACGAGCAATGCTGTGAGAGTTAAGTGCTCTTAAAAGTGGAAGATGGGTGTAAATTATTTCATAACGCTTCTTTTACTGAAAAAAAGTCTTCTTGTCTGTGTCATCTTTTGGCAACTTTTTTGCAGATGTTGTGGGAGGAGGCAGGGCTTGCTCCTCCTGTAGGCTGCGGGCAGCATCCTGGATCAGAGAGGGGCAGTTCTGAGTGTGTGGGACAAGGAGAATGTTTGCAGCAGCACGCGGGAAAGGAGATTGGTCTTCTGAGGGATTTGAGTGTTCAAGTCCATTAGAGTTTCCTGGGAAATATCAGCTCAGATTCATGCTGACATACTTTAGAAATCTTTTAAAATTAAAGTACCAAAAATCAATGCATTGCAAGACTCCCAGCATGTAATTCTGAGCCCATTAGGAGATTTGTGCTAATTCTGAAAATAATCTTTCTGTTTTAAATATTACTTTGAAAGTATTTTAAACTTGTGTATCTGGCAGAAGGGGAAAAATTTAATCAAAAGAAAGATTACATTGTGTTACTTTAATTGTGATGGATTGAATAATTTGCTGAAGGAAAATATCTACAAAGCCTATCTAAGTGCAGAAGCTAAAATGAAAATTGGTCTCAACTGTTCCACTCCCTATGATAAACGTATATTTATGTAATGCATTCCTTCCCATATCTTGATAACACTGTGCACACGCAGTGCAGGAATTAATTCCACTGAGAACTGCAGTGAGATTATCTCTGAGCCTGTGTAAGCACGAGGAATCAACATTTACTCTCAGGTCCCATGTGTATTCATTTGTGCTTTTATGAGTTTAAGGCTGAATAAGGAAGAGGAGAAACACCCCTGACTGCATGGCACTAATGTCTGGTGTGGTTCAGGGTCCAGAAAGCTATCACATGGCTATTGCCAGTGCCACAGGCCAGAAAGTGGAGGTTTGGGGGCTCGTGGGATTTTATAACAGCCCGAAATTAGGCAGTGGATTTCTCTTCAAGAGAAGCAAATCTTAGGAAGCAACTTTAGGTGGCTTTCCAGCTGCTCTGCACTGGGCAAAACCTCTCTTGGGATGAAATTTTGGTCTAAGAGCTTCCCGTGCAGGCAGTTTGGAGAACAAAAACAAACCTGGCATTGAGACTGGAAAGAATTCACTGATGACGATGAGATTGTCTCATCCTGGGTGCACGGGAAGATGACCTGGGATCCCCAGATCTCAAGAGGGGAAAAACCTATAGAGTCATATTCTGTCCTGGTCTCACTGACCTGCTCTAATTACTGTTCTAGACTGGATGAAAAGCATTGCAATGAAAAGCCTGGGTTTGCAGATATAGCATGAAATGTCTTGCTGAAGAATAGTTTATGTGCCCCATCCCTGGAGGTGTTCAAGGCCAGGTTGGATGGCGCTTTGGGCAGCCTGACCCAGTGGGAGGTGTCCCTGCCCACAGCAGGGGGGTTGGAACTGGATGATCTTTAAGGTCTCTTCCAACCCAAACTGTTCTATGATCCTATGATCTGTGTGATGTATAGACAGTGCCTTAATCCATGGTACTCTTGTCACCGACAGTTAATTGTAATTGTTAACCGCAGGTTCAGTAACAGTGTCCTGCACATTGTAAATTATGGCATTTCACTAGAAGAAAAATCACTCTGTTTGCAGAAACACCGTGATGCTCCAGTCCTTGGTGTAAATGAATATCCTGTGGTGCTCTGTAATGAGAGCACAGTGGGTGAAAGTGGGAGGACTGTAACAACTCATATGACATCCGTGCCCTTAATTCAGGGTCCTTTCTCTTCCCTGGGGCATTAATGCTGCATCTTGAAATCTGTAAGAGATTGAAGTAATAGAATCTAAAACCTGCCCTAAGATTCATACATGCAAATGTACAGGAGCAGATTTTGCTTTTAATTAAAGCTGCAGATGGAATCTACGGAGCTACTGGGACTGTGAAAAGAAAGCTACAATATAGGTTTTAAAATTTGCGTGCTGTGGTAATAAAGCCATTAGTATTTGAGGTGGGTATTGGCTGTTAACTGTCCCTCGCATCTTTTTTTGGTTAATGAAAATAGTGGTTGGATGAAAATGCAAAGATTTTGAGTTGTGAAAATGTGTGTTTGCACCGCTAATCACTTGAAAAATCAGCCTCTAGGACTTCATTTGTTAGGAGCTGCTGATTAGCTGCTCTCTATGCCTTTTCCCTTTCAATAAAACCCCCGAGTCGAACAACAGAAGGACTATGATTAAGGAGCACTTTTTTCCCTTTCCCTGTGACGTTCTGGCAAATGTTAGCCAGCAGGTAGCCTGGCATAAAGAGGACAGAAATGCCTTTGCACTGTTTGTGGAAGCCCGGGCTTCACTTGTGCAGAAGGGAGATAGGTGCTTTGCTGCTCTCTGCACCAGCACTGAAAAATGCAGAGCCTGACTGCTGTTGTGCTGGATTCAGCAGTGCTCTCTGTCCCTTGCTCAGCTCTCCTGGTGGGGATGCTCTTCCTTTGTCAGTGAGCAAACTGTACCTTGAAGGTGACAACAAGAGCCACATCACATCCCATTTCTCTCCTTCTCAATGGCCCCAAGTTTGGTCACGATGATGAAGTTGACCCAAAGATCTTTTGACCTAGGTTAATATTGTGTGCTCCTGTATTTTACCCTGGAGAGTAATGGCTTGAATGGGTAAGAATAATTCTGAAGGCCAGAGAGATGCAATAAAATCATAAAGATTTGTGCTTCTCTTAAATATCTTCCCTTTTCAATGGTGTTCAATACAATTTGACTAGCAAGGCTCAGTGAACAAAGTGAAGAGCATTGTTTTTTTTCTGGCTGATATCTTCTGGTTTCTAAAGGGCAATGTATCAGCCATCTGGCATTGAGAAGGTTTTTAGTATGAAAAATTAATTAGATGCAATCTAAGCATGATACCGCCTTGATTTTCTGCGGTGCAAAAAAATAGTTTGCTCCCATAAAACACCGGCAGGAAACATGCCAATAAAACAACTAGTTCTAGTAAAAATTGCGTTGATTTGGTTCCCTTTCAATAAAATGAACAATATGCCAAACTAAAGGTATGTGCAGGCAGTTGCTGTGTTAGCTAAGTTGCCCAGCCCAGCCTGTACCTAAGGTGTGACCTATCCAACCTGCTGCCTTGGCCAAACAGCAATGGTTAATAATGACAGATTGTGCAATAATAGTTTTATGATATGAACAAATAAATATTAGGGATTGAAGCAAGTCCATCAAGCCCTGTGACTGAGTTGGAACTTTAACCTTGGTCTCCAGAGATAAAAAGAGAAAATGTCAATCTAATAAAGGAATGAGTTGGAGAAAGAATTTTAGTTATTTTTTTTCCTTTTTTTCCAAAACTGAACAAAATAAAAAACTGATTTTCATAAATTCAAGCTCTGCATATTTACATGGAGGTCAACAGGAGAAATTTGTAGATTTATGAGCAGAATGGTGAACGTGACAGTGGAACTTGGCAGACAGCTCAGGCAGTTCATGCACGAAGCTCAGCAGGTTTGGGTTCTCTCAAGGTTTTGTTTAATCGCAGCTGTATAAATTCATCGGTAATAGGGTGTCTGAATGTTTTCACTATATTTTATGTGACTGTCAGTGTAAAGTGTAGTAAATTGGCAAACAGAGCTCTAGGTTACTTGGGAAGGAGAGTTGAAGCGGTGCTTGTGCAGGGAGCATTGCAGGCTCTCCCCGTTCTGTGCGGGAAGGGATTGCTGCTCCTCCCAGGCTGCTTCAACAACCCTGTGCTGCTGCTCCCAAGCAGAATGAGTAGACTTGGGCAGGTCTCATTTAATTGCCCAGGCTATAAGTTTGCTCTCTTTCCAGCTGGATAAACAATGTCAGATTCCATGCACATTCCAATCCAGCCACGTGGGGTTGTGAGAAGAGCAGGAGAAAAAGCAATGAAAGACAAAGTAGATCTAAGGGCATGGTTTAGTGTTTGATAGGAATGGTTGGACTCAATGATCCGGTGGGTCTCTTCCAACCAGGTTGTTCTATGATTCTGTGATTCTAAGGAATCAGGTGTGGAAGAGCAAAGTTTGTGAACTTGTATGATGAAGGGACTGAAAGATGCATGGCACAATGCTTGTCGACCAGCAAATAAAGGTCTATGGTGTGATCGGCAGACATCCTGGCAGGATCAAAACCTTATTTTTAGATCTGTCCATTCCAATTCCAGTGTTTGAAGCTGAAAATGGCACAGGCATAGCAGGAGCACCAGATGGTGAGCACGGTCCTCTCCAAAACGGGTCTGGAAATGGGGGCCAGGCTCTGTGCTCCGTTCAGGAGATCTCATTTCAATGCTGAGCATCCGGTTTGCCACCACACCACGGCTTCAGCTTTTAGAGTAAACATGGTACTAATCCGATTGTGTAAAAGGTAGCATGCGAGTAATACCTGCCTCGGGGACCAGTCTGATTGCTCTTAAGGTTAAACAAATAAATTCAGTATAAAAGGTTGGCACATATTGATGGAGATCAAATTTGACAAGCATCCTCCAGACCTATTTAATGTAAAATGCAGATGGCAGCAATCTGCAGGATCTCTGGATTCTGGTCATCTAAGGCAGTTCTGCTGGTCTCTTTTTCTATATCTGAACCATGTACTCAAACATTAACTTCCAAACCTGTCAGGATCCCACAGATGAAGTGGTCAGTAAATTCATTTCTATTGATTTCATCTCTAGCTGGGTCTGCTGGATGAAAAAAATTTTAAAAAATATTACTTTTTGCCTTGCACATCTACCCAGACATGCCAGGCTCCTGCCTGCTTCAGCAGCAGCTCCACATTGCATCTGCTCACTGCTGCCTTCCCAACAGCCACCTTCATGCTGCTGGCTGGAGTGGCCTCCACCAGTGGATTTTGATTTTTCTGAGAAAATTCAGGTCCTGGTTTGCCAGCAACATCAACTGGGATGGAAGGAAAAAAGAAAAAAATCCTTCAAGGTGGTGAGATACTGAACTGGAGCCTGAACTAAGCTTCCCATTGAGATCATTGCTGGTTAAGTGATGTCCCGTGGCAGAACCGCAGGCACTGCTGGCGACGCACCCACTCACGGCTCCTCCATGGCCAGCTCTCGCAGAAGCAGTTTTCTGTTGAAGTTTTTATTAGGTAAATTTATGATTATGCTTGAGGAAAAGGATTACATCTTTATGAGCATGAGTGGTTAGAGCAGACGATCTCAAGAGGTCCCTTCTCATCCTCAATGATTCTGTCATTCTGTACGTTTTTAAAGCCTTCCTAATTAGCAGTTGATGTTTTTCAGTGCTTTTCCAAGAATACAAGAAGGAGTTATTATTTCTTGCAGCAGATGTTCTCTAATTCTTAATTATAATAATTTAACTGTTCATAATCTGCGTTTGTAATTTGGTTTTGCTTATAACTTGCTGTTGCTCTTCTCAAATGCTTTTTGTACATCTGTTGCAGATCTCTTCCATGCAAAACCATACTGAAAGTATTCTCTTTTAACATTAATCCCATGCACACTTTCAGCCAGCTTGGGTACTCCTAGAATCTTAATGCACCGTTTTATTTTCTTTTGGAAAAGGCAAGGATTCAAAGCTGTGTAAGCAAAAACTAATCAGCTCTGTAAATTGATTAATCAGCAAACTAAATGATACTGATAAAAAGAAAGTTACTTTTCTCTTGAAATATTTGATTTCCCCTATATTTGAATGGATAAGGATGTGAGGTTTAACAGGATGCTCAGGCTCATGTGATTGTTGAGGTTTTCTTGCATAATGCCCTCAGTATCTGCCTGCCTGGGCTGTTTGTGTGATGGGGGTGAGAAGAAAGAAACTTTTTGTTATCGTTCATCAAAGGCTTCCAGCATGCATGCTTTTTTTTTTAAAATAAAAAATGTAGTGTCAGAGCTTGGGGTTCCTGGAACATCAAGCAGTAATTATCTCCCTGTGTTTGATGACCTTTCCGTCAACTCAGATTTTGCTTTTGGATGCAATACTAATTCTGTGGCCAATTTTTAAAGGAATCTCAACTTCATCTTTAATTAGAAGCCAGCAATTTTGTGTTCCCAGTCAGCCACAGGGCTTTAGTTACTTCAGCTGTTGATTAAGTGCAACATGTCCATGGTTTTGTACACCTAAACACAGGCAAAAGGTTTAGGTGGTTTTAGTTGATGAAGAGCACTTTAAAATACAGTTAAACCCTAATATCCTTAGGTTTTGGGTTTTCTGCCTGACAAGTTTGGGGTCTGACACAGCTTGGCAGGAGGTTCTGCTGTGGATGCCTCTGGAGATTGTGCTCTTTGGATCGTGTTTACGGTCACTAGGCTGGTTGGCCACATTTGAAACCACTGGAGTGTGACATTTTCCACAGTTCTGCTCTGCTCTGACCCAGCGCTTCCCTCTGACAAGGAGCTGGAGACAGACGGCGCCTGCAGGAATCACCCCGTCGAGAGCCAAATTCAGGAGAAAGCCTAAGTTGTGTTTTAGATGGATACTTGATGGTGGTAGAAATGAATGATCCAGGTCCTGAGGAGGAGATCTTTAAGTCTGATTTCTAACCAGAGCAGGATTGCACGGTGCATTTGGTGTAAGTACGAACTTGACCTGCTCATCTGTTAGGAAGGTCTGTGAATAAAAGTCTGGAAGCAGTAAGACTTGTAAAGCCATTTGAAATGTAAAACCATAAATATTTGCTGGAC
The DNA here is from genome assembly GCF_032191515.1 of Phaenicophaeus curvirostris. Lineage (NCBI taxonomy): Eukaryota > Metazoa > Chordata > Aves > Cuculiformes > Cuculidae > Phaenicophaeus > Phaenicophaeus curvirostris. The sequence continues at coordinate 4,471,070 of NC_091406.1, read as the reverse complement.
AGGATATCATGTCATGCTGACAGCCATGCTAGGTTGACTGATAAAGCTGTTCTTTACAAATGGAATATTAGACCTGGAAACCCTAAAAGAGAGTATTTGCTGACCAATTATTCTCCCAATGTATATTGCCTAGGAGCAATGAAGTCCCTCTGACCTTTACTTTGGAGTTCCTCCAAAGAGAATAAATTTACAACCACCCAGTGAGGATGTAAAGTTCCCATCCCACATCAAAGCCACAGTCAGATGTACTCTTAGAGCAGCCCGTGGTCTTGGGCTCCTTCATGCTCTTTGCTCTAAGACCTAAGTCTTCCATGAGGAGGCTTGGGACCCATTGCTAATATCTTAAGTACTTGCCAACCTTGTGTTTGTGCAAGGAGAACCCATATTTCTTACCTTTCCAGACACAGTTGCAGTGTATATGTGGGTTTCCCTCCTGTGCAAGTTAAATACGGAATGGTTCCTGTCCTGTGCCTCTTGATCTTTGCGAAAAAGTCCTATATGATGCTCAAATAGATGTTTACTCCTCTGAAAGCCTAGATAGCTGCCACAATGTATTGAGAAATACACAAATGTGTATTTTCAGGCTGTTACAATGTACTCTGATGTTTGTAAATGGTATCTCTGTTTTCTTGCAGAATTTTCTGGAGTCTCTTCTGGGGTCTGAGCTCCTTTGAGTGTTCAGCCTGGCTCTGTCCTGTCCCATTAAGCTCAGTTCCTTCACTGCCACTTCAGGCTCCTTCCCCAAAATCCGGGCTGTTTGGCATTCATTTCTGCAGCTGAACAGAGCTCCTTTAGCAGTGGAATCCATCCGAGAGGCAACAGGAATGGGTAAGGGCTGCAAGGCAGTGGTTGCTGTTTAGGTCTTGAAGAGTTGCTTAAAAAAGGATTTTGTCGATGAAAATTCTTGAAGAATGGGACAGACCATTACAGTTGGCTCTGGGGAGACGTAAGAGAGTATGAGGACTGTTCTGGGATCTAATGTGGATTAAATGCCTTCCATTGGCCAACTAATTGAGGAAATATGGGAATATGATCAGATTGTGGTCATGGGGCGGTTTTTAGCAGTGATAACGGTGAATCAGTGGCAAATCCTGAGATATCGTTCACGCAGAAATTCAAACACAGACTCATCTGACACAATTATACCACCCAATGATTTTAGCCTTAAAATAGTAATTTTGTAGCTTGTTAACAGACAAATCTGTTGGCTGGTATCAAGGACCCGAGAGAGGGATTTGAACGTGTTGGGGAATGGTAGGTGTGTTCTAGGAGTCTGTGGAGGAGGAGGCTGTGCAGCACTCCCTACAGATGTTGTGCCTAGGAAATTTGTGCCTCTCGGAGCCATCTCCAAAATTGTGGTTCTGGTTCATTGAAGTAAGCACTGCTGAAGTCTCCAACCTAAAAATGGAGCAGCAAGGGGCTACAAGTGACTCTCTTCAGACACACCCCAAACTTTAGGAGCTGCTTCTGACTCTAGTAGCCTTTCTTGGTTGGAAGAACTAATTCTTGTAGTTATTATAGCCCTGTTATCTACATGAATTATCAAGTTTTCCTGAGTATGAGGGTGAAATGAATTCTGCACAGGGAACAGCTCCACACAGGTGTCACTTCCATCACATTATGTAAATAGCCTGTGAGTAATAGAAAAGACGATGAAATGAAATAAAAGACGTCAGTCAGTGCATTTGCATGGAAACCAAGCTATATGCCAAAGGAACCTTGCTCAAAAATGAGTGATAGCAGACAAGATAATTCTAAGGTTGTCTTTGTGGAACATTTTAAAGCATCTTATTAGAACAGAATTGAAAGGACAGTGCTGGTTTATATTTATGAGGTCTGTGAAGTTCCGCTAAGCACATCCACAGTCCGTCTGACCCTTTGTTGTGAGGCTAATCAAAGCTTTAGTATAGATTTGCTTTCCTCTATTCGAAACAATGAGGAAGAAAAATATTTATGTGATGAAATAAACTCAATGCATATCTAATAGCCTAGTTTATTGTCCATCTGCTGTGATGGGCCTGGGGAAAGTGGGGCATTAGGTGAAAATAAAAGAAGGTATATGAATATGAAGGATGATTTTTCTCCTGAAAGCCAAATCCTGTTTTATTTCCATTAAATAACATCGAGAGCTGCAAGTGAGAAGATTAAGATGTTGTGTTGGCCACTGTGTACCTCATAAAACAGCCCCTGCCCCACACAATCTGTGCTCGGGAAACAGGAGGAAGGAATTGGGAGAGGAGGTGCAGGGCTTACACAGTTAGGTTACCATAGTCTGTGAGTCCCAAGAGAATATTTCAGTTAAAAGATCTCTCTGTCAGTGGTGATGGTTTGTTGCCTTCTTTCTATGGTTTTCACTCTGACCCATAGGTCATTTCGACCCGGAAAAAGTGTCATGAATGTTTCAAAATGCCATTTATGCCTACATGGTTGCAAAAGTTTTCATGCAATAACAACAGTGTAAAGTGAACAGAGTGCAGCAACTTGTGTGAGGGTTCTTTTTTGTTTATATTGTTAAACCCAAGTACAAATTATAAGGCACCATAGTAAGACGTTATGCTCTGGCATAAATTCACTTGAAACCTCCCAGTTTTATGATTCTCTCCTTCTCTGCCAAAAAGTATGTCAGCACCTTGAGCCCTGGGAAGGTTCTCTAGCTGGTTTTGTAATAAGTCCTTCTCTCTTCTGGAAACAGTGAATATCTAATTCTTCACTAATGTCTGTTTATGTAATAAGTGAACACGTGAAATGCTAAACCAGTTTTCAGAAGTATTTGTATGAGCAGTGTCCTATCAAATTATAGGCAGTAAATTTACCAGCTGGGCAGCACAGCAGTTTTATACAGGGTAATATTTATTTGTCAGTAAGCTGGAGGAATCAAATAACACACAGCAATGGCACCACTTTCATCCACGTACGTAACTACAGCTGAGAATCAATTGAGCAATCTGTTCAATGGAATAATTTTCACAATTAATGCCATTTTCCAAGTATCTACCTCTAGATATATGTGCTTACAGTTAAACCAACCAACAATTAAATACAAATACATGTAAGGATATATTAATTTATGAAGATATTTATTTATCTATTGGTCTGGTCTATGTGACTGAACCACTTTGACAAAGCTCTGATGCAGCATTTTTAACAGTGATGGTTTTTTTTAAGATTTTATTTTTACATTTGGTTAGCATTCTGGAGTTCAAGTTCCCCCTCTAGTTTTCTGTAATTAATTCTGTTTCTACTTCCCCAAAGAAACTCAATCTTCCATCTAGCTGCATCAAGTGGCAACAGTCTGGTGAGCAAGGCTGTTATAGTTTTGTCTACTTGCTATACCAATAAAATAAGGGAAACTAAATTATCAACATTACCTAACACAGGGCAACTTTTGTCAATTTAATATTATGACTTAAGCAATGTTTAAATATTGCACATTGCACAGTTACATACATCACCATCACACATGGAGTCCATGATGCCTATGATTTAAAAAATAAGTAACTTCTCTCTATTCCTTTTCTTATGAGAGTCAATTCAGTCCTATTGACTTGGTTGGAAATTAGATACCAGACTGCATATAAAGCCAGTGGATGTAATGAGAGCAGCATGAAGAGCAACGTTGTCAAGGCAGTGATGATACTTTGATCAGTTAGCAATGATTTCTGTAAGTGCAGCATTAAGAAAAGAGATACTTGATAACTGAATGTTCAGAACAGAATTGGAGCATTGGCACTTGAGTCAAATGAAAGTGCAAGGAAGAAATGACTAGAAGAAATCAAGGCACAGTTGTTATATTCACATTTGATTCTGAAGCAGTCTCGCTGCTCAGAGAGCTTCCACCTGGTAACGAAGAACCCTCTTATGCCAAGATTCAGACTGTAAAAATTGATTGCTTGACTCTGATCAGGATATCAGAAGTAGACGATTGGCGTTATAAAAAGCAAGAGCAAACTTTCTCCTTTTTGACTGTTCAATGCCATGGAAATGTACTGCCCAAGGACTTGTAGGGAGAGACAATAAAGAGAGTCACTAACCTTCTCGTAAGTCATGAGAGTTTCTGCCAGCCCACTGACCACCTCATTTAGAGTAGTCTTTATTTTGTGGCTGTGTTTAAATCACTTGGGGCCTGATGCTAAAAACACCTCTGCTGTAAAGCTAAGCACACTAGGACATGCCTGTTGGATGGGAATATTGGTATAGGAGCCACTCGGGTCAAGTTCACACATAGGAATCCCAGCTAAGCCTAAATACTGTCTGAGATATTTTCAATGATGAGAACTGAGAGTAATCAGAATGATTATGTTTAATAATCTAGAGTACCTTGTGAATGTTGGGCTGGTAAATTGCTTTAAGCCCGACCTCTGCAGCTGTAAACAGTGTGCTTAAATATGACGAAGACGGTAGTAGAGATCTGTGTTCCAGACTCAGAGAAATCCAGCTGATAACCCAGCCTCTAGCAGGTATGCCACTGTAACTTGTTAAAATGCTCTGTTCAGTGAATGATCTCTTCACAATGTTGGATGGCTTTCTCCATGGGTACTGGAATCTCCAAGAAAAGTGAAAATCAGAATTGCTCTCAGTTAAGCAAGTAAAATGGCACTAATAACTTTATTATCCTGAATTCTCACTGGTGGAACAGAGAACAACCTCCCCATCGCCAAAGCATTTTTCAGCCACTCTGATTACACATCATATGTCAGAGGTATCATTGGCTATAAGTTACTGCTTTCTATTTGGTTAAATGCCTGTTGTGCTGGTCAAGCAGATGGTTTGTATCAGCAATAAAGGGAGCCCAGTGACTGTGGGCTGGAGTTAATGGAAATAATTAATACTAATATACTCTCAACAGTCTGATCATTAGCCTTTATTAGGTATTTAGCTGTATCCTGTTTTCCTCCTGTGATGCACTAGGCAGGTGTTCAAGTTGTGGTTATTTATGCACTCTACTTTACATGCATTATATTTGATCTAATTAGGAAAAAATACTAAATTATGCCAAAACTAATCCATATCTGTCATTCAAATACTTGGTTACCATGTCATTAATTCTGCCATCCTTACTCTTGTGAATAGTGCTGCCCTTATGACTTCAATGGTGTCCAGCCCCAGTAGATTGCAGTGAGGTATTTTTGCTCAATGTGAATCAGGAAGCACGTAACAACCCAGCATACCTGCAAGAGCTTGTAAGGATCGTCTCACAGAGCTCCTCTGGTGAGTAGAGTAATGCGGACAGTTGGCTCTAATGCTCTGCAGCAGCAGAGCAAAAGTATGACCTGATGGAAACCTTTCAGAACTGTGTGGCTACAGAAAAAGAAGGTCCCTATCCGAGAGAGTTTTATAGCCTTAAGGTGAGTTTCAACATAGCTGAACCATCAAGAACCTGGTTGTAGTCTGAACATTAATTCTCTTTACTTAATGTGTTTTAGTCTGGGGGAAGATGCGCTCAGTATTATACCTGTGAGCTTCTGTGCGCTGCGTTACAGAAGAAACTATTTGCAAACACGGTCCGTCAGAAATGACTTACATTCACCTCAAGTGTGGCCTCTTGCTAGTGCAGAAATGTGGAGAAAGTGATTTCTGAAATTAAAACACAGCCATAATTTTCTACTCAAAGAGAAACCTATAATCTGGATAAACTAAGCTAAAACAAAATTTACTTTGATTTAATAGTGTGCTTTTTTGATAATGGAGGTTCCAAAAGGTCTGTTTTAAAGACCAGTGTTGATAATAACAGAGAAAGCAATGATCTGTACTGGTGGTTTGGAGTAGAATACAATGATTGCAGGAGAAATGCTAAATTTGTACTCTATCTTGAACAGCCACAATCTGAGTGGAGTTTGCAGTATATCAAATGGGGCCTCTATTAGTGCTCATAAGAAGAAAAAAAAAAAAAGAAGAAATTCCAACTCTAGCCTTGTCCCTTGTTAAAATACAATTTCTAGGTTGAACTGGTACTAAGCCAAAGCAAATTGTATGGTGGAGCTAAAAGGAAGATGGTGGAGGCTTAGGATAATTTAAGGGGCTCTCCTTACAGTGTGAATTGCCTATAAACTATAAACTGTTGTGCAGATTAGCCAGATGGCTGAGGTGGGAACAGTGTAGGGCTGGAATACTGGGAGGCCAGAAAACAGTTTGTGGAAAGGCTGATGAAGCTAGAAATTACTTGGGTGAAGCCAGGTGTTTAGGAAGAACAACTGCATCAGTGGCTGAAATGAGTGAGTTGGAAATTGTGGATTAAAAAAGTAAGATGTTAATACTGTTTATTAATATTGATCTTTATCACCCTTGCAAGTGGTTTATTAGCATTACCGTCATAATGCACCTGTTAAGAGGATGCCTATGGGACCATAATCCTGGTTTTGCTGAACTAAATGGCAAAGGCCTCCTCTAAATTCAGCAGTAACACAATCAAGATGTACAGAAAGGTATCATCTGCAACAAAATACAAAATTTGGTAACTTTTGTTGAATTATTTTAGGTATCTACAGGGGGATTATTTAATTTCAGGGACCCCTTAGACGCATCAGTTTGCAGATTTGAAAGGGCAATATTTTCATACTCCTCTTGTGATGCTGAGCATCTGCAGTGGTGAATTAATACTATCAAATCCTTCTGAAAATTCTTGTTGAGAAATCCGTAAAAGATAGGATTGATACATGTTGAGATCATGGCCACAAGGTGGCATATTGTAAAGGCTAGATTATGATTACAGCTCATTAGTGCCTCATAGTTCCAGTCAAAAACAACATTGAATATATTGAGAGGCAACCAGCAAGCTGCAAAAGTCACAACAATTGATATCAACATCATATTAATCCTTTTGTTTTCACTCATTCTGCTCTCGTTTTCCCTCATCCTATCTATTTTACCATGTCTCCTTCGGAGGCATACAAATATTCTGAGATAACAGATAAAAATAAACCCCAGCGGGAAGCAGTACTGGAAAACCAGCAGACTAGTGGTAAAAATCAGTCGTTCTGTAACGGATGGCCATGCTTCAATGCAAGCAACCTTGTTCTTGTAGAAATCATTATGGAAAGACAGATGTTTGAAGGGCTCATCTGTTAATTGGTGAAATATTAAGAAAGGAATGGATATTATGAGGGAAAAAAGCCAGATGAAAAGAATTCCCCAGTAAGCATGTGAAATACTAGGCTTCCAGCCACGTGGGTTCACAATTAGCTGGTATCTCTCAATGGCAATTAGTACGAGGGAGAAAATGGAGACTGTGACAGATAGACTTTGTATACAAGAACTTATTTTACACATAGCTTCCCCAAATATCCAGTAGTCCATTAAGGTATACGCAACTGTGACAGGAATGCACATGATACAAATCAAGACATCTGATAAAGAGAGGTTGGCAATCAAAATGTTAGTAACATTTTGAGCTTCTTTCCGCCTCTTTATTATTATAATCAAGCAAAGATTTCCAAAAAGCCCCACTGTTGTAACTAATGTGTAGGCAGTAATAAGCAAGAATTCTGCAAGGAAGGAAGGTTGGCATTCATCAAAGTTCAAAAACTGAGAATAGCTAATGTTTGAGATAGTTTGATTAGACAGAATCTCACTGGGATGTGGAAGGGCTTTATCCATCATGAAGCATCTGGCAACCTATGGAAAAAAAAAGAACAGCATTATTTAGAATATACTTTTTATGGAGCTTTCCAAGGTTATGATTTACAATGAGTCTGTCTTTGTAGTTGGTGTCCTTGAAGTTCTGAGCAAATGTAATGCAACTAATCATAGCACTGAAAAATTCAGATGGGAAAAGCCAGTGGCTGAGTATTAGTGGTTTTGTGTGTGTGTGTATGTATGTGTGTGTATATACATATATATGTGTATGAAGTCCCTTTTCTGAAGTTCTGTACAGACATTGTTACAAAACTGTAACTGGTTGTGATGTATAAGAAACAGCAGTCATGGCTCTGTTTAAGTATGACCATTTTCATGCAAATCCTCCTTTACCAAGTGTGGATAAACTTTGCTTTTTGAAATAAAGTATTTTAAGATTTGTCTAAGTCAAAGATTTAGCAAGGTTTAAAGAATTCTGATGAGGATAATCTGTTCTTGCTATTATCAGAAAAATGAAGACTGGGATCCAGGAATTACATTGCTAGCTTGGACATCACACATAGATTTTGTCTATAAGGACAAAGCACTGTGAACTAACACATCAAATCCTTCTGACGTATTCTTGAGCTTAAATGATATCCAACACCTCTATGAATGATGTCTTTAAGAGATTTTCCTGTTCTGCTTTTGTATTAAAGATAGCATGTCCCTTTTCCTCAATTTAATCTGAGAAAAATGCAAACCAAACAAACATCACATCATAGTTATACATACAATATTGCCATGTTGATAGTTGTCAAAAGTTGTCTCATTTCCCTACACACCATTTGCTGTTGTACAAATCTGACAAATAATAACCCCCAAATTTTCTGTGGTTGAATACAACATGTACTCAAGAGACACAGAGTTGATTCTTCTTTCAGTTCTAAGTTAAACAGTTGTCAGACAAAAATATGATATTAGCACAATTCTGTTGTTATAAAGTTAATATTAACATGAAGAATTAGGTTCAGTAGAATATTCTGATGGGTTTGAATTTATCATTGAGTTAAATTTAATCTTAAACCAAAGGCTCATCCGCTTTCTGGCCAGAAAGAGGCTAAATTTCCAACCTGGGAAAGGAAAAAAGAAGGATGTAAGAGTTACTTTGAAGGATGGATAAATATGTTCTACAACTATAACTTTCAAAACGCAACTCACCTTAATTTTTATTTGAAGTAGAAATTACTGGAAGGCTAGCTGGAAGGAGGTCATTCTTCCCCCCCTGTAATAAATACCATGGTGTTGAGAGCCTGTGGAGAAAGGAGGATGAAGAAGCAGTAGAAGCTTAAAGAGGATGCACAAAAAGAAGGGATAGGTAGATGTCTTAGTATTAACTATAAATAATTTGTTTATATGCACAAGATATGTCAACATTTTAATAAAAATCATTACCATTATTCAGTCAGAAAGGAAAAATGTTTGGTTACTTGCATTAGATTAAACACCAAACCCAGGCTTATACTGGGAACTATGCTTCTGTAACTGTTTGCCCCCAGGCAGCTAAAGAATATTCCAGATAGAATTATATCCTCAACCGCTTTATCGTGATACTTCTGTATGATGTTAGTGTGGGTGCTTCAAATTAAGCTTCTGGAAAAACAAACCCCAACCACCTTCGGAGGATCTGTTACCACTCTAATTCTGATTAAAATATGCCTTTCAACTAGTGTGCTAGAGTGAGAAGTGGCTGTAGATTTATGTGATTAGATGTGGCCCTGATACTCCAAATACAACCTAATTTGTGGTCAGGGGCTAACACTGAGAGCCATAGTCTCCCTAAACAACCCAGCTGACTCAGTTACAGCTATACTGAGGGAATGGCATAGAAACCTTTCAGTCATGATGCAAAAGTCTAGTGGCTCAGATTGCCTTTGTACTCCCTTACAGGTGTCCCTACTCCAGCAGGGCAAGAACAAGAGCTGTGGACCCTACTGTGCATGCATCGGCTTGCAAAAACTCTTCTCCTAATCTATCCAGGAGAAATAGAAAGCATTCAAAGCTAGCACAGTCAGATCCTGCAGAAACTGATGGTGCGGCTGAGCAGCAGCACCTTCAAGCAGCATCTTTCCTGGAATGCACTGTAACTACTTTTCAGTGAAGCACCACTAATTGCCTGGCTGGATTTATCACATAGAAGGATGCGTGTGCTGGAAGGACAAGAGGCCAACCAGTGCCAAATGTTGCCCTGATGAGCTTTACTGCCAGTTTAGATGTGTAAGGGTGTACAGCCTGGCTGCTTTATCCCAAGAGTGATCTTTTCTCTTTGCGCTGTCTGTGGTATTTGCCTGACTCACACAGATCTGAGCCCTGTCCTTGAAGAAGAGACCAGGTGTTAGCAGGGGGTCTGGCTTGGAAGCAAGATACCTTCAAAGACAAGCTATGCTCTCCCCTGCTTTTTATGTGAGCAGGAGAAGCTGCAGAGACTCAAAGGACATGAGGCTGAGCCAGGTTTGTAATATTTTATGCACTATTTGCTATGCTTGCTTATTTATCCATGGTTGCACAACACAGTTTGATAGCAAGTGCTGAATGTGCTCTCCCAAGAATTCAGTGTGAGTCGTAGGCTTCTTCGGCACTTTCTAGCATTTAAGGAAAAGTCCCTGTCCTGGCCATCTGATCAATTCACTCACTGTGTTACCTTTAGGCACACTGATCATCCGCACTGTCCTTTTTTTCAGGAATAAGATTAATTTCTTTTCACTGTTTATCTTGTACTGTGAGTTCAAAAGTGTAGCCTTTAGCACATGTCATTCTGCAAGGCATTTTAAACATTTTCTTGGCAATACAACAATTACACTTGTCTTGCTTAAACATCTGGAGTATTTGTAGCATTAGGAAAATAAGTTATGCTAGTACTTGCTGCAGCTTGTTCAACTATATTGTGATACATGCTGGCATCTTTAAGCTAATAACTATTAGCAGAATCGACATCCTTGAACTGCAACTACGGCTGATGTCAGACTTGGATTGAAGTGTTTAAAAAGAGAACTAATTACTTCAATCCCTGATCCATGCATTTTGAAAAAGATTTTTGAAAAAGATACGAAAACCCATTTAGCCTAGTTGTTTCATTCCTCTGTATGCAGAAACATTATTGAAATGTACATAAGCAACAGAAAGTTAAAAGCATAGTCTAAAATAAAATGAATTTTAAAAGGGCTTTCTTTTTAAGTATTCTCTTACCTGTGTTACAGATGCCTGGTCCCATCCCTTCAAAGTGACAAGTAAATGTTTCAGTTGCTAACATCATCCGTTTTTTCAGTCCCAAAGTATTGCACAGGTAAAACTTTCCATTCAGTTTTAAATACAGGATGTGCAGAATACAATAATCCTTTAAAATATATTTCAGTAACTTTTGCCACAGTTTTATGGATTTTCTGATATCTTGCCTGGTGAAAAATCAAGTCAAATCCACACTGCCTTTAACAATTTTTCTGTTCCCTTTTTGAGTTAATTACAACACCAGCAAACACATCTCCTTTGTGTATAAAATAATCCAAAGCGAAGCCATCTGCTGCTAAAGTGATACTTAAACTCTCTTTTCTTCTCTTTCTGAAACAAACCACAGTTCCACCATTTCCAACTATGACTGAATCCACCGGTCTGCAGAAAGGCTGCTGAGGAATAAAACAAGCTCTGGAATCCAAGAGGCAAACAGCAATGAGCAGGGAGGAGAAAGGACCAGTAGTCATGGGGATGGTTTTTCAGTGCAGCTTCCCTCCACCCTGTCAAACACCTTATCTTGCAATTTCATTTTCAATTATCTTATCTGTTCTGGAGTGCAAATGTTTTCCCTATGTTGGATTTCATGCGTAAACATCTGCAGATGGCTTATTGCTTTTTTAACTGAGGGAGATATGAAAACACAGTAAGCTGCTTGGAAAGAGCATGGACATCCTATTAAGTGTATAATTTGCTCTGTTGCAATTAAGATCACTGTATTTTCATTATAAATTGCTATTTTTGTTTATACTCCAGAGATAGAAAAATATTGCTGAAAAGCAAAGCCTGGCATGTTACTCAAGCCCATATTGAAGGGGGGGCTTTGCTATTGCTGTTTTGCTGGTAAAATCCCATAGCTTTTATAACCACTTCTTTGTAAAAATTGGCATTCTGTGTTTCCCTATTAAATGTTTTGAGTGGACATTTGTGGGAGAGGAAAGGAGCTGTTTTTTCTTAGTATGTGCTATTTGGTACATTGCTATTCAAACTCTTGAATTCATATCTGGGTCCACTTATGCCCCAATCTCAACCTCTTACGCTGAGCCATTCTGTGCCTTTCCAGTACTAGAAAAAGCAGTGGCAATAGAAAATGGTCCAGAGTTAGAATGTGTCTGTGTGGGAACTGACTCAGGAAAACTAGGTAAGAATTCCCTGTTAAATTAGAGCAGTAGAAACTTGTAGACAAAACACTTGAGAGAGGGCTGGAGTCTGTCTTACCGTGTCTGGTTTTTTTTAGGAGAGAATGATTTTGAAAAACAATAGGATCTTCTGGTTTGAGCAAGACTGATGCTGTACCTGGAGTGCAGGTTAGAACTAATTATTTGAAAATGTTGTTAGTTGTAATGCTATTGTATTTGTAGAAAATAGGCGTGGAGGGAGCCTCTGAAATCAGCCAGATGAACCTCCTGCTTCTAGTATCTTCCTATCTGTTCATGATGTATTTGCATAACCTGTTTTTTAAACATCTGTGGTGATCCTAGATTAAGTAGTCATGTGCCTAATTTACTGTTACAAATAATTCCTTAACACCTCCCCTTAAATTTCCACCACTTTAGTTTAGTCCACTATTATTTATTTATTATTATTATTTATTCTAGGTGGGGTCTATGAATTCTGAGCTGTTAACCAAAATGCTACAATCGATCAATGTGAATATAGTTTTCTAAAACTTTTCTAGCACTTGCTGGTTTTGATTATGTCAGAAATACTATAAAAACAAAGCTTTTCCAGAGTACTTTAGAATTTGTCCTTCTGGTTGTAGTGTAACCTGGGAAGTGAATCAAGATACGTATCAGAACAGGCCATAAAAGTGCATTATCTGTTTATAAAGGAAATAAGCCAGTAAAATGAAAAAGATGTGATTCTATTTTTAAATTTCAAACAAAGGTCAGGTTGCTTATTCACAAAGGTTTCTGTTTCTAATATAACACCATGTGCAGTCCTCTGTCTGTGGGAAGACTGATGTGTTTCACGTGTGATCCCCTTAGTTTTACAGTTCTATCAACCTGCTGCCTTCCACGGGTTTAATTTTGTTGTAACCTGTTGTGGATTAGTTCGCGTCTGACATCAGGGGCTCGTGGGCGTAGCTGCTCTTGGTCTGTTTATGCCTGACATCAAAGGTATGTTTGCTAAGTGGAATCTATGGCTGTGTATGAAGGGACAAAGATATATTGTTTTCAGCCAAACGCTGTAGCATTTGTTTGCAAAAAAAAAGGTTAATGGATGGTAGAACAGTATCTACTTTACATAAAAGATCATGTTATTTCTATGTTGGTCAATAAGAAGAGATGGGAAAGTAGCCTTTATCAGTAGACGGGCACAACTGTAGTGAGAAGCATACTTTATACGTAATCTGATAACAAAACATGAAGGATAGGAATTTGATAGGAGTGGTTGGACTCGATGATCTGGTGGGTCTTTTCCAACCTGGTGATTCTATGATTCTATGAATACATTGCAGCTAAGACTGCAATTGGCTTGCCAATGTCAAGGGTAAATTTAGTAACTCTGCCTTTGTGGGATTTCAGCAGCTCAGAGATGACTCTGTATCGTAGGAAATGGTAGGAGTTTTGATATGATTTTTGAAGAGTTTTATTAGGGAGTTCTGTCTCAGTTTGCAAATCAAACAAACGAACAAGAAACCTCAAACCAATATGTATTGACTCTCACTAGACTGAATACCAGTCGTTCTACTGATTATCACCTCATCACAATCATTCCAATAAAAGCCTGATCCTAAAAGCTTTCTAGGTATGATATTCACGTAGAAACCAACTGGAGCATGTTTCCCAAGCACCTGATTATACAGCAGCTAGGGGTACGTCCTCAGCTTGAGTAAATGTTTCCAAGTTAGTTTTAAATCAGGTAGAAATGAAGCATCACAAGCTCAGGGATTGATGCTTCATTCTGGTCCGTACTTTGCAATTAAGTTATGCCTAGAATGAAAAGTCAACTGGTTTAAAATCTGCTTTAATTTTAAATAGAATTACTTATGATAGCATGATTTAAAAATTATACAGTGTCACAAACTTTTGGCTACTCTCTGGCCCTTATTCATATGGGATATGATTGAGATGGAAATTGATGTATTCACTGGCTGGAAGTTTATCGTCTTTATTTTTTGGGTCAGCCAAATTACTTTTCTAACTGAAAAAGAGATAAGATATGTGAGTAATTGTAACAAGAGTGTGACTGCATTAATCCGTACTTTATGAGATTTTCCCTTTTCCAAACCCTGTTTCAATCCTTTTTTAGCTTTCCAGAACTTCTACAGATGGTGTTTTCCAACAATAATCTTTGCCAAAGAACGAATTATTTCAATGGCTCACAGGTTTGGGGGAAGATGATAATTTGTATCTCTGAGGGTTTTTTCCCACTCTACAGTCTTTTAATAACAACACTGTGAGCCCCATACCCTGCTGTTTTCACGCCATGACATTTTTCACTGTCCTAATTGTTAATTAAGAAATACTTAAATAATCAAAAAGTTTTTCTTGTTAATCTCAGTCTGTTTCAATTTTCCTGCATGTTTTAAACTGTAATAACAGTTTTGATTTTCTGTTCTAGAAATATGAATTCTAGATCACTATTTTGTGTCTCGAAAGCCTCACTTACATACACTGCCTCCTTTTAAAATTTCTTGAATAGCATGGACGCCTTACAGATAATTTCAGGCAGGTACATATTGAACTTCATAGCGTAACTCCTCCTGCTGTTTTCAAACATAGGTAAATGTCAGTCATGCAAAAGCACCACAAAAAGGTTCTATGGAACGAGACATAGATGTGGCCTAGAAATAGCAAAGAGGGAAAAAAAAGCAAGCAGAATGTAATTTAACTGGAAAATACATAAAGAAAGATTTGCAGAAGTAAAGATCAGAACATGGCTGAGAGTGCTGATGGCTCCAGGTTTTCATTTGGCAAAACTTATGATCCTGGACTGTTTTGGACTAAGATATACTGAAGGGAAACTAGACCTAAATCTAAAGGATTGCACTATACTAACAAAACTTACTTAAACTCAAAAAATCCAGCTGATGCACTTAAATTGTTTTTAAAATATGCATCAACACCTATTGAGTGTGGAAGCCAACACCACTGAAATAAACTAGATTAAAGAGGTTGAAACAAGCTAAAAGGATATGACTTTGTGTTTGTATGAGGGTTTAGATAATCAAAACGTTTATAACTTTTTTGACTTCTTAATGTCTTTCTATTGCCCCAATTCTCTTTTCCAAAACTTCAATATTACTTTTCTTTCTTGGAAGTTTAGACCCATTAAACATTATGAAAGAATTATGATTCTTTAGTGACAAAAATTATTATGAAGACTTCTCTAATAATGCATTTTGTATCAGCTTTTACTAAGAATATATGTAATGCAGGAAGCCTGGTGCTGAAAAGGAACAATTCAGGTGCCTGTTTTGTGATCTCTTAAGCAGTGATGCCCTCCTCTGGGCTCTCGGTAATGTGCTTGGAATGGCGAATGTTTTATACATGAAAGAAATGTGTTGTTTCTTCTAATATTCCAACACCAACTAAATTATGCCACGAAGACATTTAACACAGTGCATTATTTGGCCAGTGCCTCTGGTTTGAGAAACACGTTTTCTTTAGCTGATGGTGCAGGTGGAAGTTTTACCTGTGTTAGAAACTTAAACTCCTTATACAATGAATTATTATTCTATAGATTGTTATTAGAATTGAAACAATTTAATGCTGCAACTGCCCTGTCAGGAAGGGCTGAGGAGCGGCTGAGAGAGCTGGGGGTGTTTAGCCTGGAGAAGAGGAGGCTGAGGGGAGACCTCATTGCTCTCTACAACTACCTGAAAGGAGGTTGTGGAGAGGAGGGAGCTGGGCTCTTCTCCCAAGTGACAGGGGACAGGACGAGAGGGAATGGCCTCAAGCTCCACCAGGGAAGGTTCAGGCTGGACATTAGGAAAAAATTCTTCACAGAAAGGGTCATTGGGCACTGGCAGAGGCTGCCCAGGGAGGGGGTTGAGTCACCTTCCCTGGAGGTGTTTAAGGCACGGGTGGACGAGGTGCTAAGGGTCATGGTTTAGTGTTTGATAGGAATGGTTGGACTCGATGATCCGGTGGGTCTCTTCCAACTTGGTTATTCTATGATTCTATGAAAAGTAGGTATTTCTTTTTAACAGTGCTTGCCCTTTAAGTACATAGGATATTATGCATTTACTTGTATATAGTTAAAGAAGTTAAAAGTATGTTTGGGAAACGGCTGTAGCTGTCAGAGCTGTTTTAGCAGACGTGTTGCAGCTCACATGCACAGTGTGAGACTTGCTCCTTGGTTCCGCGCCCACGCCACTGCATGTCTCACGTCTGCAATGGCTCGTGTAGCTAGAGAGAAAAGGCACATTTCAGGAGCACGTAAGGCACATGGTTCATAGGGATGTGTACAATTGATCTGGTGGACTGATGGAGTGACTGGATGTCTCAGCAGGCACGAATCCAATAGGAATTGGAGAGGTCTGGTTGGAGTCACGGTGGCTTAGTTGACCTGCGAGGTATGAAGGTCTGTGGGAATCTGACACTTGGCTGTCTAGGAATCACTGGAGCCTGGTGGTGCGTGTCAGAGCACGTGTCAGAGCATGTGTCAGGGCACGTGTCAGGGTACATGCACTTATGCAGTGCACTTGGCCCTTTCAGTGTGGGGACCAAACTCTGAGAATGTGATTTTAAGTGAGCATGTGATCCACATGATGCCACTTACCCGGCAGTTGGGAAAGGACGGTGGGGCTATCAATTCATGCTCACACACTGAACACAAGAAGCTGGTGAGGGGGCTGGAGAACAGGCTTTATGAGGAACGGCTGAGAGAGCTGGGGGTGTTCAGCCTGGAGAAGAGGAGGCTGAGGGGAGACCTCATTGCTCTCTACAACTACCTGAAAGGAGGTTGTGGAGAGGAGGGAGCTGGGCTCTTCTCCCAAGTGACAGGGGACAGGACGAGAGGGAATGGCCTCAAGCTCCGCCAGGGGAGGTTTAGGCTGAACATTAGGAAAAAAATTTTCACAGAAAGGGTCATTGGGCACTGGCAGAGGCTGCCCAGGGAGGGGGCTGAGTCGCCTTCCCTGGAGGGGTTTAAGGGACGAGTGGATGAGGTGCTGAGGGACACGGTTTAGTGATTGATGGGAATGGTTGGACTGTGGGTCTTTTCCAACCTGGTGATTCTATGATTCTATGACCTGCAAAGGGTGAACAGTTCCTGGGAATCATAGAATCACCAGGTTGGATGCGACCTCTTGGATCATCGAGTCCAACCATTCCCATCTGCCACTAAAACAGATCCCTGAGCATCTCGTCTACCGGCCTTTTAAATCCCTCCAGAAAACACTGTCTGAAAGGAAACAGAGGGACATTGCATGTAAGTTTCAAGAAACGCAATTCCTCAGACGAAACTTTATTTCAGTTTAAATCAAAATATTCCACTTTTTGTAAGAGGAACTGCTTTTTACATGCTCCACCTCCCCCGCCCCCCCCAGGCTGGGGGCGGAGAAGGGCACGAGGCCGCCTAACGGCCGCGTTTCAAACGCTCCCGCGCGGGGCGGGGCGGGGCGCGCGGGAGAAAGCGCGCGCGGCGGGGCCGGCCGAGCCCATTGGCTCCCAGGGGCGGGCGCGGCGCGGGCCCCGCGTGTCCCGCCCCTTCGCTTCCCGGATCCCGATTGGCTGCTCGTCGCGTCCGTCAGGGCCCGGCCCTGCCCTCTCCCCCGCCTCTTGCCGACGCGCGGCGGAGGTCGCGCCCTCTGATTGGGCGCGGCGGGCGGCCGAAGCCCCGCCCCCGGCAGCGATTGGTGGGCGGCGCAGGCGCCGCGCTCTGACTGGCTGCGGCGGGAGGGGCGGGGCGCGCGCTGTGGGCGGGGCTCCCGGCGTCCCCTTTGTGTGGGCACCAGTGGCGAGGCGGCGGCCGCCATTTTGTGCGTGCTTGTGTTTTCCCCCCGCCCCCACACACGCCCCCCCCACTTCCCTCCCCCCCTCCCCACAATCTCCACACGCTTTTCCGCGGGAGCGGCGGCAACCGGGGCGGCCCCGTCTCTTCTGCCGGTCAGGTGAGGCGAGGGAAAGCATCGCCCGCGGCTGCCGAGAGGGGGAAGGAAGCGGCAAGACGGAGAAGGGTGGGGGGGACCCGCCAGAGCTGCCCCCCGACCGGAGGAGGAGCCTCGGCGCCAGGCCCAGGCGCGGCACCGGCATGGAGAACTCTCAGCTCTGCAAGCTTTTCATCGGCGGCCTGAACGTGCAGACGACGGAGGCCGGGCTGCGGGAGCATTTCGCGGCTTATGGGACCCTCACCGACTGCGTGGTGGTGCTCAACCCGCAGACCAAGCGCTCCCGCTGCTTCGGCTTCGTCACCTACTCGGCGGTGGAGGAGGCCGACGCCGCCATGGCCGCCTCCCCCCACGCCGTGGACGGGAACGCGGTGGAGCTGAAACGGGCCGTGTCCCGGGAGGACTCGGCCAAACCGGGGGCCCACGCGAAGGTGAAGAAGCTCTTTGTGGGCGGCCTCAAAGGGGACGTAGGCGAAGGGGACCTGGTGCAGCATTTCAGCCAGTTCGGCCCCGTGGAGAAGGCCGAGATCATCTCCGACAAACAGAGCGGGAAAAAGCGCGGATTCGGATTCGTCTACTTCCAGAATCACGACGCCGCCGATAAGGCGGCCGTGGTCAAGTTCCACCCCATCCAGGGCCACCGCGTGGAGGTGAAGAAAGCCGTGCCCAAGGAGGACATCCAGGCGGGCGGCGGCGCCTCCAGGCCGTCCCGGGGCGGCCGAGGAGGAGGAAGGGGTCGGGGCGGCCCATCCGGTAACCGGGATCACAACGGTCTTTCCAAAGGAGGCGGCGGTTACAACAGCTACGGTGGCTACGGGGGAGGCGGCGGCGGCGGATACGGTTCCTACGGCGGCGGTTCCTATGGCGGCGGAGGGGGAGGCGGCGATTACGGCAACGGGTACGGCGGGTTCGGCAGCTACAGCCAGCACCAGTCCTCCTACGGCCCCATGAAGAGCGGCGGAGGAGGTGGAGGAGGGGGCGGCAACTGGGGGGGCCGCAGTAACAGTGGACCATACAGAGGAGGTTATGGTGGGGGAGGCTACGGGGGCGGCTCTTTCTGAGCTGGAGCGCCCGTACCCATCGGGGGTGGCCTGTAGAGCCCTCCTTTGATGCGGGGCAGCTTCTACACGGTTTATCCTCCCATTCGCCGAAGGGCAGCTCCTTTTGAACGCCTCCCTGCTGTGGGAGCAGCTCCCAAATGCCGCCTGGGGGGTCGCCTCTGCTGCCTGTGCCACTTCTTTCTCTTTGAAGATGGACCGGGCGCCACACACACATACTTTGTGTTACAGTCATTGATGGACTCTATTTTTTTATTATTACTTGGACCTTGGTCGTTTTTATACTAGCAACGAAAAATGTCTTGTTTTGGTTTTTTGGGGGGTACGGGGTTGGGAAGTGTCTTGCTCATGTGGAGTCAAAACCAGGGAGGGTTATGGGGGAATTTCCTTTGTTGTAAGGACTCGATACCTGGCTACTACATTTTTTTCTACAAAATCTACTCGGATCCCATGACTGAAATTAACGTTTCTGTAAAGGAGGAAAAAAAATCGTTTTTACGTTTTTTATTTTTTAAATAAACCATTGTGTTCATTGACCTTTACATGTCTATTTTTTTTCCTAGGATCCATTCCGTACGGTTTTATGGCTTTTCTAGGTTTGAAGCAAATGTTCCTCTGCTTTAAAGTCCCTATGTACTTAGAGTAAATATTTTATTGCCAGTAAAGGTCCTTATTGACTTGTTTGCGACTCTCCTAGTGAATTTATCGGTTTTCAAACAGTCGACAGAGAAATTTTTTTGAAGTACTGTTCTGTGGATGTGGTCTGTTATTTCAATATTCATTCTCACTTATGCAGTTTGTGTGCATCCACTGTCTTGTACCAGGCAGTTTGTCGTGCTGACGTAGTTTAATCATTTTTTTTTTTCTATAGGACTTCTCCATCAACGTATCTGCTGTGTAGTTTTGAAGAAATAGTTTGTGTTAAGCATGTGATTCATACATATAAAATGTTCAGAATTTCTGATTGCTTAGTTTCAAGTGTATGATTCCTTCCAGGAAAGGGTCAACATTTATCCGCTATTAAATGCGTACTCGTTTTCATAGTACTGGGTTAACAGACTTTTCACTCTGAACTATTGTCCTCCGTTAAAGTTCCCCGAGAATCTCTGGCAGCACCATCTACCGACGGGATGGCAGCCCCTATGCTGCAGGCTTCATTCCAGCAGCAGTGAAATTGGTTCGCTAACAATTGTACTACACTTCTGAAAGTAATTTTATGCAACTAGATGACTGGTGGAGAATGCAATGACAGCTGAATGTGAATAAAGATGGGCTCTGTGTGTACTGACTGGAAAAGAGGAATGGATTTGCAATACCTGCTTCAGCACATATTTTGGTGGGTTTTTTTTTTAATCAACTGCAATTGCCCATGTTTCAAAAAGCAGGAATCTAAACCACGTGGGCAATGTGCTATGATAAATGAGCCAGCTAAGTGTACCAGCAATATAGGTGCCAGTTGTAAAACAAAAATATCTGTGTAGTCTGCTTGATTTACAAATGTATATTTGTAGCCCTTTCACACAATAGAATTAAAGTTTGTTGTTTATTAAAAACCATAATGTTTTAGGGGAGAACTGCCGTCCTGCATAGAAATATAGAATAGCAACTTTTATGGGTTTATGGATATCAAATAAAGATTTGAATTCCTAATACGCTTGAGTGAGAGTATATATGATATGGGGGCATGGATTTCAAAAGTACAAAGTTATTTTGACTTAAGGTTTCTAAGCATGTAGTCTTTAATGTTAATGCTTTATTGAACTGCATCTTAAAAGCTGGATTTTTTTGCTTTGCTCCAGATATGCAAGATATTAGGCATACAATTCCCACTGATTCCAGTGGAAAGTAAACATCTAGGACTTTGTGCTTCTGGGCTGAAGGATTCGCATGAAATTTCAAAGTATTGTCAGTCTTTGTCAATCTAACCTGACGCTGATGTTGAAATGAGTCTCTTTGTTGCTATTTGAAGTAAAACTAGCATTAACTTAATTACCTACAGATGCTTAAATAGGACAACGTTTTGGTATCATCGGGATTTAAACCAAGAGCTGAGTTTCCTCTTGACTGTGATAATTTGTGGCTCTCGCAGTGAAACTAGTTCTCTTTGGTGTAACTTTTATGGATGGGTTCTAAGTAAGTTCTAAGTAAATTCTATTTGTGATTGCGTTGTTAATCTCAAGGGTGAATCGGCGCTAGTCACTTCAGAGAGGTGCTTGTAAAAGATGGTGGGACAGCTTCAGGTGGCTGGTTTTACTTCTGTTCACTGGGCTTGAAGTTTTTTACTTTACCGTTACACTTCAAAACCGTGGTGGACTGTCGTCTTTGAACTTTGCATGAAGCAAAGCTTTCCTTTCTGTAGCTGAAATGAACGACTGAGTCCAAGGTCTTGTGTTTGGGCATATGATTTAATCCCTTGCAGTGTTGAATTGCCTTAACCTTACTGAGGGACAGCCTGATTTGGAAAGGAATGGTTAAATTCAGTGCTGTGAGGAGGCCTGGTATTTGACTGGGGAAGGTAAAGATTTGTGCTCCATCTGTAGCTTTCTGATATTTTCACGTGTTGCGTGCCATGAGAGAATATGTTGGTAATAGAAATGAAATTTTTAGAAAGGTGACGTTGTGTGAATCTTGACAGTTTTGTCAAGCTATAGATTGATTTTGAGAGTTGTACTGCGCATGCTGTTGATGACCTGTACATAATAGTCTTCCCGTAGGATTAATGCCTCGTAGAATAAAAAGTGGATCCCAGAAGTTGCACCTATACTAAGGAGGATGCTGCCTAATTTCTGTCAAAGTCTGTCATCTGTTTAAGTTTACAAAATGCACTATGGTGAGAGTCCTGAGTAGCTGGGACTCACTCTGCTCTGACCTGTTGTCTCTAAGGAGCAAGAACTTCCTTGTGGCAATGCAAGTAATGTGTGAGAGGCTCGTGTAAGCACTTGTTTAATCAGGAGCACTAGGATGTACTGTGAATAAAGAGATGCAGATCTGTATGGGACAGCATTGAAGATACAGTGACTTAAAAGACTGAATATAAACCTGTTTCTAGTATGGTTCCTAGCAAATAAAAAAGATGTGTTGCTAAAGCTCTGCTTTTGTATTTAAAAGTATTTAGTAATTTTCTGATCTCTGGGTGGATTTGTGCATAGGAAGAGCTAAAGTGAAACAAAGTTTATAGCTGGCATGCAAACAAGTTCATGACTGGGCAGTCACTCTAGGATGGTCACAGAGATAGAAATAAAGTAACTTTAATTCACTGGTCTTTAGTTTGTGGTTTAGTTCTGAAGTATATGTGTCTGAAATGATCTCAATGATATAATGGCTTTCTGTTCAGGAATGACTGCAGGGTTGTGTTGGTTTCACCTGTGAGAAATGGGAAGTGAGAGCAACTGGTTTACTTTCAGCATTTAATGATGACAGTAAAAGTGCAGTAGTTTTCTTAAAACACAGGTCTTCTTTTTATTTTTGTAGTCTGCGTGAACAAAAAGCAACTTCCCCCAAACAAAGCTTTTCAGAGACTACAATATAACCACATGTGTCGTGATGTGCACGCATTTTTTTAAATAGCAATGGGTATTCATGTGCTCTAAGGTATAATTTGTTCTTGATTCTGCTTCTTGTGTGACTTGTAAATGTTATCTGGCTAATAAAAGTAGCCTAACATACACTTTTATAGTACTGATGATTACTGCATTAAAATAAACATGCCGAACACCTGTATAGGTAACGAATTGATACTTGCACAAGTTGGTGGAACTACCTCTCGCTGTTTTCGCAGTAGGTGATGCAAAGGGGGTTCAGAACAGCTGGAACAGCTGTGATCACAGTAAATCTCTGTGGGTCACTGACTGTATTGCAGCTGTGACAGACTTGCAAAACTAAAGCTGTGCCTTGCCCTGCAGGCTTGTGGAGTAAATTTAGGTGGACAATCTCTACCCTCCGGAACTGAGCATGTTTGGGGTTTGTGGTGTGTGGTGAAATAGCATGGTGTGTGGTGCAGCTGCAGCACTCTGGGACTCCCAGATCTGCTTACAGGAGGGCAGCTGGGCTTGAACCCTAGCAAACACTTTGTGCGCGCATACTTAGTAAAAGTGAAATATTTAAGGTGGTTAAAAATGTAGTTCAAAGTTTTCAAATGCTCTATGGTGTCTTGTGTTCCCTCCAACACAGACCACTTCTACAACGTAAATTTTGCTTTCATTCAGCACCGAAAGACCTAAGTGGATGGTGTAGGTGGAACAGTGGTTTATTATCCTGCCTTGTCAGTTGATACTATTGTCACAATATAATTGCATTCCTATTGCTCCTGAAAAGGGTCTGAGCCTGAGTGGTGCTGAGGTCCCCAACCTCCCATTCAAGTCTGAAAACAGAGCAGCTTCTTTCGTTTTCTGTGTACCTCAGTGTTCCTTCCAAAAAGCAATAGTTTGGTTGAAATTGTTGATTAATCTCTGAAAAATATAGTTTAAGGACACCTTTCTGATAGCTGTGCAGTGAACAAAACCATGGTGCATTTTGCAAGAATGGGATTTTGCTCCTACAGTCTGGGAGATGATTTGTTTTCTAATAGAAGGTAGCTTATCCAAGCCTTTTAAAAAAGGATTGCTTGTCCTGCAGTAGCTATTGTGGATTAGTGTTTATCACTAACCAGCAGCTTGTACCACATTTACCTGGTATATGTTGGTATGGACCTCTGCGTCCTAAACTAGGAAGAAGGCATTTCTGATATGTCTTTTGAACTATATATAACTGATTTTGTGATCCAGTGTATGCATCTCTTAAAGACGACTTTTCTGCTTGTTATATTTGTATTTTGTAAATGAATAAAACAATTACATCCCTGCTTCACTTTAAGATGTATTTCACAGTGCAAGCGCATCATAAAAAGTTTTGAGGCAGCCTGAGTGAGCACTGTTTACTTTTATTGATGGGCTATTAGTGAGCACTATTTACTTTTGTTGATAGGTCTCCTATTTAACTATTACTACACTATTATTTCTGGTATGTGCATGTATATGCCCACACATACATTACCTCTACTTCCACTTACCTTTAATGAGTATTTACTTGCACTGTAATGTAAGTACTGCTATTGGTGGGTGTCAGATGTGGGTTTCTTGTAACAAGATGAAAGGCTTTCTGCTGTGTTTCTTTACATAAGGGTTTTCTATCACTTACCTGTATACTAGGACTTCTAAAGGGGCCGATGGACTTGGGTACTTTCCTCCTTGATGTTCCTCTGACAAATCCTAGCCTTTTTAGCTTCTCTGCTTCTGGAACTGTCCTCTATTTCTGTCATATGTAAAGGGGAGGAAATACATACTTACTTTTGAACTAAAACTTCTTATTCGTCTGCTTCTAAGAGTGTTTTAATCATACTTACCTTCCCCTTAAAAACATCTAGCCCATCCTGTGGGGAAAATGGGTAACGGCAATACTGAGGGCTGTGAAGAAGCTGTAGTTTGGTGTAGGAGAGACATTCTTCAGATTTTTGAATTTCCTGCAGTTCCCCTATATTGAATAGGCTGAATGGTTAAAAAGGTAGAGCATGTCAGCTCTAGGCTGTAGCAAAAAAACCAAAACAACCCAACCTCAAACTCCAATATGAAAATAAAACTCAGGTACTGATCTCGATCCTTGGTTCAGCCTTTGCCAGTAGGAATCCTAAACTAAAAGTTATGATAGCGTTTTCTTAAGTACTTTCTTGGTGCAATTGATCTAGGTGTGACTTTTTTTTTTTTGCTGGCAGTCTTAGGCAAAGCTGGAATATTGCCTATTGCTGTTACTGAAAGCATCGAGCTTAGAGCACAGGCTATTCTCAGACTGTCAGCCATCCAGGCAACCAAAGCTCCTTAACTTTGAAAACTAGATGTCAAGCCCAGTCAGACTAATAATGCCATCTGTCTGAGGCATCTGGATATTAACCCTCTTATTCTGATACATTCAGTTTCATTCTAGAATGCTTTCACAAATGAAAAATATATGGATTTGGAAAGAACAGCTCTTGCTCCAAAAAAAATTTCGAATCACAGTATGTAGAGCTATGTATACTTTTCATACATATAACACAATTGATGACTATAAATATCTCTTTTCATATTGTAATGCAGTAAGGAATCGATGCCAGTTTAGAAAGGGATTAAGTTCCTGGTTGGAAATGTGTCAAGTGTGCATTTGCTCACAGCCATCAATAATTGCACATTACTGATGAATGTTGCAGAGAAATTCCTTAGAAACAGAACAAGTTGACGAATCTGAAAATACTCCAGTTGTTCAAAAGCTACTTTATACTGCACAATTGCCAGCTAGTGTGTATCTCACAAGCCCCGTTTTCACTGGGAATTCTGCTTTGAAAGGCATGCAAAGTTACGCATCTGAAAATATGCTGTTAGAGTACAACTAGTCAATATAAAAGATGCAAAATGTCTCTGTCATTTCTGTAACTGTTGGCTTCCTATAGTTTTACAATGGACTTGCTGTATTTTGTAAGAAATTTTGCTTTCCACAAAATCTTGGAGGAAGGAAGCAAGAGTCTGGTCACTGCAGGCACTGGTTGGGAAGAAGAAAGAGCCAGAGTCGAGACCCTGTTTCCAGCATAGACTTGGATCAAAGGAATGCTAGATAAAATGCATGAGTAGTGTTTTGAGCTGGAAGTTCATGCTCTTTTTCCTTGTTCTCTTCCTCTACGGATCAATAATCTTTTCTTTGCTGCATGCTAACACTGCTTCAGTGGAAAGTCTCCCTCTCCCAACTGCACACCCTGACGGATGAGTTACAGCAACAGGGGCAGGGCAGGGCATGGCCTCAGGAGAAGGCTGCGCTCACCTTGCTGCTCTATGTAGGACAGCACCATCAACTGTGTGTTGAAATAGTTTATTCCTATTTCTTCCTCCAGGTCATGTCCCTCCTCGAAAGGGTTTCTGTCCTCTGGTTTCAGGCTTGCTGGGTTGCAGAGACATGAAAGATTTCCAATGCTAAATTCTCTCTGTGTGATTACCTAGTGTTTTTTCAGGTTTTGGTAATCTTTTAAGTTTACCAAGTAACAAATTTGGCCAAAGTCCTTCACTGTGTGATTTCATTTGGGCTTGTGTAATTGTTCTCTTTCCACCACTGCTGGAATAGTGATGCTCCGTTTACAGGAGAGAGCTCCTGCGAGTCCTATCTGATTGCAAGTTCAGGACTTCTCCCCTCTGAGAACACTGCTGAACTGTGATGGTTGTGGTTGAACTTGCTAATGGCTCTTGCGTAGGATATTTAGCAAAGTGCACTCTGCAAGAGAAGTAATGCCAGCTTTCTACTGGTATTTTCATAGACATGTGTCCTTCTGAAAGAGAAAGATCCCCGGGAGCACAAAGGGAAGGTTCAAGCCTTTGAAGTAACTAGCTGCAATTTGCCTGTGCCTTTTTCCCTTTAGACCCACCCATCCTTTATTTTCTGCGATTTTAAATGTAGGCAAATTATTTTTCTGTAATTATATAATTTTGAAGTTGTATTAGAGTTTTCTTTAACTCGCCCAGTACCAGCAAATCTGGGCTTCCACTCTGTGGGTATCAATGTTATTTTTAAAGCCTCTTTGAGGCATGAGCTTGGTGATGAATCAACACAACGTGTTTTGGAAACGTTACGTGAGGTTTGTTTGTTGCTGGTGGCAATGGGAACTCGTTTTGTGGGTTCTGGGGAGTTGAGAAACATCGCCTTGGGAAGGAAGATTGGGAAGGAAGAGCTGGGCTTGTTTTATTGCTAGTGCTGCCCTAAGCCAAAACTTCTGCAACAACCAGGTGCCGTGCACTCTCTGATGCCTTCTCAAAGAATGTTTTCTTTCTCTCCCACAGGTTGCATTTCTGTGTGGAGAGAGAGGATGGCAAGCTGAGCCCCGAAAAGCACACCACAAAAATCCAGTAAATGAACAGAAACCTGAGATGAGCGCCTGACATACAGTTCCCACTCTGAATATGCTATGGAGATGGGGAGAAAAAGTTGTCTGCCCAGAAAATACGAAGCAGGATTATGAAGGACAACCTGTTATATGCCAGGAAGACATGCTGCATGCGACAGCTTTTTTCTGTTCAGGTAAAATGAAGTCTTATGGTAAGATGATTATGTTAATAGTGATCCTTTAAAGAAACCAGATTTCATAAACCCCAATTTTTGCTGCAGACGGGTGTGTGAAGGTGGGACATCTACCAGCAGAGGGCAATGGTCCTGGAGGCTGGAGGTGCTGATGACTTCTGCAGCACCTCCACCTCGGGAACCGGACCCTGGTGAAGGAGAGTGCTGGGGTGGATGCTCTAGCTCTCTCTGCTCTGCAAATCGCCTAATTCAGAAAACAGTACGTCACTGGGAATCTCTGACCTCTTAAGCTTCAGCTGCCAAAACCTTACTGGTTCCAGCTCTAGGGAGGTCCTTACCTAGAAGGTACTCCAGAGCTTCCTTTTGAGCCAGGTGTTAGCTTGGATGCTGTGGGTTGCTGTAGTAGCTGATATTTATCTGCCGTCTGGTTCGGTTGTGTGAAAGCAATATGGGTTGCTCTAAATTCTAGCAGTAGTTAGACAGCAGATACCTTCAGGACTTTGTGAAGGCCCCTCACATTGTACTCAAGGTCCATTGGGAGTCAGTATGGTACCCAAGTGCTACCTCCAAGTGACTTCAGTTAGCTACTGAGATACCGTGACATCCATTTCAGTAGATAACTTTCACTGTAGATGAGATGTCGGGGGACTTTAGGACTACTCAGGACTAGGAATTTTTGAAAAAGTCTGGAAAAATCGGGAGAGTTACTAATTCCTTTTAACTGCCTGCTCTTTGAAGATGTCAATCCTTACACTTGAAAACATGAAAGAATTTTTGTATTGGGTTCTTACCCAGTCATAATTATCATAGAATCACAGAATCGTAGAATCACCATAGAAGACTTCTTGCATCATCGAGTCCAACCATTCCCATCTGCCACTAAACCGTGTCCCTGAGCACCTCATCTACCTATCTTTTAAACCCCCCCAGGGATGGTGACTCCACCACCTCTCTGGGCAGCCTGTTCCAGTACCCGATGACCCTTTCTGTGAAAGACTTTTTCTTGATGTCCAGCCTGAACATCCCCTGGCGGAGCTTGAGGCCATTCCTCCTTGTCCTGTCCCTTGGGAGAAGAGCCCAGCTCCCTCCTCTCCACAACCTCCTTCCAGGTAGTTGTAGAGAGCAATAAGGTCTCTCCTCAGCCTCCTCTTCTCAGGCTAAACACCCCCAGCTCCTTCAGCAGCTCCTGTTGTTCTCCAGCCCCTTCACAGCTTCGTTGCTCTTCTCTGGACACGCTCTTTATCGCAGCCTTGCAAAATAATCTCCGATTACTGGAACGCGCCTCTGTCCCATCCCAGCGATGCTGGGGGAGCTGGGGGGAACGGGGGCGGGGAGGGAGGAGGGGGGTCCGGGGGGAAAGGGGGAAGAAGAGGGGAGAACGGGGCCGGCGGGGGAAGAGGGAGGAACCGGGAAGGTTGTTCCTAGGAGGGGAATCGGGGGGAGAACCGGGGTGGGGGGGCAGGAACCGGGACGGGGAGCGCAGAGGTCGCTCCTGGGGGGCTGGCGATCGTGGGAACCGCGGCGGCGAGGGGCAACCCGGGGTGGGGGAACCGGGAACTGGGGAGGGAACGGCTCTCCCGGGGGGGAAACCAGCGGGGCAGGGGCTGGCGGTGGGAGCAACCGGGGCGGGGGGCGTGGGAACCCGGGCGGGGAGGGCGCCCGGGGCGGAGAAAGGGGAAAGCGGCGGCGGGGAGGGTTCCCGGGGCGGAGCCGCCGCAGCTGGCGTTGCCCGGAGACGCCGGGAAGCCGGCCGGGGCGGCGGCAGGAGCGCTGCGCTCCCGCAGGAGGCGGCGCGGGGCCGCTCCAGCCATGCCGGGCACGGCGCGCTGAGCCCGGCCCCGCCGCACCATGGAGGAGGAGAGGTGGGTGCCGCCGAGCCTTTGTGTGCGTCCTTTGCTCGGGTCCTTCTCCCCCCCACCCCTTTTCCATCCTTTGTTCGGGTCCTTCTCCCCCCCCTTCTCCATCCTTTGCTCGGGTCCTTCTCCCCCCCCTTCTCCATCCTTGGCTCGGGTCCTTCTCCCCCCCCTCCCTTCTCCATCCTTTGCTCGGATCCTTCTCCCCCCCCTTCTCCATCCTTTGCTCGGGTCCTTCTCTATTCCTTGCTCGGATTCTTTTCCTCTCCCCCCGCCCGCCACCCCGTCCATCTTTTGCTTGGATCCTTCTCGCCCCCCTGCCCCTCCATCCTTTGCTCGGATCCTTCTCCATTCCTTCGCTAGTCCTTGCTCAGATCCTTCTCCCCCCCGCCTCTCCATCCCTTGCTCAGATCCCCTCTCTTCTCCATCCCTTGCTCAGATCCCCACCCCCCACCTCCGTCCATCCCTTGCGGGGATCCCCCCCCGCCTCCATCCCTTGCGGGGATCCCCCCCCCCCTCCATCCCTTGCGGGGATCCCCCCCTCTTCTCCATCCCTTGCAGGGATCCCCCCCCCTTCTCCATCCCTTGCAGGGATCCCCCCCACCTTCTCCATCCCTTGCAGGGACCCCCCCCCCCCCTCCATCCCTTGCAGGGATTCCCCCCCCTTCTCCATCCCTTGCAGGGATTCCCCCCCCCTCCTCCATCCCTTGCAGGGATCCCCCCCCCCTTCTCCATCCCTTGCAGGGATCCCCCTCCTTCTCCATCCCTTGCAGGGACCCCCCTCCTTCTCCATCCCTTGCAGGGACCCCCCTCCTTCTCCATCCCTTGCAGGGACCCCCCCCTCCATCCCTAGCAGGGATGCCTTCCTCGATGAGCGCCTGCCCGGTGTCTCGGATGCTGCAATGTCATGGTGACAGACAGGGTGCCTCGCCCCGGGCACCCCGACTGGAGGAACGTGGTGGGTTTTTTTGGGTAGGATGCGGTTTAGGGATGGATAACGAGGTGCTGGAGGCTGCTAAAATCGTTCGTGGAGCGTGGGAGGTGTGGGCAAGGTCCTTCCACTATCAAACCGTGTCTTGCTTGTGTCTATCTGGAACCTCCAGCGGCCGGCTCCATCCTTCAGTGGAAGACAATCCCGCTGAGATTTGATGCTTTTGTGAGTAATGAATGAAAATCTGTAACATCTATGGAACCTTCGGGGGTCCATTTACCTGTCTCTGCTTGGAAGTTATGCACCACCTGTGTGTTACGGCAGGCAGGACAGGATCCTGGGTCTCCCTCACATGGGAACTGAGCCATAAATGCTTTATCTCCTGCCAGGCAGCTCTTTTGATCCAAAATGTGTGTGTAGCAATGCTCACAGAGTTCACCTAATGTCCGCAGATGCATAAAAGGGGTTACGGCTGCACGGGGCTATGGATGCCAGAGAGATGTTCAGTCTTTCTGCTCTTCCTCCTCGCTGTCTGGGTGCCTTTTGCACACCAGAAGCCAAATCGTACTGCTCCAAGCTAAACATTAAGCTGGTTTAGTGTTTATTTTTTTCTATTTGTTAAAAAAAACCAAACAGGATATGCCAAGTGCTTCCTTTTGTGCTGGTGACCTTGCAGGGAGTAGGGGAACCGAGAGGGGGCTTGACCTGCTGGTAGTACTGATTGTTAGGGCTCCACACGAGTTTTGTTTAAATGTGATACATTGGAAAATGAAGGTGGAGTCAACCCCCAAATTCTGGAAACGTTCCCTCTGTTGAGGGGAAACACTCACGGCAGCCTGTGGGAATTGCTCTCCAGGCTCTGAAGGGTGGATTTCTACCTTTATGCAACTGGAGGGTTGCGATTGTTTTTGTATTGAATGTGCAAAACAGAACTTTCAGCCTGCCCCATCTCCTCCAATTCCATTGTAGGGATTCTGTTTCCTGTAACGGTGTGATCGGCCTCCTCTAGATATTAATCCAGATATTAATTAAAATGCCTTGGAATTCTAGATTACCACGCTAGATGCTAGCCCATGGAATGGACTTCCCTTCTTTTTTTTTCTTTATATATATAAAAATGAATCCAGTGTTTGGGAAAGTGAAGTGGAGCTGTTCTCATGCCCCAGGCTGGGATCATCCTTGATGCCATTACTTATTATCTTTTCTTCGTGGTTACCAGCAATGGTCTCATTTTTGTCTGGGGGCCTTTTGCTGGGGATACAGTGGTAAAAAAGTCACCAGGAAAATATTTTTCCAGACCAGCTGGTTTTAGGGTCTGAGGGACAGTCCCCATCAGCACGTCCTCTGCCTGTGGAAGTGAGGAATGATTACCCAAATGGGTGCTTGTATTTCTAGTTTTTTTTGGAAGAGGAAGGCAGTCCTGAACTGGTTGTGGGCAGTAGCGGTGTGGGGTTTGACTCTTGGCAAAGAAAGCTGGAAATATTCCCCTCCTTTCTGGTTCAAAAGGGCACATTATATAGGATTGCACTGGGGCTGCTTTGGCTGCTCTGAGCAAGTCCTGGAAGGAGGTGTTGACAAATGACCTTGGTGGGCAAGCACCGTGGGCTGATTCTGTTCCTGTTTTTCGTACTTTTGCCCTGCATTTCAACCCAGATCTGTGTCATGCAGATTAGGCCTCAAATTTTACACTCCCTGACTGTAATGACAGCAGAATTCCCTCCGTGTTTTTTGATGTTATTGCTTTTTCCATTTCTGTGCTCAGTGAGGAACATGCTATTGGTGCTCGCCTCACCTCTGGCTCGTCCCAAGCCTGCCTGGACTCAAATATCCTGATAACTCACACATCCGAGTTCTTCAGTGGTATCAAGTGCCTATGTCATTGCGTATGGGCAGAAGCAGCCAGGGGCAAGGGAGATTTAACCTGAAACTTTCACATTTAGCGATAAATTATTTCACAATCCTGGTTTTCTTTTGCTGTGCTGATAGGGACTTTCATGTCATGGAGAAATTATGTAAGGCTGTGTGATCAGGCACAGTATTCTGGTTCTGAATTTGGAAGATGTGTTTGAGTTTGAATAGAAAAAAAGCCTCTGGAATGTTATTTTTTTTTTGGTTAAAGAATTATAATGCCTGTAATTTTAACTTTTATCTTTGAGTGGAGGTAGTCTCTTTGTGGTATTTGTTTGAGAAATAGAATATTTGCCCTTGAAACCTAATAGTATTGTCATTCTTGTGTTATTTGGTGTTGTCATATTTGTGTTATTTTGTGTTGTTTCCAGTACCGTAAGCAAAGACTTTTTCTCTTAGTTGCTCCTGAAGTCAGCTTTTCCCCTGAGGTCTCCTTTGATATGAATGTTCTTTTAGGGGATCTTTTGTATACTGATTGTGTGTTTTTCTAAGCTAATGTCTCCATGTTGTTGTAGGCACTGAAACAAATCAACAAAATAGGAAAATAATGTTGCTATTAAAAAAAATAAAATCCTTTCTATTATGCTACCTCCCGTGTGTTTTAATGATAACATGTTTCTCTCAAGATTCATCTTAAAATCTGGATTCCTTCAGTCACATTATTTTATCTTTGTATATACCTAAAGAAAAATTCAGAAATTGAGATTTTTATAAATACTCCATTACACCGGCATCTTTTTCTTACTATGTCTGCCTTACTTGTTGGATGAGGCTTTGAGCAGCCTGATCCAGTAGGAGGTGTCCCTGCCCATGACAGAGGATTAGAACTGGGTGGTCTTTAAGGTCCTTTTCTACCCAAACCATTCTATGATTCTGTCTGGAGTCCCATCATCTCTCCAGTGTGAGAGCCTGGTGGGGAGAAACCTTTGTGGAGTTGAGCCTGGTGGCTGTTCTCCCAGAAATTCAAGCAGAAGCTCATCCTTCTCTGCTCCAAAGGAGAGCACCTTTGAGATCTGCCCCTGCTTTAGGGTGAACTCCTGGCTTCAGTAAAAGCAGTGTTAGAACCGGGTTTGTTCCTGGGATTTTTGTTCTGGGGCTTTACCAGCTCTCTGCACTGCAATAATCTTGCCAGGGGACAGTTTAGCTCTAAGGAAGGCTTTTATTCTTTCACATAATCTACAAAGTCATCTGTAATTACTGCTGGTAACTAAGGCAACCCAACTTTATAGCTGATACGTGCATGCAGCAGAGCTGCGGGTTATGGGGTTTGTAAAATACCTTTCTGGTGGTTGGTATGTGGCCGTGCTCAGGCTGGAGCTCTGCTGCGAGCCCGCAGGTTGCTTGAGCCAAGCTGTACCAGTGGGTCTTGGAGAGGAGGAACACGGTGGAAATGAGGTTGTGATTAGCTTTGTTGGCTTAACTGGGGACTCTGAAATCAGGGCTCATTTGTTCTCCTTGGGGACGTGGAGAATGGCCGTGCAGGAGGTGGCGGTGAGGTTGGTCCTCTGTGAAAGCAAGAGCCTCTCTGCTCATTTTAGGAGAATCCTGCTGCGTCCATAACAAGGATGTTCATCTATCCCAGGGAAATTAAATCACTTGTCCATTTATTTGGTGCATGGCCTTGGATAGCCCAGGAACAGAACAAATTGCTCCTGGCAGCCGGCTTGCGAGTCCCACTGGTCCAGCAGGACATCAGCTACGCACACGTGAAGGTGCTGGAGGGGAGGTCTCTGCTGTATCTCTGGGTGGTCTCAGCCAGGACCTTTGATGAGAAGACCCTGTTCCTCCTTTACTTTGTTCCACTAATAACAATCTAATAAGTGTAATGACTGTTACTGTCATTGGGGAAAAAAAATTCAGAAAAGGGCTATGCAGCGCACTGGTTTGGTCTCTTCAGGAGTAGCTTAAGCTTTGTGGCAGGTTGCATTTGCTTGCAGCGTTTAAGTACTTGCCTTTTTACTTTGGAAATGTGTCAGCGATCTCTGGGAGTGCGTGCATGGGGGTGTGAAATCTTTCTCCCAGATAATCATCCTCCATCCATTACTGGAACACAGTTTTGTGGAAGCTGAGTCAGTCTTGAAGATGAGTTAAAGGCTCTTGGCCATTATTTTTTTCAAACGTGTTTTTTATGAGTCATTTGGAAAAACTTTAAATAGCATATCTTGATCTTTTTGAAACAATCTTTTAGCCAGACAGTCTGCAGTATTTTCTTATGGTGAGCCTTCGGCAAAATGTGAAATCCACTCCTGCTAATAAAGCTGAGGATGTCTCTTAGGATGCTTTTTAGGAAGAATTGATTGATTTTTTTCAGAAACTGTGAAGCAAGTTTTTTCTTTTAAAATGCACAGACAAATGTTGGTGGAGTTGGGGCTTTATGAAGGCTTGTCGAGCTGACATTTACTCTGGTGTTCAATGAAACTTGCCGTGTCCTTTGAGCTGTATCTTTTGCCAGTGGAAAAGTTTGAATGTAGCGTATCTTTGGGCTCCGGCACTGGATCACTAATAAATAAATCTCAGCAGTGTGTTTTTTCTTATAAAGAAGCTCTATGATTTTTGTGTGCATCACTTGAATTTGGACCATGCAAGGTCTCTCTGTGACAACGACGGCAGCAGAGTCCCGCAATGGTCGTGCCGTCCCACCCCAGCAGCGATGGGTGCAGCTGTCCCTGTTGTTGCCTTTCAGTTTCACTTTCTTTATTTTCTTTTTCTTTCTCTTATGTTTTGTTTTTGTTTGCTTCCTGCAAGAATTTTGGCTTTCAAAACTGAAAGCTCTCTAAAGTCACTTGTGCTTCCAGAGCCTCATTTTTCACTCCTTGGCTCACCATAAAGGCAGATTTAGCTGTTTAAAAAGCAAGAATTTACGCTGGGATGTTTAAAGCTGTGGCCAAACTTCACTTGGCCTAAGATTTCAGGCAGGGCTCTTGATAGATAAAACACTGAGGCTTAGCTGAATTTGACTGTGTCCTTGGAGCCAGGAGATTCCCTCGCTGGGACGTGTAGCCTTGGGGAAGAGCCGAGTGCCACCACTGCTCTGTGCCATGAATGCTGCTGGTGCTACGTGTGGCACAGAATGAGTTCAGCTTTCTGAGGGGACAGAAAAGCCGGCTGTATCGTTGCCTGGTACTGGTCCTTTGAATACTGAACATTTCACAAGAGGTATTCTTCTTTCCGATTTCTTTTAACGCAGCCATCCTGGGCTAATTGGATGATGGCTGTAACACAGTCTGGGAAGTTGTCTCCCTCGGCTGGGACGTGTGCTGAGTGATGCTGCGCTCAGCCTTGCGGCTTCACTTCTGGCTGAAAATATTTCACTTGCTTAGCAAAGTGAAGGAATTGGACTTGGCTGGTTTTGAGCATTAACCTTTGTCTCGGGCACAAAGCTGGAGGCTGCTCAGTATGCAGGCGTGTATTTGAGCTGCGTGCAGCTTGGCTGCTATTCAGCATCTTGTTTCTAGAAGGAGGACAATGCAACCAACTGAGGACAGATGTGGGGGCAAAGAGCTTCGTGTGGTCTCGGGGATGCGGTGCTGGTAACAGCCCCCAGTCAGGAGCAGGCAGTGGGGAGGGTGTAACGTTAAGCAAGGGCTTTGCAATGTCAAGGAGCTGTAAACTGTGCATTACTGTGTTTTTTAAAGGAAAAGGCACGGTGTGTGTGGATATATATGTGCATCCATACACACTTCAGCAGAGACTGGCCATGCTGTTCCCTCCACACTTCCCTGGTTTTGTACTCTTCTTCAGCCATCATCTTCTGTTCACTGGTACAGCCAGGATACTGAGCTGCTGGATACTGACCATTGGTTTAGTCTGATTCAGCCCTTTTTTATGATACAAGCCCAGCTAAGAAAGGTAGTAGGAAGGAAGGGGCAAACATGAAGCTGCAGGGGACCATCCATTGGAAGGAAAGCTCTGAGAAGGTCTCTAGCCTGGCACGTGGTGGCAATGGGGTTAACTCTCAAGGTCTACTATTTGCTTGGGTTTGGCTTTTGACATGGACAATGTTGCTTAACTTGTCTTGTTTGTCTTTGCCTGCTGACAGGTTTGAGGTGTGACCGCGGGTGTAAGCAAACAGGCTCTTAGTGCTGCTTTTTTCATAGGTGGAAACCTTTAGCTCCGAGTAATTTCACACAATTTCAGATCCGGGAGTAGATGTATTGACCTGATGTCAATCTGTATAAAGAGCCAATGCTCCCAACAAAGTAATGAGGACACGTATGTGCCTTAGGCACCTGTTGGCCTGGTTAAACACAGCACATAACTGAGTGTAGGGAAGTGTGTTTTAATAATTCTTTCTATACCATTTCAATGGCACTAAATAAACCTAATTGAAAAATGGAAATGAGATGTTGCCTCTGTAAATCTGATGCTTTGGAAACTGCAGGGAGTTTTCTACTCGCCTCTGTGGAAGAAGATACAAGTCATGTATTGTGCACTTGGCGTTTTTCAGAATGGACATTGAAGACTAAACTTCCCTTTCTCTGTATGGATGTTCATCCATGGTACTCTTGTAGTTCCCTGTGCTGCAGTCTATTTCTGTTCAGTGAGGCAATTATGTTTTGGCTTGAATTTCAATTTACACTGCTTTCATGGCCTGAAGCCTATAAGCAGGGGGTTCGTCCTTGAGTGCTTGGCAGTTTTCCTTTTCTTCCATGCCGACTGAGATGTGGGCTGGGTTGGCTTTCAACATCCATGCAGAAGTAGCTGCGTTTTGTGATGCTCTTCATATGGTGAACCTGAGCTGGTTAACAAACATGCAAGTAACTCTATGCACGATGCCCTGGGCTGCAGTTTTATGATACTTCTCTTTTAAAAGAAGCATTGAATCAAACTTTCTGCTCCTTTTTTTTGTCCCTGTTTTTAGCATTAAGCAGAGTTCCCGATCCTCTGAGGCAGCTGAAGATGAAAAGGACCAGCGTACAGTGACAGTCAACCCCTCCCACATGAGAAAGGCATTCAAGGTCATGAATGAATTACGGAGGTACAGTTTTCACTTAATGGGCACCCTTTCTGGTCTAGCAGAAATGTGCTGAGCAGAACAGAAGGGCTTTGAGGACACTTAGGAAAAAAAATAAAATGAAGTGTCATCTTTGTCACAGCTAATGGCCACATATAGGATATTAATAAATAAGGAAGAGACAGCTAAAATATAGCCCTTTTGGGGTGAGTTGCTCTTTCGAATCTCAGACCTCTGTCTTCCCAGCAGAAGGAAGCCAACTATGGCTCAAAAACATTATCTGAGCAACAGCCTTAATTTATAGATGATAATTCATTCGGTCTTTTCCATTACTTACAGCAAAATCAGCTGTAAACTATGTTCTTAACTGAGCTAATGGTCTGAAAACCAATAATAGAACATTACATACATTAAGACCACCTACACGTAATTACAGATCAAGGATTATTAATGTACTGTTCTTATTCTCTTTAACTAGCAGCAATTGCTCAGTCTGGGCTTAGCATGCTGAAGTAGAGGATGAAAAATAGCAACAACCCGGGAAGAATGTCAGCTCTATACTAGCAAATTTAAAAATCCTGATATTGGTTAAAAGAGAACACCTTGATCTTTACACAGCTGCTTGGGGGCTGAAAAAAATATCAGCAGAGTCTTCAAGAGCCTCTGTCATCACGTCAGCAAGGAGGTGGTAGTAGTTATACACAATTTTGTACTTGGTTGTTGTTATTCCATGAACCAGATAGAAGTTCAGCAAGTGTCTCTCAGACTAGTTCATTCGAGTCCTTTGCCATTCAAATAGAGACTCAAACCCCAAGTTTTTAAAGTGAATTCTACGGAAAGTACATGTGTAGCACACATGAGCATATGCACTCCCTCGCTATCCAGATGGTGTGACAAAAGCTGATAACACCTCTTTATTCTCCCTGCACACTCGAAGTACTCAAGAGATGCTGTAACAGCCACCTCTATTCTCTGGATTAAATAGTTTCCCAATATACATGTTCTCCAGTGCAGAGAAGGATTAGAAATGTCACCTGCCACAGATGTCTGCCAGTGATTCCTAGTTGCATAGGAACAGCAAATGGAAGCATCCTTCCCGTGTAACAAGTACATGAAGTGGAGTAGGCTTGTCTTTTTTATTTTGTTGGCATCCCCCTAGTCCTTTCTTTGTATTGAAAGTAAAGGATCTGAAAGTAGAGATTTGTGCAGCGAAATTCAGGAATCTATTGTGCCACTATTATTCCTTTGTTAATTGCAGCATAGTGGGAATAGCTGGAGACTGACAATATTTCTTAGTGCCTGTAGTTAGCTGTGCAGTACTGGAGTGATAAAACACAGAAGGCTGAAAGCTGCCCTTAAGCACCTGTTTGATGTTTTCTTCTTCTGGGTGCTCCTTTTTGTCAGCTCCTACTGCTGTTCTGGAATATACAGTTCCCAAGTCGATTGTATGTGCATTGAGCTTGCAATCCCTTAAGCTGTTAACAGTCAGTGTTAATAGCTACCTTGAATAATAGTGCCTCCATCCAAATGCATCCAGAAGCCTCATACCGGGGGTCTAGAAAAATCTTGCTAAGCCTTTAACCTGTGTATTGGTCACTTGAAATTTTTAGCTCTCAAACACAGATGAAATTAGTGTCACGAGTGATGCTTTAGATAACTGTAGTTCAAAGAGGAATTGAATGGAACGCCTTTCACGTAAGCTGAAGGAAATGAGGAAGCCTCCATTAAGACTCTTTAGAGAGCTTCCCTCATTACCATCACCTCTTCCAAACTGAGGTGGATGTAGAGCACAGACTACCGGTTCCTTCTGTCTTCCTGTTTTCCAACTATAACCCTCGATTTCACAGATGTTTTGTTCATGTATTCCAATCTGGGGAGGATAGGAGACATACCTAGTCCTCCAGAGAAGCTCTGTGTGTTTATATGATATGCAGTTTCCTAAAGACAAAGTGTAACGTGGTGATAAGCATTTCTGAAGAGAAGGTGATGCCTAGATTTGCAGATCACGATCCTTTTTCAGGCTTGACATTTGAAAAGAACACCCTTATTTTGCATTTGTATGCTCAAACATCTTAAACCAACTTATTGGGAGGCTGAGCACTTCCAGCTGTCTGCATCTCTGAAGCCCTGTGCAAACATTAACTAATGAATCCTCAAAAGACATACGTGGGGCTGGTGGAAAAGGTCACTAGTTAATGAAGTGACTTTTCCAAAGCTGTTCAATGAGTCAGTGAGGGAGCTCAGAAGTTCTTTGGTTTCTGTTTGGAACCCTGTGCTTTATCCCAGTGACTCTTAATCTCAGACTAATATATGTGGTAAAGGAAGTCCTCAGGTGTGTGGATAAACTCCAGTGACTGACATCTCAGTGGGAGATACCTGGGGCAGCCTCTGTGCTGGTCAGCAACAGACGTTTTGGTGGTCATGTTCTGTAGGGCCAAACGTGAAAGGAAGTACAGAAACAACTTCATTTTTTCCACTCTACCATTCCCCTGTAGAAGGATGAAAGCACTGCTGGTGATCCCTTGCATGGCTGTTTCTTATCCTGTAGATCTACTAGAGCTTGGCTACAGGTAGCACCCAAACTCTTAAGCTCTTCTGTGTCTTCTCCAAACCCTACTTGTTTGAGAGGTGGTAGGAGACCCTTAACCATTTGTTCTCCGGGAAGCATGTATGCCTAGTTTGGCTCCCAGGTTTTTGAGGGGTGTGTTGGGGAAACCAGAACAACAGGCAGGGCTACAGCATCAGGAGGTTTTAGGCTTTGCTCTGTAGGCAAACACTGATAGGAGCTGGTAGCTGAAGGATTAAGGGACATTCCACAGGGATTTGGTTGAAACTCAGGTGCCTTGTCTGTAAGGGTGGGTCTTCTGCTACTTTTTCAGGCTATACTGATGTTGTTTTTTGCCTGTCCAGAAGTTCCAAAGTGATCATTGTCTTTTCTGGTATTTTTCCAGCAAGCGTCTCCTCTGTGATGTGGTGATTGTGGCTGAAACTGTGGAGATGGAAGCCCACCGCGTGGTCCTTGCTGCCTGCAGCCCTTATTTTTGTGCGATGTTTACAGGTACTTTTCTTGACACCAGACAACTGTACTGGGGTTGAATGGGCTGTGGCAAACCCAGATGCTTCTGGCTGTGTCTCTGGCAGGAGCTGCAGCACAGGCAGTAGGCATGGCCTGCGAGGAAGGGATTTCCTTGAGAGAGAAGTAGCACGGTTAGGTCTGCAGTTCGCTACGCATTTTTGGGTGGCACTGCTCATCCTTGGCTAATTCCTTTAGGCATGTTATACGTGTATGGGGTGGTTGTATGGGTGTGCGATGAATGGGTAGCATATGAGTCACTGGAAGGTTACTATGAGGTTTGGCTCACTGCTCTTTGGGTTGTTTTTTCCCCCCCGTTAACAAGACCTTGGGTCATGCAAACACATCATTAACATCAAGCACGTGTACATTGCCCTAAATGTTCATGGTGCACGTCAAAGAAGTTGCTGGCACAGGAGTTGTAGTTTCAAGGCTCAACCCTGCCAATGCTGATTTGCAGTCAGGGATGTTTAATCTCCCATGGCACTTCATGCTGCTGCCTGAAATAACGCCGTTGTTCTCTCAGTCCCAGTGTGTTTTAGCAGCCTTTCTGCAGGGTGCAGTCCAGTATGTTTTGGTAACGGCAGATGCAACCTCGGTGTGAAGGAAAGAGGAGGACAAA
Source organism: Phaenicophaeus curvirostris (assembly GCF_032191515.1). Classification (NCBI taxonomy): domain Eukaryota; kingdom Metazoa; phylum Chordata; class Aves; order Cuculiformes; family Cuculidae; genus Phaenicophaeus; species Phaenicophaeus curvirostris. Next base: position 4,430,708 of record NC_091406.1, on the reverse strand, counting down.
ATTCTTGCTCTGATCTTCTGATCCCTATAGTAGGTGCCCTTCAGAGGCTGTGCCCAGATGAGGCAGCAAAAACCAGCCATGCCAGTGACCCTGGTCGTTCTAGTGAAATCCGTCTGGTCAGGAGCTCCTTAGTCTCCTTTCCTTTTCCCTGCCCTCCTTTCCAGGACAGAAACCAACTTAACCAAATAAAAAGAAAATGATCCTGTGCCTCAGGAAATGTTTGTTACTGGCCCTCAGCTTCAGCATAAATGAGGTTTGGGGTTTTAGCCCCTGTTTGGTGCTCCTATGTCTATAGTCATATAGCAGTTACTTCTTCCTTTTGAAAGCCTTGGGGTGGGACGTTGTTTTATTTGCTTTACTGGAAGCAGAAAGGAGCATTTCTCAGGAAAAAGCTTGCCATTTGGGAAACGTTTTCCCCCTCTGTAATGGAGGACGGTGGAAACCTTAGGTGTAAACAGTTGTCTGAATGTGAGACAAGATGTTAGGTTTGCCACGGTGGCTTTATCAGTGTGGTGAGCTAAGATGGAGAGCATTTGTGTTTTCTAGGGCACTGGCACCACACCATGAAAGCAGGAATTGGCTGTGGTGGTGAGGCAGAGGAGCAAACCCTGCTCAGAGGCGACTGTTTGCACAGCGTGCCTTGGGGAGGACTTGAGAGTGCTTGTGATGTTTATTTGTGATGAGAAGCTTAAGAAAGAAAAGTTATTGGAAAAACTGTCTGATCCTTAGAGGTCACCTGAGTGGGAAGGCGGTGGCGCGGGGCTGCTCATGTTTCCGTGCAGGAATTCTCTGGGTCGTGTAATCCCTCACACTGTGAGTTAAACAGTAATCAGCTAACCGCTGTCATGTGGCCGTCTCGGCAGCTCCCTGGGCTGGGTGACAGCCCTGGCAGCCACCAGTCCCCTCCCCCTGACACGTCCCCAGGGGCAGTGGGTCAGGCAAAGACCAGTTCTCCCTGGGCTTTCAGTCCAGCTTGTCCCAAATTTCTAAGACTTGGATTTTCCACATGCAAAGACCAAGTGTATGATCTCCTTCCAGCTTTGTGGTGGTTCACGCTCTGGAGGGGAGATTTTAAAATCACAACTTGAACATGGTTTGGGTTTTTTTTTCTTTTTTGGTTTGTTTTTTGGCATTGCACATCAGCAATGCAGCTCGGGGGTACCTACGCTGCATGGATGTTTGTACAACAGGTGCAGGATGGATGGGGTGGGAGCAGCTTGTGCCCACTGGAAGAGCCACTTTTGGGGTGTGTGGAAAGCTAGAGGGTTCCCCCATTAGCCACATGGTAGGGAATGGTCGGTGTAAAGTTGTGAATTGTGGGAACCAAACTGAGACCCACAGCTCATCCTTCTTCACCTGGTGCTGGCTCTGCAGGTCCTGTCTGTGTAGGATGGGCCTGACTTTGGGCTCATGAATGACCTCATGATGGCATTGGGATCATTCCTAAGCCATCTAGTGTCCTCTGGTTAGGCATTCCTCTCTGAAATAGCCCAGGGAAGTCCAAAAATAAACAGGCACGTCTTTCATTTGTGTGCTCCTCTGCTGAAGGAGAGATGGGACCCAGCACTCGCTAACTGAGTGTCCCTTCCTGGACTGGCTCTCTAGAGCATTTCAAATGATGGCTGGTCCTCTTTGTCACCATTCTGTGGGGATGATCAGGGACAGTAATTTCCATCTGTTTAGAAGAAAACACCATACTTTCAGAAATGATAATGGATGTGTCAGTGATGCTGCTAGAACTGCTCCTGTGAGATACCTTAGAAGTGCTGGAGGAGGAAGCAGCAATGCAGAAACCTCCTGTGCCACTTCAAAGCACTCACGCCATGTGTGAGAGGCTGCGGTTTTGTTATCAGATTCATTGGTAATCTTCTTTAGCCCATCTCTGGCTTAGGAAACAACAAAAGCTGTAGCTGTGCACTGGGAAGTCTCTCTGGGGTGCAGTACGTAGGAGGCAGGGCAGGCTGCTGCTCTGGGTAAACAAGGCACAGCGAGCTGCTGCAGGTTTGACTGTAGTTTATCTTGTGACAAAGCAACAGAGCACAGGGGAATGAAGGAAGCGCCGCTGCGTCTTGAGCATGATGCATGAAGAGCTTGCCTTTGTTGAGGGGCTGGTGTCTGCAAAGTCTATCCCTTAAACCTGAAGGGTCTCTTTGGAGCCGCTGTGCCTGTTTTACCTGACTTCCCTCCCTCCTGCCCTGTCCCTTGTCCGCTTGCCCGCAGCGGGGTGGGGATGGGATCTGTGCAGTGCCTGGTGCAGGGCAGCCTTGCAAGAGCTTGCTTCTTTCTCAGCACAGCCCTCACGTGTGAGAGATGAATAGTGCTCTGAATTATTCTGTATTTATGGAATTGGGTAAGGCTGCAGTCTGACTTGTGAAAGACATCTTAGGGCATGGATTTTGTGGGCTTCAAAGCTTCTTTTTGTCTGAAAGGATATGGGATGAGATACGTTAATTGACCCACCATTCGGCTGTCGGCAGCTGTTTGCCTTGGGTCTGTGCTTGGAGGAGAAGGCAGCTCCTTGACCGCTCCTCATCTGCACCAGCACCTGCCTTGGTTTGCTTGTGGTTTCTTCTGGTGCTTCTTTGCTCTGCAGCCTTAGAGACGTGTCTGGAGCAGCACCTCACTTGGTCTCACCAGCGCGGCTGCGGGTTGGATGCCATCCAGCCATGGGGCACAGCACACGACACTCCCCTTTCTCATTGTGCACTGGGCTGTTATCGGAGCAGAGGCAGCGGAGTCTGTTAGTATGCAAGGCTGGCAGCTTGCTGGTGGGTGTAGAAGCCCACACAGCCTTTATTTTTGTTGCCGGTGTCACATGAACACCACAAAGACAGATGATGTTGTTGGATTGGTCCCTCTGAGCTATTTCTGCATCGTTCTCTGTGTCTGGGCATCCGAGCCTTTCCTCTGCCCCATGGGTCGTGGGGAGCGCTGCAGGGCTCTGCCTGCTCCGCTTGCTGTGAGGCACAGGTGGCGTTCGGCTGGGTGCTCCTCACAGGCACCTTCAGCTCCACGTAGGCTGATGGGGACTGTCCCGTTCTCACCTCTGGAGATGATGGTTTTCAGGGGGGAGGAAGTGTGTGAACATGATGACATTTTTGTTAATTAAGAAGTCCAACCTGATTTGAATTCCTCCCAAATGTAGGTCATTTATCCTTTTGTACTTGTATTAATGAGCTTCTCTGAATAACTTTTTGGTGTTGAATTTTAAAAATTGAATTTGAGGCAAATATTATTTTAGTCCACCTTTTCCCTTGGATGTTGTTGGCTTGTAACGCTTACAGTCTGACCCTACTCCTGTTTCTTATCTCCTTATTGGCATAAGTGAAGCATGCAAAGCTCTATTTCCAGGATCCAGATTTAGCTCTTGGACCCCCTTTAGCATCCAGCTCTGTGCTGTGCACTTACTATGCCTGGCCACATCTTTCTGCACGCTGTACGGAGATAGAGGCTGTAATTGCTTCTCACATAGAATCATGGAATCACCATGCAGGAACTATTTTTCCTCTTAATCCCACAGCAGTACTGAGTCACCAGATTTCTTAGCGTAGTCATTATTCATGCTCAGACTTAAGAATGGACATTTCTTCATGGTGTCCTTTGTTCAGCTTTGTTTTTTTCATTTATTTTCTTTCCGCTTGGTGGTTTGTTCTTTCTTTTCTTTGGCTTCTTGAGATCCTGGTGATTAAAACCTGGATGAGGTCACTGTGTGTGTGGATGCTGGAAGGGGCCCAGGTTGTCCTTTTTCCTCCTCCCCATGGCGTGATTTTGTTGCTCATGTTACACGTGGAGTTTGTGTGTATGGTGCCTGCACAGCATTGACTGCAACAGCAGTGAGGAAGGTGGTGTAAAGCTCTGGTTCATGTATAGGCTCATGCACAGATACGGGTTTTACTTCTATATTGATAGAGGAAATTATTGCTTTGTTTCTGTGGGTTTGATGATTTTTAGTTTTGTGGGGTTTTTTTTCTTTTAATTTCTAAGAAGTTGTGGCTTTGGAGAAAAGATATAGTTTGGATCCAAATGCTGCCTTGTCTCTAGGCTGGGAGGCGAGAGATGAAATGCATCTTTTTGCACAGATGCTGTGCCTAAGGTGTAGCTGTGGACAGGTTGCAGCAGGGCAGTTTAGGAAAGAAGCCTGCAGCATGTTGTGTGTAACTGCTGGTATGTTTATGTTTTCCTTGGCAGGTTTCAGGTTATTATAAGGAAAGGGGGTAATTTTTTGTAATTTTTATACCCTACCCTTTTATTGTAGGGTATATCACGAAGCACCCTAGCTTAGCTGCTGCAACTTAACTCATCTACCTATATAGATAATTTTTATATATATAATAATAATAAAAAAGTTCTCCTGAGATTTGTCCATAGTCTCTTTGAGTCTGTCGCTGTGATGAGATGTGGTTGAGGGCTGTACTTTTTTTTTTTTCTTTAGCTTCTGTGTTTGAATGTGGATGAACCTTGGCAGGTTCTTTTCTGGCAAGGAATAGAGCTTGTTGCGTTTATTGATTTCTTTTGTTTTCCCCTAGTGTCTGCAAATGTCAGGATGATTTTTAGGAGGCATTAAGAGGCTCATGAGAATCATGCTGGCTGCTCTTTGATGGTCTGGGGTAGTGCCAGGGCAGTCTTCTACTCAGATACCAGGAGGATGTGCTGGGTGTATGGGGAGCAAGGGTCTGCGAGGATGTCCTGCAGAGCAAGCTCTAACTGTCCTTTTGAAATGAATTTCAGGAGACATGTCTGAAAGTAAAGCCAAGAAGATTGAGATAAAAGACGTTGATGGGCAGACCCTGAGGAAGCTGATTGATTACATCTACACTGCTGAGATCGAGGTCACAGAAGAGAACGTGCAGGTAGGTTTGATTCAGCTGCTTCCATGAAGGCTCGTGTAAAAGGCTTGAAACTCAAAAACACAGGTCCTTCAGGGGTGAGTGGTCTCTTCAGGCTGCAGAAAGTAAAAGATAGAGCTTGAAAAGAGCTCCTTCCCGCCTCTGTTTAGTCTTCAGGCACTTAGCTGCTTTCCCTGCGCTTAAGTCGTGTTGCATTTAGCTTTTGTGTCGAGCTCTCATAACGAGAGCAGGCACTTGCCTTCCAAGAAGCTGTGCTGACCTGTGGGTCAGTCTGTCGAAGGTCAGAATAGACTCAAACAAGCAGCGAGTCAAATGTTGTTTTAAGGTCATGGCCGAGGAATCTGGCTGTTAGTTTTTAAGTTCTGGGTAGTTCAAGTTGTTTGGCAGAGCTTTGAGTAGAATATACTGCTCAAATGAGGGCATTCTTTCTTTTTTTGTCTGCGTCCACTCTGTCTTGAAGTTCTTTGTGGTAAATATTTGTGTAGAACTAGAAAGAGTAATTGAAAGGCAGCCTACAGATAAAGTGGGATGCTGAGCAAGAGAGCGTTTTGCTGTGTCACGTGGCTGTGGCTGCTGGTAAAGCTTTTTCTTTGGCTCTACTTGTATTTGTGGGAAGAAAAGGGCTGTGCACTTAGCCACTGATTTCTGGAAGGGACGCCAGGAGCTCTCGTGTGGACGTGCTTGCTGGTTGGTCTCTGGTTTTGTTTGCAAGTGGCAGTTTGATTTTGTCTTTCTCTCTGTGACTTGGATGCTGGGCTGGATAACAAGTCTGGGTTCATGATGCTTGGCAATGCTACTGCGTGCTTTATGTTGACCTAATTAAGATGGTAAAATTAAACTGTTTCTGTTTGAAATTAGGTTCTTACTGTGGATGAAACATGCTTTTGTGCTCCAGTCCCTCAGGGAGGGCGCAGGTTATTGCTGTCCTGTAGCATATCACTCCTCCCACAGGAACTTGGACACAGCTCAGGGTTTTGTCCACTTCATGCCATCCTCCTTGTTCTAAGTCCGTGAGTGCCTTTTTCTTGCCCCTTCTGCCCACAGTTTTATGAACCTGACTTTCTGGCAGTTGGCACATCAGTAGAAGCATGGACCTGGGTTGCGCTAAGGTGAGGCTGTGTAAGCCAGGCTGGTGGGGACCAGCAGTGAGGAGACCTTTCAGCGAAGTTGAGGCTCAAAGCCAGCTCTGTGTTGCTTGAGTTAGTGGTCTGCTGTGTAGCCCACACTCAATTAACCATAGAATCATAGAATCACCAGGTTGGAAGAGACCCACTGGATCATCGAGTCCAACCATTCCTATCAAACACTAAACCATGCCCCTTAGCACCTTGTCCACCCGTGCCTTAAACACCTCCAGGGAAGGTGACTCAACCCCCTCCCTGGGCAGCCTGTTCCAGTGCCCAATGACCCTTTCTGTGAAGAATTTTTTCCTAATGTCCAGCCTAAACCTCCCCTGGCGGAGCTTGAGGCCATTCCCTCTTGTCCTGTCCCCTGTCACTTGGGAGAACGGTCTATAACAGTCTATAATTAAAGTCTTAAGGAGCTGAGATATGCAACATTACTTCAGTAATACGTAGTTGGGGGTTGTAGTTCCTTGGACCTCTGATATCTTCCATTGCTGGAGGAAAAATGACATTTACGTGCTCTTAGGCTGCTCTCTCTTCACGTGGGAAACGTGAAGACTATATTCTTGTGCTTTCTGAAATATGTGCTTTCCTTCCATGCTGCTGGTTGTTAGGTGGCCCAGAAGCACCCACTCGGCATGTGGGACGTGCTGAGCTGGAGATACCATCTGGTGTGCTGTCCCCACTCAGTCTGCATTGAATGAAGCTTGTTTGAAGTGACTACACGTGCTCTGGCTCTTTTCCCATGAGAGCATTTCAGTGCTCGAGTACAGCTCCACCTGGGTATGAGCAGCGTTGCAGAAGCTGGAGCAAGCTGGAGAGCCAGCTCAGTCCTGCCCTGCATTGGCAGCATGGACCTGCCCAGAAGGTCCATGAAGTCCAGATGTTACCTTTTCTGAGCAACTGGAAAGCTTATCTTTTTTAGGAAAACATAACCAAAGCCTGCCTACTGTGACTTAGGGATTACAAAGGGCTCTGTCTATTTTTTGGCTCCCACCTCTGAGACAGTAGGTTAAAAAAATGTAAGTTTGAATACTATAGTTTGGACGCAGTATTTTTTCCCAATCTAATAAAGCGGGTCCTTTAACTACTGGATTTATTTAAATAACTACTCTGTGAGTAATTCTTTAGGCTGGAGGTAAATTAATTTGCGGAAGCTAAAAAATGAAGCTGATCTAAAGCAAGATTAACTGACTAATTCAGATTTTATTATGTGTTAAAAACATCCATGTTGAAAGTGTGCTATGGAATTTATTATCGTCGTGTGATGAAACCAATAGAAAGTTTAAAGAGAGATTTCCATCCTGTCCCTGGGTGAACAGAATGCCATAAATAGAATAATTAATTAAGAAAAGTTTACAAAGAAGAAGATTCTGTGATTCACTGGGAAGGTTCAGTTAATGAAGGCAGCAACATAAACAAAATATTAAGCTCCTTGCAGTCTTTGGTTTGGTTTAGCAATATCTTAGGAAGAAATGAGCAGGTTTGATCCCTTGCACTGTCACATCCTCCTGCTGTACAGCTTTGTGTCAGCCAGCCAGCTGGAGAGATGCCTTAGTAGTGCCTGTCTGTGTTGTTTCAGGACTATTCCTTCTCAGTCTTGCTTGAGCATGACTCTCTCCTTTCCCAGTGGGTATCTCCTGAGGTCTTGAGCATGACTCTCTAAGGTCTTGAGCATGACTCTCTCCTTTCCCAGTGGGTCTCTCCTGAAGTCTCCTATTGCCATGTCACACACTCCAGTTTTCTGACAGGGCAAAGGGGCATTTTTAAAGGGTTTTTTTTCAGACTTCCTCAGCAGCTGGAAGAAGCAATTTCTGCGAATAGGTGCCGGGTAAATTCATTGTAGGAACTACAAGAAAAAAGATTTCTAAATGGCCTTCACTGAACAGATGCAGCCAAGTAACCGAAATGTGGATAAACAAAAAGCCAAGTTCTTGTCAGTGAACAAGTAAAATGAGAGCAGAATAGAAATGATAAAAAGATGAGCAGCCAAGGTAACATAGGAATGCAGGAATAAGTGTTCCCAAGCGTGCTCAAATGCTGAGAGGTGCCCAGCGCTTCACAAGCAACCTTTGTACAGTGTTTTTGTTGTTTCATTTCTAGTAGAAAGTTGTTTTTTTTCTTTTTGGCTTTATAGACCTGGTGTGGTGTTCAGGAAGTGAAACTCTTGTTTTTCTAAGCACGTGTTTTTGTAGCTGATTGTCATTTCATTGCACAAAGTGTTTTTTGTTATTTTTGATTTAAGTAAGGAAGGATGTGTGTACAAGGGGCCAAGCCTGTGCAATCAGTTCCAGTCGTCGTCTACGTAGTGAATTACTGGGGAGGGTTGTGCAATTTCTCCTCAACAGTATGTCCCAAATGTGCAGGTAAAGGGGAATTTCTGACCGTCCTAGCTCCATGACAGAGAACCCTGAGCCCTTATGGTAGCAAATACTCTCTTCTTGGGAGTAGATTGGTGAGAATCACCCTGACAAATGCTATCCTGCTTTATGCACTGGAACATAATTTTTAGGATGAGATTTCAAGGCAAGGTAGATGCAGTAGTTGGAAGGCTTGATGATGACGGATGATAGAGAGGCTTCTGTGCCGAGTGGTGCCTCTGAACACACATTTGGGATTTAACCTCCCACTTGCTTGGAAGGCATGGAACAGAGAAAGAACTTCTGTCTTTAAGGCATGCTGTAGTCTCAGGAAAATCCATCCTGGGATTTATATACCCGCTGCCCTTTGTTGTTGCTCTTCTGTTGCTCCTCACGTTAAGGTTAGTTGTAAAGATTAATACGCATGACAAAAAACCTCATTCATTTGAAGGTGGAGCTTGGTAAATTTATTTGAAAGAAAGTTGTGCTGCACAGTTTTGGTAGAAGTGAGGAAAACTGAAGTGGGTGGCTTGGAGAAGTTCACAGGCGCTGATGTGCGGCCCTGGTTGGCTTCAGTGGACACCACGTGTGCGCCAAACAGCACAGGGCCTGCAGCTCCCTACCTGCAAGGAGTAGCTGGCTGTTTTAGTGGATCAGATCCTTGAATTATTCAGTTGGATCTTGCAGCTGGCCTCGTTGCAGTGCTGCTTGCTTTCCAGCACTCATTTCAAACCTGCCAGCTTGGGGAAGAGTGATGGGAGCAAAGTCCAGTAGTGGAGAAGAAGCTCCACATGGTGTCCTTGAACAAAGCAGGGTCACAAGGAGATTTGAGAGGAGGTGTTTTGTTCTCCTAGCTGGTCCTGTGAAGTCTCCTGGACCTTTGGCTGTAGACAGTGAATGCAGACCCTTTTTGGAGTGTCCCACCCATCCTTACTGACAGCACTTCATTACTTGCAGGCAGCCAAAGAATTATCCTCCTAATTAAGAAAGTAATTACCTCTAGGGTTATAATGATTCCCTGGGAAAAGTCCTGATTAACCTGATTTCACACACAAATTCTTACAAATGAAGTACAGCGTCCCATGTGTGATGTGTGCTTGTGTGCTACCCCAGTTTGAGATCTGGCTGATAAAGAAGAGCAAAGAGGTGGCTGGGAATCAGCTCTCTGGAGGAAATAGATGTTGAAACTGTCAGCTTTGCAGTCATAATAATTGTAATAAAAAATGGCTTTAGAAAGGAGGAAAAAAGCTTTGCTGCAGACTATAGCATTTCCTTTTCAGAAGCGTGCTTCTGCACCTCAGCTTTCCCTAGGCACTTAAGACTTCAAAACAAAGGATGGAGAGAATCTGGCAGGTGCATTTTAGATGATAAAGGGATGCTAAGTGGGTCAGTTTGTCTCCCTTCCCTTCTTCATTTAGTCCACAAGCTGCAGCTACAGTAGGTGAAAGCCCAGAGTGAGACGATCTTTCAGCTCAACTTTAGATGTTAGAAATCAGGGCTATCTTCCTCTCTTGTTTTGCCTTTCTGGAGTGCTGGAGACTCCTGGTCAGCAGCAGGGCTGGATTCTCTGGGGTGTTACAGCAGTTGGGTTGGGGGCCCTTTAAATTGGGTTGGCTTAAGAGAAAGGTGAGAAGAAACTTGTAGATGTGGCACCAGAGGACTGCTCCTGGAGAGGTTTCCTGGCTCCCTGATCCTTTCACATGAGCCTCTGCCCAAGCTGTTTTACCTAAGCGCTGTTATTCACCCTCAACACTGCCTGGTAGCAGCTGGGGAGTGATACAGCCCAGTTATTACCTTACACTGAAAAGCCACATTACAGTAATATTGTTTTATCTGTGTTACTTGTGCAGTTTAGAGCTGTTCAGTTAAAACAGGCTATTTAACCTGCCTTGCAAACACAAGATCTGCTTGTTTCTCTGGTCACAGATTCCCCTGGGAAGGTGGTTGCACAGATGTGCAGTCCCAGCTGTGGCCCTGGATGTGCTGCTGAGGATTACAGCCACTACCTTGATTTGGCTTCAAATTTGAATAAGTTGTCAAAGCAGCTTATAAGCTTTAATATATTTCCTTGGAGAAATGCTGCTCTCCCAGTTTTGCAGAGGAGGAATAGTGTAGGTTAGCTCTTGGCCAAGGTTACTTGGAAGGCTGTGGCAGAGCAGGGAACAAACCCCAGTCTCTGGAGTCCAGCATTAGTGCCCTGCCTGTTGAATGAACCTTACAGCAACAGACATGACTTCTGGCTGAAATATGTTTCTAATTCAGAGGCATCAAATGTTTCTGAAAGTATTTAATTGCACAGGCAGTGTTCTGTAAAACATAAGACTGGTACAGTGTCTACAGAGCAAGAGCACACACACACACTCACTGCATAGATCATAGAATCATAGAACCATAGAATAACCAGGTTGGAAGAGACCCACCGGATCATCGAGTCCAACCATTCCTATCAAACACTGAACCATGCCCCTTAGCACCTCGTCCACCCGTGCCTTAAACACCTCCAGGGAAGATGAATCAACCCCCTCCCTGGGTAGCCCGTTCCAGTGCCCAATGACCCTTTCTGTGAAAAATGAGGTTCTGGATATAATTAATTTAACAAAGAAGTTGATGTCGGTACCAATAGCAGGTAATTTTGTTATAGTTTCTAAAGACGATTGGGTTTTGGTATGGAGGCTGATCTGGTAGACAAGCCAGCTCTTTGTAAATCATTCACAGTGCTTGGAGTTCAAATATGAAGAGCCAAATCGAGACCCAAGTGAGTAACTTGCCTGGCTATTAATGGGGTTGTGGTTTGGTCCTGCTGCATGTTTAGGCAGGGCATTTCCTCTTGTTATTTCTAAAGGAAACAGACCCCGTGCTAGCGGATATCCTTTGCTTGCTTTTCGCCTTCCCTGGTGAAAACAAGATGAGTGGTGAGACGTTTAGCTGGGAAATAAGAAAGAGAAAATCCACATAAGCTATTTATATCCTACTTCTAAAAAGTATTATATGATAAATGCCCCTTTCCCAATAACTGCAGTGATATAAGGCTCCTTCTACACTGCCCTCTCAAGCCAACACGAGGCTGTAGGAGCAGTCCTAGGATGTCCAGGAGGCTGTAGTACGTGGGTCTTAGTGCTGGTAGTGAGTACCCTCTGTTTTAGAGGCAATATCCTGAAACACTCCAGGTAAGCAGCCCACCTGGATTTTCAGGCACATCCATTGCATGGATGGTGGTGCACGGAGGGACCTCTGGCTGGTTTATGGCCAGAGATTGTTTGCGGGGAGTCTGACTTTCTTTACCTACAGCCCCTACACAAATCAGGTGCTTGCCTTTCTGCTGATATAAGGAGATGGTTCAGCTAGATAAAAAGTGGTTTGCAGCTAGGTTTCAAAAATGCAAGAGCATTGCTATCTTGATTTAATCAAAACCACAAACTAATCTCCTTGTGGCATCAAGAGGCTTGGGCCAAAACGGGCTCCTGGGTTAATTGATTTCTGCTTTTTATTGTTGCCTGTTGAGGGGTGGCTGCTTGGCAGCAGTCAGACACCATACAGACAGCTCTGGCTGGGCTGGAGCTCAACTGCATCAGTGGCTTAGAAAAGACCTGGGGCAGGTTGAGTGTCCTGCCCTGTTGTGGAATGACATTGTGGAGGCAGGGATGGGGAGAGGACTACTTCCTTTCTCTGCCATTGAGGTCCAGGGAGGTGAATGCTGTCTATCTCGTTGTTTGGTTGGACAACTTCTTGGTTTTTTGAGTCGGAAATAATTTTCCGGAAATCTGTTCTCAGATGGTGAGTGCGGATGCCCAGTTAGAAGGACACGTGTAAAGCAGGCAGAGCTATGGAAGAGCTGGGTTAAGACACGTCTGCAGCTGCTGAACAACATAAGAAAGGAAGTAGCTGATGTCACAAGCTGTAACATCCCGACTGACTTTATTTTCTGTTTCCTGTCCTGCTCACTGGCCTCAAAGGTGTTTTTTCCATCAGATGTCACGTTCCTGATCCAGTTCCGTCTCCCTTTTCTCATCTTAGTTTTGCAGATACAAAGCACCACCTCATTTCCAGATGCAGTCACAAACCACAGAGCTGAAGCATCCACAGCATTTTGTGTTGGTGAAAACAAGGGCTGTTGGCTTGAACAGTTGGCTCCATCTTTCCCAAGAGCTTTGCTGTCACCAAAACCTGTGCTTGAGCTTGCTATGAACTCCTTCTCTGCTGTGGTAGTTTGGGCAGTCTGCCCATAAGCCAGTATGGTTTTACTGGAAATAAGAAAGCTCCAGGTTTTGAGGAGTGCTGGACTGCTATAGGCTTTGAATGTGATGGTAATGCAGATCTCTGTAAAGCTCTTCAGGAAAAACAGTGTGCAGGACCCACTTGCAGTAAAGCTAGAAATTAGCTGCATCCACGGTTGCTTTCATTTTGTCCTTACCTTACCTGCCTTGAGGTCTTTTGAGATCTTCTTTTTATGCTTAGCACCGCATGGGATGGCTGTTTCCAGCTCTTAGAGCACAGACAGGGATCTTCTGCATACAGATAGCACTAAAATTGTAACCTTCCTCCTTGTACCCCCACAGGGATGTGGCCTGTCTGAAGGAGAATTTGTGCAAGCTGTGAATAAAACTTTCTTTGTTGCTAACTCTCGTTCGCTTTTCTTGCCTTTGCAGGTTTTGTTGCCAGCTGCTAGTTTATTGCAATTGATGGATGTTAGAAAAAACTGCTGTGACTTTCTCCAGTCCCAGCTGCATCCCACAAACTGCCTTGGAATCCGAGCTTTTGCCGACGTGCACGCATGCACTGAGCTGCTGCAGCAGGCAAATGCCTACGCAGGTGAGGAAAGGGTTGTTGGTTTGTTAAGTTAAACCTGCTTCCAGGTACAACAGCTTATAGGCTGAGCAAGTCCAGCACATCCTGGTTGGTCTCTTCATACTTCCAGCATTAGAACAGGGAAGGGGGGTTATATTGCAGGATTGTTGACTTGTAACTTTCTGTGATGATGCAAATTGTGAAACGTGTTTGGTAACAGGGAACGCCTAAGGAGGTCAAAAGCCCTGGTCATCTGTATCCCAGCCCACAAAACGGTTCCTCTGTATGTTCCTAGTAAGCTCAACAGTGCAGCATTGGTGTGCTGGTGTCCTCCCTGTGTACACTGCCACATGAGAGCAGTAGGCTGTGCTGGATGGGTTTGTAAATCCTAGGAGTAAATGGCACTGGGTGAAATTAGACCTTCTGGGTGGGACTGGAAATGCGCAGCTAAAATTGTTATGCATTTGGGGCCTCTGACCCACGGAGCACTGGCTGCTTATGCTAAGGATGGATAGGCTCTTGTTTCCTTGAGACTAAATGTATTTGGTTGCTTTAAGTAGGTACAGGCAGTGGCTTCCAGCATTCCTCCTCTATGTTGTAAATGTAAAGCTGTTCCAAGCAGCCTCATGCTCTTAACTCACCAGCCTTTTCCAGACTCCTCTGGAAGAGTTGCCCTTGACCTCTGTTTGGGAGAAGCTGATCGTTTTCTCTAACCAGTTCAGTTTTCTGCTTTTCTATCTTATTTGTATAGGGGGGAATGCACCTGCTGTCTCCCAGAGCCACCTGTTCTATCCTAAAGCGTTTTCCTTGGTATGATTTTGTCCTTAATGGGACCACAAGTAAGCTCAGTGGGAATAAACATGAGCCCACTGAGTCCTCCTCTATTCTCCTGCAAATAAAAGTAAAACCATTTCAGCTGCTCTGGCTGTATTATCCCCTGGAGGAAAAGGTACCCTGGAAGGAATGGTTAACTGTGTAAAGGCTTGCTTGTAATATCTCATTATCCTTGCTTCTGGGCCCTGTTTAATCTTTAACCCAACAAGCAATGCATTCACTGTATATTTATTTCATTGTTTGGCAATTAGGGAGTCTGCTTTGTTGTTTTATTTGCATTCATAAGTCCCAGTTAGTACAACAGCCCGTGTAATGTTAATGGAACTCCATTAATAAAAATGCCATTAAAATTCCTTTCACCATGTTGCTTATGTAACAGTGTTAAACCAAGACAGAAATCCCCAAGCTCAAGAGTCCATGCGTGCATGAGCCCAGTTACTTGAGAAGTGCTTAGTTCTGGCCAATGGATAACTTTAGGAGGTGGAGGAGCCTTCTTAAAGCCTGCATGAGTTACTTTATTAAAATCAATAAATATTTTTACTTGCTTCCGACTCATAACAAGAGATCAAATATCTTTCTACTGCCAGATGCCAGTCCAGGATGAGTAGGAGATTGTGTCCAGAAGTCAGAGTGCGTCCAGCTTACTGCGTGGGGAGCATTTCCTGCTTCTCAAATATTCAAAGCCAGAAGAGTTCATTAGATCTTATAGATGATTTCCAGTGTAACAGAGTATTAGACTGCATCCAGATACTGCTATTTTTAGTCAGAGCCTTTGGCTTAGCCCTGATGGCTTGGTTCCCATTAGACCAAATAGGGTCCATGGTTGAGGAAGCCCAAATACCCTCTTCAGTACCAAATCGGTGAGGTGCAATCTCCAAGGAGCTCCTCTCTGGAAGTTATGCCAGGTTGTGTCACCGTGGTGTTGCTTTTTGGCAAACAAAGTGCTTTTCAGAGGTGAAAACTAGAGACAGATTTTGTTGTGGAAGGAGCTCTTTGAATATACGAGTCTGAGCTTCTCAAAGCCAAAGGGATTAGGGCTTGAAAAAAGCTGCTTCAGATAAAGTGTCTGAGATTCATGTTTCCGTGTTTCAGTTAAAGATAAATGGGGTTTGGCAAATGGCAGGTGAGATAAGACTGGCATGATTTATAACAAATACTTGCAAAACTAAAAATGTCTGCAGCTGGCTAACAATGTTTTTGATCTAAAAATTCTTTTCTAGAAAGTAATTCTTTCCTGGTGCCCTCTGGCTAAGTGAAAAGCTCGACAGACCTGATGATACTTTTTTGGATTGTATTGCAATTGGTCTCAAGTCTCCCAGTTTGGGACTATGAGTATTGAAGTGGATTGCTGTATTTTGATTTTTCAAGTGGCTTCCAGAGTTACAGCACAGAGAGATTTGGAGGCAAAAAGGAGAATAATAAATTTTTGCAGTTGCAGACTATGTGGGAAGAGGCAAGGCTGCTGGGGAAGATCAGTTCTGGGGATCTGGAGCAGGGGAGGGGTTACATTTATACATTTTGGGGTAAGAATTTAAAAGTGGGATCATCAGCTCTCCTCCTCTCTTTCCACTTGTATGCATGGGTTGAGAATCTCCCCTTGCACATGCAGATTCTCCTGGATGCCTTGGGGTCTCTCACTTGGGTGCTCAGATCTGTAAGAACAGCAGTTCTCTGAATGCTGTAATCTTTCCAATGACTTAAAGCATGGATTTCATTATAATTTTCTGTTCCCCCTTTTCATTTGTTGAACAGAGCAGCACTTCCCTGAGGTGATGCTAGGAGAAGAATTTCTTAGCCTTAGTCTGGACCAGGTTTGCAGTTTAATATCAAGTGACAAGCTCACAGTCTCCTCTGAAGAAAAGGTACAGTAAATTGTATAGCAACAGTGAATATAAGAATGCTGGAATGTTTCTAGATCTTGCATTGGGAACTGTTCTTATGTTTTGATTTTTAGGGGCCATTTTCCAACAGAGATCGTGTGGAAAGGAAAATGAAAAATAATGCTAATCCTCAAAACACATAAAAACGACCTTTACTTGGCTGTTCTTTGTAGGATATTGAGATTCTCAGATCCGTATCTCTTCCAAAAGCCCTGGGGGACAGAACCACATACCTTCCCCTCTCTGGAAAACTAGGACCCTCCCACCTGCTCTTGGTGTAAAGCTCTTATAACCTGCCATAAAACCTCAAATCCAGGTGAATTTCTTTAGGACAGTGCAGAGTATGGGCTTCTGTTGCACATCAGACAAAACAACTAAAGGAGGCTCACAACCAAGAAGGAAGCAGATAAACAGTTTTTTCGTATTGTCAGTGTTTTTAATGGAAGAGGTGAAGAAAAGCACTGGTTAATATTGTTTTGTGGTTGAAATATTCAGCATGTTTTGTGTAGCTGCAGCCACGGGAAAGAGGTTTACCGGTGGTTATTGCATTTGGTCAACACCAGATCCAGCCCCTTCCTCTGGTGGGCTTCTTGCAGGACCTGCAGCAGGTTTCTGGGGAGTGTTATGTGCCTGGAGTCCTTCAGCTCACCTCCAAATTGTCGCTACGGGGAGATGGATGCTTATAGGAAGCTAGAAGAGAGCGTGAGGGTTGTGAGGCTCGTAATTTGAGGATGTCTGGTGAATGGCTGCATTTTGGTGGGATGAGGCTGCTGGTCTGTACTGAGCTGGTCAGGCTGCGTGTCTCGGTGTGTGTGCCCATAACGGACAGTGGAGCTTGCTAGAAGATCTGCACCACGTGAGGTGCGAATGCAACGATGCTTCGTTCAGATCCTGAGCCAGCAAACTTGGAGGCTTTGGGAGGGCATTTCTCAGACGTGGGGCTAGTGCGGGCGTCTGGGTGGGATGCTTCTTGGTGCCATGCAGGCAGGGATGAAAAGGGTAAAAACAAATGACGTGAACTCGCAGCAGAATCACTTTGTTTGAGCCAAGCAGACTGCAAAGGGAAGTGCAAGTTTAGAAACCATTTTTTTTCCAGTCCTGCGCAGCATTGTTAAAAAGCTTTTATTGGCCTTGTGCCCAGAGAAATCAGAGTACTCCCTCCCTCATTTGAGCTTTATACAATCAAAACCAGTATTTCTTTAGCTGATTGTAAAAATTGAGAATGCAAGGCAGTGGAAGGAAGTGTAAGCATAAACTGCACATTCAACAGATACGAATGACAGGAGAGAGGCAGAGAATGGGATTGAAGCATAAACGTGAAATATGTGCTGGAGTCCAAAGTAGTGCTGAAAATTGAGGACAGACTCTCATAGGCAGCTGTTTTGTATTAGCTTCATGACAGATAAGCAGTTTTCGTGACCTTTTTTCTTCCTATCTGCTAATGCGTGAGACATACATATATATGTGATATACACACACATATACATATACAGGGTTTTTTTAATAATATATATATGTATGTGTGCCTGTATCTATACATAACCACATAACTGTGTATGCATGTGATGGATAGATAACTTTTTTTTAAGCAATAAGATGATGTAAATAGGCAAATACTTCAAAAATCTGAGAGCTGAGTTGTCACAGCCAGATTTCATGGGAAGTTCCTGTTCTTACCGTGTCTCATACGTGTGCTGCAGACTGGGAGCCAGAGCGTTGCCATCTCTGGGTCATTGGGAAGTGTAGCTGAGTCCTTCCTGAGCCAGCAGGTAACAAGGCCAGGGAGGGAATTATTGCCCTTATAATGCTTCACTTCAACGTGTGTGCGCCCAAGAGCTTGGGTGTACTCCTATTTACATCATCTTATTGCTTAAAAAAAAGTTATCTATCCATCACATGCGCATGCATACACAGTTATGTGGTTATGTATAGATACAGGCACACATACGTATATATATTATTAAAAAAACCCTGTATATGTATATGTGTGTGTGTGTATATATATATATGTATGTCTCACCCATTAGCAGATAGGAAGAAGGTGTACTCCCCTTCCTCTGCCACCCCCTGACTAAGACCAATTGGCCTAATAAAATATAGTCTCTACCTCCACAAATTTTGGCATATGTGTATCTGCAGGCTGTCATGACTGCGAAAATTGTCTGTTATCACAGAAATCTTTCTTAATTGTAAAATACTGGCGATGTTTCCCCTTTATTCAAAGATTATCCCCTCCTCCCCTTGCTGTTGCCAGCCTCTGCAGTAGCACGGGCCCTTTTGGCCTAGGGCAAAGGTTTATTTTGGTCCCTGCCTGCTCTTTTTGCTATAGCTGAGTACTTTGAGGACAGTTTTATGAATGCTTTCTGTACCTGACCTAATTGGGTCTTTCATTACAACAGTGTGTGCAAGCAAGGAAAAAACCATAAAAAAATCATGTTTATTCATATTTACTAATGATGTGTGAAATGGAGGGGCTTCCAGCCCTTGAGAAAGGGTTCCTGCCAACTCAGAGCAGTGACAAAAGAAATTAAAAGGGCTGGGATTTTTGGACTGGGCATTTCACACTGACTTATCGTCTTGTACATCTACCATGCAGTACAAGCTGAGGCACAGTTTGATTCTCACTCCTGCGAGTATCTAACAACTGGATTTTGGGCTGAAGAGACTGGGAAAACATTTAGGCTTGCTCTTTGCTTAGGTAGAGTGCAGAAAAGGGATATTCCAGGCTTTTACTCTTCCATAAAGCGAGAAATCTGCCTCTCCTAAGGTGAGGACTGCTCCTGCAGCCAGGCAGGAGTCAGCCACTAACTTGGCCCATGCCTTTGCTCTAAATAAAGCTGTGTGGGTAATCGCTTCTTTTCATCACACCTCAGCAGCAAGTCGTGCATGACTGGAAAAAAATCATCGTCTTGAGTCTACAGTGGGCACAGTGTGTGGAGCTGGTGTGGAAGGTGGGCACGGCAGTCGTGGAAAAACAGATGTGGCCTTCAAACAGAGATGTTGCTGACTTGGATTAAGCTTTCCACTCCCCCCAAATTAAGAATCTGAGCCAATGGAAGGTGCCAGAATCTGACTTTTTAAAAATGTCTGTTGTTTTCAGAGTAGGCACGGCAGGGTAGCGACAGTTTATGCCTAACTCTGAGGCAGTCTCCAGCACCAAGGAAACAGTTTAGTCCTCATGCGCATTTGCTTTACCTTCCTTTAAGACTTGTTCACTATTATCTTGGTCTGTAGCTGCGTATTACCAGCTCTGTGACCTGTTCTGTAGCTCAGCATTTGTGCAGAAGAGGTTAATGAAAAGCATGTTTGTTGGCTAAACATTTGCTTTATGCTCGTTCCATGTTCATTTGCAATTAAAACTCTCACAACAGCCTGGTTTCAGCTTTAAATGCCTTGTAGCCAAAGTCAAATTGTTTATTTCTTTTAATTTTAAAATACTTAAAGGTTCTGTGGTGGTTATTTTCCTCTGGGTTTGCTGGGGTTTGATTGCACGGCTCCCCATTGTGTTGCTTAAAAATCCTCATTGCAGCATCCTGAATTCCAAACAGTTCAGCAAAAGCATTTATTGGCATAGGAAATGAGACTGGTGCTTTAGTGCCTTTTTAAAGTACAAAGCTTAGCCAAAAAGGAGGAAACCACTTTCCACTCTGCCTTTCCTTTGCGGGAGGACGTGTCTGCCAGCGTCTTCTGCAAATACATTTGCCTGCAACAACTGGGGACTGAAATGGTGCCCTCAGTTCTGGTTAATTTTGTCGAATTTGTGACCTTGGACCAAACAGAATGGTTTCTTGGGGAGGGATGGGAAGAAAGAAAAAGCTGTCTGTGCAAATTGGGCTGACCATTTGGTGACCCTGGGAAGCTGAAAGCCAGAGCCTGTGTGGAGTGTGGTGACCAGCAGTGCCTTTCGGGGCAAGCACGGGACAGCCTGGGTCTGTAGGAGAGGGCTGTGCTCAGCCCCCCACAACTGCTTACGGGGCAGCGAGAGCACTAGGGGATTTTTGCCTGTAGATAGATGTGAGTTAAGGGTCAGGGTTTAATCCTGACTCTGTGGGGAAACTCCTCTGCGAGGATCCAGCTCCTGCTGTGCAGCATCCGAGACTGCAGCAGCCCCTCTCCTTTCCTTGCTGGTTGTTTCAGGAAGCCTCCCAGTGACATTTTCAGGCCTTTCTTCTGCCAGGAGTGAGGCTCATGGTTATATAAGCAAATGCATATGCATGCCAGGAACCCACGTAGGACGCTTCTGCCTGCATCTGTTTGTCATGCAGGTCTCCTGCTGCACGGGGTTGCTTTGTCATATAGTCAAAGTTTGGATGCTTATCTGAACCCGTTGGATCTGGGAGAAAAGCTAGATTTGGGCTCAGACCAGAAGGTCCAGCGTGCTCTTGATTGCCTGTGGAAGTATCTGGGTATTTTTAGCTGTGAGACACGTGCGTGGCTGCAGACTGCGGTTTTCCTGCGTGTGTCGTGATGTGTCCTGGAGACTGCTTGGGTTTTGGGGCAAGGTGGGGGGAGCTGGTTCTGTGTTTAAATATGATGGTGAACGTTGTGACTTACTGTGCGGCCACACTCCTTCAGGAGGGGTGATCTCTGTTACCAGGAGTAATAGTGGCTGATTTAATGAATAATGTCCAGTGCAAATGTCAGCAGGCTAATTAAGTTTCCTGGCTGCCTTCCAGTATTGATGTCCAAGAGGTATAAGATTGACCTGGATACACACTTAGCTTTGAGAGCGATACAGCACATCTAGATGTGAAGTTCCTTATTAATATGCACGGTCAGCTCCCCTCTTTGCCGCTGTGGTGCTTGTGCTCTGTGGATAGTGACAACTTTTTCATCTGTTTGATAAAGATCTTGCACCTCCTTCCTTCACTGTTGTAAAATCAGTGTTCCTGAGTTTGGGTAGGTGACTGCTCAAGCCAGTTTTCTCCTCTCTATTTAATTGTGCTTTATCCGTGTAGGTCTTTGAAGCGGTCATTTCTTGGATAAATTATGAGAAGGAATCTCGCTTAGAGCACATGGCTAAACTGATGGAGCATGTTCGCCTACCCCTTTTGCCCAGAGATTATCTTGTACAGGTTAGTCTGCAAATAAGTAATTAATACTTGCACTTAAGCTCCTGGTATCTCGTTGATTAATGGCTTGGCTGCTTGTGTCTGAGATGGGTAATTTGACATGTCACGAAGTCTGTAAAGAGAGATCTAGAGGAAGGTGTCCCTGCCCATGGCAAGGGGCTTGAACTAGATGATTTTTAAGGTCCCTTCTGACCCAAACCATTCCATTCTGTTCTATTCTAGTCTAAAACTAGCGGTCTCTCAAACGTATTTGCCTGCCCAGAAACCTTGTAAATGTGATCTCAGCAGTGCTGAGAGCAGAGCTCCTACCCTTCTTGGTAGAAGCATTTAGAAATTAATATCTTGGGATTTTTTTCATCCTGAAAATACTCAGGTGGTGGTGGTATAAGCATGTGCAGGTTTTTTTTTCCCCGAGAACACAGGTAAATTTAGCTTCTTGAAAACACTTCCTGTGTGATAACTTTGGCTTAAGATGTGTTCTGCAAATAGAGATGGGTCTGTGACTGGCAGGTGAGATGCTGTCTGACTTAGAGATTGTTCTTGAGAAGTTAATTCCTGGGACCTGTGCCTTGTTAATGAGCTGAGAATCCCCGAGGGAAGGGGTTGATATATGGGCTCTTTAACCACTATCCTTTCATCATGTGTCTGAAAAACCAGCTGAAATAAAATTGGTCTTCACAAGCTGAACTCACCATATATCTTTTTTTTTAACTCTCAACTATATTGTCTGGTTGAGAAAAAAAATGTTACCTCTCCTTAAAAAAAAATCTGACTTGAATAAAGGAAATCACTTCTTTGTACCCAGACTCCTGGTGAATTCTCCCTGCTGAGTTAAGTCTCTGGCAGAGGGTGATAAAACCGGGGGAGCACTGCTGTTCATGAGTGATACTGGAAGAAAGTAAGGAGTTTGGATGTTACTGCATGTGTTTCTCTGGGAAGAGCTGGAAGTCTGTGTTTGTCTTCTGCATTTTATTTTTTTTACATTGTTTCTTTGGAAGACAAATTCCAGGTTTCCTGTTCTTTCTACAAATCTTGTGACCCGTGCCACCAAGTACTTTGGTTTAGGTGATCTTTCGTGTGTGTGTATGTTCTCAGACAGTTGAAGAAGAAGCTTTAATCAAGAATAACAACACCTGTAAAGACTTTCTTATCGAAGCCATGAAATATCATTTGCTTCCTCTGGATCAAAGGCAACTGATAAAGAATCCCAGAACAAAGCCAAGGACTCCTGTTAGCCTGCCAAAGGTAAGCAGAGTTCATCACTTTGTGTCACCTCACACTGCATTACTGGTGGCATTTTGTCTTTGAGAGGAGCTTCTGTAATTGCCGCATTACTCCTTACGAGCTTCATGATCACCCTTCGCAGTATTTTATTCCCTCTTCTAGTTTTGCCCATACCCACCAGGGGTATATAATTAGGTTGGATGAATTTAAATAAACTCTTAGGAGAAACAATATCTCTCCTCCCAGGGTCAAGGGTCTGCTCTTGTAATGTTTTGTCAGCCACAAGTGGTTTTGTGAACGGCTGTTGCTCCTGGAGCTGTGGCTTGAGAATCACTGACCCGTGGAGGAGCAGCAGCTGCCTGCAGTGCTGGGTCTGGCTGGGGTTTCTGCTGGCTTGTAGCACTGTTGTGAAGCTCTGCTGAGGAGGGTCACGGTAGGTGTCTTTCCTTTTCCTGTCTCATAATCAGAAGCCAGGAAAGCAGGAAGCAACAGCACCCAGACCCATGAGCAGGAAGCCCGAAGTGAATTTTGAGAGACTCAAGGCAACTACTGAATAAAAACAATCCTTGTTACTCCCCACATTTCTCCTGAGGCTCTGGCCACCGCTTTATTAGTGAAGACAAATTGTGATCTTCCCACCTGCAGGCACTGAGGTGAGGTTGGTAGAACATAGCTTTGAGGGTATCATGAAGGGCTGATGTGACCCTTGCTCAAGTACTATAGTTAAGGATAAAATGAGCAGTGAACCAGCAAGTTCTAGAGCATGACCTATGACTATGAAACCAAATTTTCTGAAGGTCTCTCCTCCTTTCTTTAACTGTAAAAAAAGGGGAAAAGGTGATGATCTTCCAGCAATCCTGTTACTGAGAAACTTTCATCTGATCTGTTGGTCCTGCTGATAAGGGATTACTGTCTGCTGTGAAATCTCCTAATTCTGTAATCGTGTGAAGCTCTGCAGCTTTCCATGGGAGGCTGTTGCACAACTAGAAGTCAGGCTGCCAATTTAGACACACTTTAGTTTTTAATGTGACATTCTCATCTTTGCAGATCAAACAGTTCACTATTTTAATACTCTTCCTATTCTTTAAATAGTCTCTACTTTTAGCTCTGTACTTTTAAAGCAACTGTGATTGGAGTTGAGCTCATTACCCAAGTCACCTTGAGTGACAATCTTATCCCCTCAGCTACTCACAGCTGCCTTGCAGAATCTAAAACCTGTTTCCCATCCACTCTGACTATATTTGAGGCCCCTCAATCTTGCTTTCAGGTCCTTCGCCTTGTAAAAATTGGATTTCTTGGGTAACGTTTGCTTCTGTCAACTTGCTGTGATAAGTGGAGCAAATCCTCTCGTGAGAGCTGTGGAGGGATAAAGGAAATGTGTTCAGAACAAAGTGCAGGTCGAGCTGTTTGTAGGTGCAGGTGGTTGGATGCTTTCTGTTCATGTGCTGGTCTGCAGCGCCCACCTGAGACTTGGCAGTGATGAGCAGCACTCCAGTGCCCGCTCGCTTTTCCAGCTGGGAATGGAGTGCGGGGTCGGATGGATCTTTAACTTGATCTGACAGAGAGGTTCTCATGCTCCTGAGGTTGCCCTTGATCACCTTCACCGAGATCTTCCCCATCTGTGAGGATTTCAGAGTATAATTACTGGATTTGCATCAATACATGTTGCAGCCAAAAGCCTTAATAAAGCTGACAAATCACTTCCTTCAGCAGCCCAGCACCCTGGGTCTTAATAGTCCTGGTGATTTCTCTGAGTGTTATCTTCCCTGCAGGTGGCTATACAGCTGTCAGGTTTTATTTGCTAAGTATCATCGATTATTTTTAGCTCCACCATGGAGATAATGACTAAACAGTGGGTAGGCTCTGAAAATTACTCTAGGATCTTCTTCACTTAATACTTGTGCAGCGAGTCTTGTGTGTTCCGTGGTGCAAAGCGGTTATGTGTTTCATGGGGAAAGAGGGCAGGTTGTCCACTTTGGACGTGGTGAGGAACGATACTGGTGCTACCAAATGTAACGTGCATTAAATTGGACATAACTTCCTCCCCTCTACCCCACAAAAGATGCTTTTAGTGGACGTGCAGGATGTTTTTGGCAGCTGCTGTTGACCAGGTTGTGCCAATGCTTTTTTTTTTTGCTGAGAGCAGCTGCCTTGGCTGATGTCTGAGGCTTTCTAGCTCTTGTCTTCTCTCTCCAGGTGATGATTGTGGTGGGTGGGCAAGCGCCCAAAGCCATTCGCAGTGTGGAATGCTACGATTTTGAGGAGGAGCGGTGGGATCAGGTTGCTGAGCTTCCCTCACGGAGATGCAGAGCAGGTAACAGGAACACTTGCCATAACCTTTTCTGTTTTCCCAGTGCAGCTCTTCAGGGGGTAATGAGTGTCCTCAGTTGTCCCATCAGCCTCCCTCTGTGCCCCCTGCCTCAAGCAGCTCTTTTTTTGCCATTCCTTCCCCTTCTTTCCCTACACGTGTATCCTCATTCCAGTGGGGGCCTTGCTCTCCAGAGGGGTTGCTTCTGCTCGTCTGCTCTTCATAGCCCCTATCTCCACTAAATCACCTCTTTCTTCTGGCTGCTTCTCCTCCTCTTAGCCCACTGGCCTGGCAGCCCAGGGGGATCCAGTTTTCCTTGCTGGTTTCCTAGTGAAAATCACCACTTCTGGTGCTGAGGAGTGGGGTGATGGAGAGCAGATCTTAAGAGTGTTCCTCTGAAGACATCTGAGAGGCTTGTGAATGTGGTTTGCCATTTGGTGTCCTGTCTGGCTCAGAAAATTATTCCTTCAGGTGTGAAATCCATTTGTGCCTTATGTTACCATATATTTATGTTCATTTCACCCTCCATACAACACGTATGTTTTATCCTACTTGTCTCCAATGCTTTTAACCTGCAGAAGATGCTAAAGACTTGCTCATATTTTGTTCTTCCCAGGTGCCTTACGCACCCTGACAGATATCTCATGATTTGTAAAACCTCCTTAAAATCTGTCTCTTCTATCAGGTGTGGTATTCATGGCTGGCAATGTCTATGCTGTCGGGGGCTTTAATGGATCTTTAAGGGTACGGACGGTCGATGTGTACGATGGTGTGAAGGACCAGTGGACGTCCATAGCCAGCATGCAGGAAAGACGAAGCACTCTAGGCGCGGCGGTGCTCAATGATCTCCTGTACGCGGTGGGCGGCTTTGATGGCAGCACTGGTAGGTGGCTGAGCAAAAACCAGGCAGTGCCTGACCTGAGAAAATGTTTTCAGAGACCCCTGCAAAGATTGCAGAGCTTTAGTGAGGTTCCTGCACCCTTCCTCTTTGATTTTGTAGAGAAAGAGCCAGAGATTGGGTTTACTGTGTGTTATAATTAACCATATGCACGTTCTAACCCATTAGTAATTGCAGAGAATTTCACCCTATTTTTTTTCTTTAGCGATACACTTCTTTGTCTCCTTTTCTGTATGAATATGCCTTTTCTGGACTGAAAAGGGATTTTTCCTTGTTTTAGTTACATTTTTCATAGGAATATGAATAAAACGCCTGCAAGGCATCTCATAGGGCAAGTGTGCTTGGGATTTATCTTGCCGTAACTGCATGTTTAGATTTTCACCTCTGCCCCAGCTGTAGAGCTTTGCCACTTGGTTAAGCTCTAAACTGACTGTTTCAGCTGGTGATGAGCACAATGCAATGGAGCCTGCAGGAGTTTTTAAACCTTTGCATGGACATTTTGTAATGGTTGAAAGAACATGGGATTTTTGGGCTTGGAATCTGGGCTGTGCTCCACCTCGGTGTCCCCAGTACATTGGAAAGACAGTCCAAGGGCAGGGGCTATGGGGCAACAGTTTTTCCAGCTGCTGAAGAAGTTGTGTTGATGCGCTGGTCCCAGCCTGAAAGGCAAGGGACTAGAAAATTGGGTTGCAGGAGTGTGGGGGGAATTAAGGGCTTGGGAGGAGGTAGAAGGCAGATGGAAGTGCAACATCAATCTTTTTTTCTTCTCTTTTTTTTTAATTAGAAAACCTGTGTATCCCCTTTTTAACTAGGTCTGGCATCAGTTGAGGCCTATAGCTATAAAACCAATGAGTGGTTTTTTGTGGCTCCCATGAACACAAGAAGAAGCAGTGTTGGAGTTGGAGTTGTGGAGGGTAAGAAAATCAGCAACCATTTCCATCAAGCGAATATTACTGTGTCAAATGGAAACCTGTTTGGTTAAGTGTAACAGGAGGGAACCGCTAGAATTATTCTCTAGACTAGTTAGTAAAGATTTATTTTATGTGATTTAATTGCTGCAACTTCTTCCATTCTCTTCTTTAACTTAGTGAAAAATCGTGTAGCTTTCCAAGAGCCTCAGACCTGCATCAGACCAGCCCCTGCCTCCTGTGAACGCTATTAAGTGTGTGCAGGTTTCTCTGAATCCTTATTCTTCTTGCGTTGCTTCTGGCTTGTAAAGGCAAATAGTATTTTGCAGTGGTTTGGCAGGAATACTAAAATCTGTGTTTATTGACATCAGGCTTGCTGGCATGCAGGGCATGATTTGCTCTGGTTCATAAATGAGCAGGGACTGACAACGGTAAACGCTGCTGCAGCAGCTCAGGAGCAAGGCAGCAAGGTGGGTGGAGAGGGTGCTTGGTGGGAATCGCAGCAGCTCTTGGCACCTATGTGTCAGCACCAAACTTGAGTGAGTTGGAACTGAGCAGCTTGGTTTGGGTCCAGGGAAAGAGCAATTTGAGTAGGAACCTCTTCTTTCTTTAGCAAAATTGGTTCTGAAACAAGTGGAAGGTTTTATTCAACCTTGTCTTTAGCATGGAATAGTAGTTCCCTATTAGTACAGTTCAGAGCACCTGCTGGCACAAGGCTTGTTGTGAGCTGTGTGCATGGGAGGTACATGAAATGGGTTCATGCACATGGAATGTGTTTATGTGAGAAGCAGGAGGAAGATAAAGTCAGAATTCAATAGCGTTGGCTGTGCTAAATTTGCATATTTAAGAAACATCTTCAATGTTGTCCCACGCTTGTGAAGTGCTGGGCTGCTGGTGATCAGTGGGATTTGCTGAAGTGGGTCAGTCATTTGAATGTGGAACAAATATTAAGTACATGCTTGAGAGATGCATTTCTATGGACAGGCTTCCTCCTGGAGACGTATGAAATCATTTCCCTTTGCTTTGAAAGCGCAAGTCAGTGTTGCGCATGTTGGAGTCCATGATAAAAAAAAAAAAGGAGGGCATGTGATGATGAAGAAGAGCTGATCATATCAGTGTAGGGAACAAGCTGCAGCCTGTAGTTAATCCTCGCTGTTTGTCTGAAGGTGATGAAGATTGATCTGATGTCTGTGGGTAGTTAACATATCTAATAATTGATGCCTGACAGGGAACTTAATCTTGTCTTGCTCTGTCTGGCACTCTTGCCTTGGTTAGCTGATTAATGTTGGGTGGGTTGAACCAACAGCACAAATAAGAGTTTGAAACATTTATGGAGGCAAAGATACAGAAGGAACACGGCAGCAAACCTGATCCTTGCAAACCGCTCCTGATGATCACAGCCCGAGGAGACCATGGGTGGAGCTGAGAGAGAATAGGGGTTGAAGGCAGGACCGACCTGTTCATGAGGCAGGACTATGAGGCCTATTCTTGGAGCCTTGCAAAGATCGTGGGAACAGGAGGATGGAAAAGCTTAAGACTGCAGATAACTGCTGTTGGCAGTCTCGTGTGATAAAGAATTGCGTAGGTTATTTGTGGCCAAGCTTTGCTGTTATGGATTGAAAATTGGTCTTACTCATGGGTTTTGTACAGAAATTTGGGGTTTCGTGCAGGTACGATATTAATATAAGAGGTTATTTCTTATTTATTGCTCATGTAATATTGTAATTAATGTACAGTATTGAGCTTTGACAGCACATCTTGCCTTGTGGCACCTGAACAGGAGGAAATGCTCAATCACCAGAACGTGCTTTGATGTTACCTCTTCTCCTGCACCAATAAGTCGTTTGGAAAACCCTCTGGGCTATTGGCTTCTAATGAAGCTTGTGTCGTGTTGTTTCCTTGTCTTAGTTGACAGCTTTAACAACTTTAAATCCAGGCCGGCCTGGCTGCAAGTCTACTTCAGATCCCTTCAGTAGGATTTTCCCCAGACACAGCAGCAGGTATAGGCACGTCTCTCGGGGCCTCCCTCGGCTGGGATCTGCTGTCACCTTGGGGCCATCAGGTGTGGTGGCAGAGTAAATAGATCATAGTCACAATGCTGATGCCAATGTGTTTCTTCTGCAGGTAAGCTCTATGCCGTGGGCGGCTATGATGGAGCGTCCCGTCAGTGCCTTAGTACCGTCGAGCAGTATAACCCAGCCACGAACGAGTGGACCTATGTAGCCGACATGAGCACTCGACGCAGCGGTGCAGGTACTGCCTCCAAGATGTGTTCTTAAGAGCAGAGATTCCTGGCTTCTCCTCTGCTTATGGAAGCAAAGTGTATTTTGGCATTGCTAGGCTGGCAAGTGCAACCTCTTATTTCCTTCCCTTCCCACGAGGGGAGAAAGCTTCATTGCTTGGAAGCCCTCAGTGACCATCGTGACTTTGTTAAAATCTGCCAAATTTATATTGATTTCTGGATTAATGAAGTAATGTTCAGCGTTTCTAAGTAGCCTCGCAAACAGATGCATCTCACTTGTAAGCAAAGAGTTGTCTTTCCAAGTTGCCAGCTGCAGGCCCAGACGGGGACTGGAAAGCCAAGCTGCGTCTCCTCCTCTTCTCTGTCATTTTGGGGCTGTAGGAGGATTTTCCTTTTGAATCTTCTCTGCAAGCATCCAGTGGGTGCTTTGCGGCACAAAGGACATCTGCACTGGCTATGTGCAGACCAAATGAAGGTAACAAAATTGATCTCGGTTTGCCCCTGCTAGGCTAGTTTTTAGTGTTGCTTTGGTGCCAAGAGTTGGTGATCTGGAGGATTAGAGGAAAAGACCTATTCGAAGAGGATTACGTTATGGTCTTGATGGTTTCTAACTTACTACAGGCCAGGTAGGCACTTGTCCTCTCTTGTGGCTGTTCCTCTCTTTTCAGGATAAAAACTCTTATCAGTTGAGTTTAGAGTCATCTTCAGGTGAAAGGGCATGTGTCACTATTGGTGCTATTGCTCAGTGTGTGCGGTGAGTCCTCCCTGATGTCAAATTGTGCAGTTCTCATTTTAGAACAGCCAAAGTGGCAGTTGCCTAGTGGGAACCAAGCCCAGAGGCTGCCCTTTGTCTGGGGGCTGAAATAACCCTGCAGATTAAGTTGTGGAGTGAATTCCCTTCTAAGTTCCTTGGAGGCTGCTCTACACACCATCTTTCTTTCCTCACTTTAATACCTTTCTCATCACTCCCGTTGGGGCAAATATGTTCTCACACTGTTGGTTTGAATTCAGTTGAAGAGGTTTTTAGTATCTGGTTGATGCTTAAACCTGGCTCAGTGCAGCCTTAGGGACCAGGAGTATCTTGTGATGTTGGAAGTGTGTTGACAGCTTGCAGTGAGATGGATTTTAGTGAATGTTCTCTGTTTGAAACCCTGTTCCCAGTGCTGCTTTGCAAGTCCATCTCCACATGGCAAGCCCGGCATTAGGAAAGCTCTTGCTTGCCTGCCAAATAGCCTTGCAATTTTCTGTTCCCAACTTGAACGCTGAGCTCCAAGTTCTTCAAGGTTGTCACACAGGTGTCCCTCCAGCAGGCACGAGGCAGGGGACTGCCCAGTGCCGCTCATCACTAGCGGTACTGCAGCACGATCTATTTATTGTGCAGCTTCATAAATGAAACTGTGTTCTATGGTGCCAGCATTGCTGTCCCAATGCTGACATCTAGCGGGGGTGAGGATGGGTGTCCCCAAGTCCCTGGGGGTGACACCACTCCAGGCTGTGGATGTGTGGGTGTGCTGGGCTTGCTGGCCTTTCTGCTCCTGTCAGGAACGTCCCATCCATGTGCGACCTGTCTCACCGCACAGGGAAGCAGCTTTAGGTGGAGAAGCCTTAGAGTGTTTCAGACTCCTATTGTTTAAATTAGTTTACTAATTAAATTATTTCTTAAAAGTGTAAAATTTTTGCTAACTGCTGAGTATAGTCAAACGCAAACCCATGCTGCTGGGCTCAGATGTTGTAGGGCTTTCCTCACCAGTTAAATGAGTTCCCGTTCCCCCATCAACTGTGCGACACCTTGTACAGCTCTGAGGCTAGGATGTAGGGTGGGATGTGTCCTGCTCTTCCTAGAAGATGCACACTGGAGTACCTCAAGACAACTTAGAATTTTGCCCAGTAAGGTGGATATTTATGGCAGTTAATTAATTACCAATGTTTGTATGAGAGGAACCATGAATCCCACCTCCTGGTGCAGCAAGCGGTGGCTGGTCAGAGCCAAGCCCAGTAGCAGCAAGTTAAGAAAATCCAGAGGAGAGAGAGAGGCTGTGGCAACATCCCTGTCCACCCAGTGGTGGTGTGCCTGCTGGAGCTCTAATTCATCAGTCTGTCTCAGTTAGGTGTTGGCCTGTTTTTGAGTGAGGGAGGAACAACAATGCTCAGCTCGTTTTTCCTTCTTGCCTCGTGTTGCTGTTCTGCAGGTGGAGCGCAGTAGCTGCTGTGGTCCGTGCTCTGTATTTGCACAGGGGCCAACTGCAAAACCTGTTGGTTTTATGCTGGCAGGGCCCCTCTTATCTCTGCATGTGCCTTTCTGGCTCCATGCCTTTCCCTCAGTCGTCAGCAAGAGTCCATCTACAGGGTGTGGGGGCTGTCCTGCTTGTTACTGCCCATGGCTGAAATGATGCAATTCAGATCTATGTTTCTGTTTTACTAACATCCCACCTTGTTAATTTTAATAGAGGCCTTTGAACCTATTAATGAAGATGTATTGCTGGAAGTTTTAACTCTCATGGATTGGTGAACATTTTAATTTACTTAATATTAGACAGAAACATCCTTCAGATCCCTCTCATTCCCAGAGATTGAGCCAGGGGCTTCCGAAAGTGGCTGGGAAGTTGGCCTTGGAGGCACCTGGTCTGTGCCAAGTGGTGCTGCAATGTCTGGGGGCAGGAGTGGTGGGGGAGGAACCCAGTGGCAGTCTCAAGAGCTAGGGCTGGTAAGTTGTTGAGAAGAGGAGGACTGTCCAAGGGGTGAAGCCACATGGTACAAAAGCAGCAGGAAAAGAAAACATAAAGCTCCTGGAATTAGTAATTGGGGTAAAAAAACAAAGGGCCCCATGACAGAAAAGATCGGGCAGATAGAAACAGGGTGGGGTGGGAAACAGTGGTCATGGAGTCAAAGGGAACAGAGAACAGGTCAGTGCAAAAGGACTGAATAAAGGCAGACAAATGTCATGGAACTAGATTATTGATATCAGATAGACTAAGATCTACCTGAGAAGTGGCACTGCCCTCAAAGACAGGACATCTGCCAGGTGTTACCGCCCAGGTGTTCTGTAGTGCCATGAGGCGGCTGGGTGGAGAGCTGACCATGTGCCAGGTGATCTTGGGGCATATGTGGCCCATGTTTTTGAAATGCCTTGGAGAGGCCAAGAAAATAGCCAGTAGGAGATGTAGGGACCCTTTCCCCTATACACTTGGCTAATGCTGGGCTCTGTTCGGCAGGTGTTGGTGTTCTCAGCGGGCTGCTGTACGCTACTGGGGGGCATGATGGTCCCTTAGTAAGGAAGAGCGTGGAAGTCTATGATCCAGGAACAAACACCTGGAAGCAAGTAGCAGACATGAATATGTGTAGAAGAAATGCAGGTAACCACAACAAGTCTCTCTGTGGTGTCTGTTTGCAGTTATCTGTGGTTTTTAGTGTAACTAGTGTGCTAGTGCTGGAAGTCATCAGTATTGTATGAAAGCGATAAAAATGAAAGATGAGGTATCTGCTTGGGAGTGAATTGGAATATGGCAGACAATGTGTCGTGGTGGATGAGTTAGCCCACGTCTAACCATCTGTGCTCTGCTTTGAGGTGTGTGCGCGGTGAATGGTCTCCTCTATGTGGTGGGAGGAGATGATGGTTCCTGCAATTTGGCCTCAGTGGAATACTACAACCCCATCACGGACAAATGGACATTATTACCAACCAGCATGAGCACGGGGAGAAGTTACGCAGGTAAGTAGTCAGTGGGAGAGCTCGCAACAGCTGGGGTCATTCATAAACTCAAGGGCTGTGCCTCCAGAAGCTTTAATCTTATATTTCTATATGTCTTATGTTGCTTTCGGTAGAGGAACCTTACGTAGAAGTAGTAGACACCTCTCTCTGCCAGTCTGTTGCTGCTTTTTGGCTTTGCAGAGTGGACTTAAGCCACATTGCAACCCAGGAGCTGCTCCTACGATAGCTGTGCCTGTTTGTCCATTCTTACAACAGGTGTGGCTGTGATTCACAAACCCTTGTGACACACAATCAAGCCAATGTGAGGAACAGAAGTGAAGTGAATCCCGCTAGGTGGTGTTGGGAAGATGACTGACCTCTGATTTGACCCATCTCATTGCTGTTAATGTCTTAGCATGACAAGTGATACGTTACAAACATCATCTGCTCCGTGGTGGATTGCGTAGCAAAGCGAAAATCCCTCTGGGGACACGTTCCATGCTGGACATGAGGTGTTGCTTGTTATCTGTGGTGCAATCAACTGTTCTCAATGGCCAGTGTCCTGAGACTGTGCCTGAACTGCAGGCACTGAATGTCTTGTGTGAAACTAAAAGGCTACATTTGGGCATGCGAGTAAAACAAACACTTCTGGATTTCTTCACTACTGGTGCTCTGTGCACATCATCGGTTGAACTATTTACTCACTGTGCCTGGAGGGTGGACTTCATTCCCTACTGGCAGTGAGTACCAAACAAGAAAAGCAGTCAGCAGAAATGGACTGGAACAGGGTGCTCTGGCTTGAGTGTGACGCTGTCTCAGTCGTACGTTTGTATATGCCACTGGACTACTGTATGTATCCCTGACATGTTTGTCGTATGGTGGAAATAAATTCCCTGTGATTTTTCTACTTGCCATGAATGCTGTTTGCTGTGTGGGATGGGACCTGCTGGGCAGTGCCTTCCCTGGGGCTGAAATCTCAGCACCTGAACCACACAAATCTCTGCAACCCCACAAACCATGTGCTGCTCTGACGGGGTTTATTGCTCCTGTGAAACAAATGTTGTGTGGATAGAAAGTATTCCCAACCCATGCATTTCAGCTGTGCTGAAAGCCCCAGCTCTAGCTCTGTCCAGCATCTCAATGCCATTTCATAAATAGAGTATTTAGATGTTAAAAGAAATACCTTACAGTGCCATTAATGTGGAGAAATTACATACAGTGAGAACTCTGTCACCAAGCAGTGATTAATGAGTAAAGCAGTGTTTTAATGATTCCAACATATGGAGATGAACTAAGCACTGTCACTGTAATTACTATTTCAGTCTTGCCTGGACTGAAGATGTTCCTTTATTAGTAGGAAGAATTCATAAGTCTATTCAAAACAGACAAATCTCGATCCAGCTGTAATGTAGTTGTCCTGCTTACATCCCACCTTTGTAAAGTTTTTTCTTTAAGAAAGTGTTTGAATTTAAAATATTTTTTTGTGTCTCCTTGAGCTCTGGCACATGTCTGCATACAGGGGTGATCTCCCAGTAGACTCTCCAGCTAAAGCGAACAAATGAAGAAAAATATTTTCTCTTCTTTTTTTTTTGTTTTTATTTTGGTTGGTGGGGTTTTTTTTGTTTTCCCCCTGTAGATCAGCTGAGGTTTTTTGTAGTGACCAGCTGGCCTGCAGGACCCTTTCTGCCCATGCTACTGCCAAGCCCCAGCTCTTAACCACTTGTTCTGCTGGTTTCTTTCTCCATGGCTCTGCTATCAAAAAGGCTCCATGTGACCTTCTATAGTAGAAAAGTGATTAAAACTTATTTCAGAGGGATCTAAGGCTACATCACCTTGTGCAGCTTTCGTAGAGGAGTGGGTTACTTCTGTAAATCAGTAGATTTTTCATGTTGGAATTGACATGTTCCTTGTAACAGGGATGTCTTCTCACTCTGGGAGAAACGGCACCTCCCTTTGCTGTGTCACCTTCCAGAGAGGGGGCTGACCTTCACAGGGAACGTGAGGTAGCACCCACTCTTCTTTAGATGTTCTTGGTTTTTACAAACAAAAGCAAACTGTCAGAAAAATGGCAGTGTTATTCTTGATGTCTGTCCTCCATTGTATTTCAGCTTAGAGGTCTCAAAAATAATAACAACAATAATAATAAATTAGCCTTTTAAATAATATCCTTTAAACCTTTTCCTTTGGGTTCCACAATCTGCAGTGAAACATGCCAAAATAGTAGTACAATATGCTGCTCTTTTATGAGATATTGCTTCCTGTAAAAGCTATTGAGGCTGG
The DNA here is from genome assembly GCF_032191515.1 of Phaenicophaeus curvirostris. NCBI lineage: Eukaryota > Metazoa > Chordata > Aves > Cuculiformes > Cuculidae > Phaenicophaeus > Phaenicophaeus curvirostris. The sequence goes on along the minus strand of NC_091406.1, from coordinate 4,396,258 downwards.
TAGGAATGTGACCCTGACTGCAGCTGCCTTTGGATCAGAGTCCCGCGATGCATCTTTACAATGACATAAGCAAGATGATGCCTTGGCTTGGACTGACTCTTAATTCACTGCCCTAAAAGCTAACACCAAAAGGTGTTTCTCTTTAATGCAGCCTGTGGAATAGAGGATGGAGTGGGACAGGCGATGCTTTTGGTCACTCAGCATCTCTTGATAGCCTGAGGTGACTGGACAGGGGTGGAGAAGCACTGGGACACGCGTGGACTTCATTGGGTCTGGTGTAGATGTAGGGAACCTAAAGCTAAACAGCTACTGTGTGGCCCAACTGCAGCTCAAGAGCTGGGACAGTTACCAGCTAACCTCGCACTTGTAGCATCACTGGAGCAAAAGCAAATACTACCCAGAGACTAAGAGTTTATGTGGGGTAGAGATGCAAACAAGTAGGCAGGGCTAGAAAGATGCAAGTTTGAAGTTTGCTGCATTTATCAGATGTTATGAAAGGTGGGTATGCCTGAAAGCTGGATAATTTTTCCCCTGCTATAGCCCTCTTTATAAACCTTCCTTGATTGTAAGGAAAATTGATTTTAGTGGTTTTCTGCTATGGTAAAATGGCATTTCTGCCCACTGCTGCCTCAGACCCTTGCTGGACAGGGCTAGGATTCGCAGCCCTTGCCGGGGGCAGTGATGGCATCCCTGGCTGCAGCCAGTTTTTCTCGATGGCAAACGACACGTTTCTTTCTTTCCTTCTCAAATGTTGCAGTGTTATGCAAGTTAAGTGACCTCGTTTTCCAGCTATGCAATATGAACAACGATAACACATGATGAACCAGCTGTATCCCCCCGCCTTGAAATGCTTTTTGGATTTGTCTGTCTTTGGTGTGTGGTTTCACGTTTGTATTGTTAACTCTGAGCACCTGAGCCAGATCCTTTAAAGACTGCCTTATTCTAGGACTGAAAACATTGCATTAGTGCTAACAAATTTTACTGTAAATATTTTTATAAGACAATTTTAAATAATGTTTTTGGATTGCTTTCTATGGTGGCCAATGACACTTCTGTTAAATTCTAGATCTAATTCTTACACTCCAGTGCAGTTTTTGCTGGCCATGATATAGGTGTAAATCTGTGTGTTTTCTGCGCAAGAAATTAAATGTTGTAACTGAGATCTGGGATAGCTCTCATGTTGATTCTAACATACTAGGATGGAAGCATTGGGCTCAATCTTATGAGATGAATTAAAATCCATTACCTCAGTCATCAGAACACTCTTAAATAATTAGTTATTTTACAATTTAAAATACTTCGATGTGATTTTCTTGTGCCATGTGTTTGCTGCCAGGTCAGCTTGGTGGCCAAGCTGTCTCTCAGCCATTTCATTTCTCATCTCCTGTGTGAGTGCAGAGGGTTCCATGCACACAACAGCCTGTGTGCAAACCCCCCAGGTTGCCAAACCCAGTGAAATTATTGCCAGAGGTTTTATAAAAGCTTTACAAACTTAACTCAGGCTACTTCCTCGCAGTGATCTTTGGTGAATACGAAGGCTTTCCTCGGCTCTCTTCTGTTGTTTGCGCTTTTTGGGGTCACTGTTTGCTGACCTGCTGTGGGTTTTCCACAGGTGACTTTGCTTTTGTGGAGAAAGCATCCCTGGGGATGCACACCCCAAACCCCAACAGCATCGCCTGCGGGTGCTCGTGCTGCTGGGTTTGCAGAACAGGAGAGCGTACGTAAAGCAGGATAGGTCTGTCTCAAGCAATCTGTTGTTTAAACAAGTTTGAAACAAGTCCATCTTTTTGATTTGTGCCTAATAAATAAATTGGTGGTGATTAAAACCAATTTCAGTTCATTCAGTTTATCCAAATACTATTTTTTGTACAGATGTGTACAGCACTGTAATTACCATAGATCTTGGCAGCATTTGCATGACACCATCATGAAGCTTAAAACCTGTTCTCTCATTTGTGGTGTTTGGAGACCAAGATCCTTAATATCCAGCCTATTCATCAAGCTAACATGATGGTTCAACAGAGAAATGCAGCTCGTTTTTTAACCTTTGGGATTTGTTACTAATAAAATGTAGTATCAAAGCAGTTGCCCCCTTGGGTTAACGTCGTGCCCACAAATCACATTCATATGAGCATAATTTGTTGCTCAAAGCTACAGCGTTTGGGAGTGTGTTAGACATTATAGCCTGGACCAGGAGCTAATTAACATTTTTCCTCTGCCCTTATCTTTGTTTATGGCGTTATAAATTATTTTCCTTTGCAGTGACAATAAATAAATATTGAGAACTTAAGTTTGTATATTTTATGTATAAAAAACCCTTAAGATTAATGGATGATTGTGAAATAATTTACCTGGGTGTGAAATTCTTTGTTTTTGTAAAACAGACTTTGTTGGGTCAATAGCTGGCAGCACACCATACTGAATTGGTTGACTGTTTAGGCTTATTGTTTTAATTCAAGACTTTTTGCATGAATGTGAAGGACCAAGGACTTTGCAAAAGTAATTATCTTCACAGCTGTCTCGTCCACTGTGATGAACGACTCGAGAAACATTCTTCACTGGCATATTTATATTATAAAAGAAAATCATGTTGTAGTTTCCCCTCCTTTGATTTGAATAAAAACTGGACTAATGAAACTGTTCTGGGTGTGTTTTGATTTTGTCAGGTTGTGACAGTGAGGAACAATCTAATCAATCCACTTGACTTTCCCAAAGAGGAATTCGCTCCATCCCTGTGCCCTGAATTGTAGTGGAAATTTGCAGAGGATCTTTTTTCCAAGCCGTGATGATGTGGCCTGAAGATGGGACAGGGAATGATGTGGTGCCTTCAGAAGGCAAAATTGCATCTCCCCTGGCTGGCACCTTAATCTTTGCGTGTGCTGATGGTGCTGTGTGATGGCAAAGAATAATAGCAATTAAAGAAAATAATCTCTTGGATGCTCTTGTAATCAAGTGCCCTGTAGGAGGCTCCAGGCCATGGCAGAAACATTGCCATGAACCACACAGGGATTCCTAGAGCATCCCGCAGTTACTGAGTGACTGATGATATTGCTTCATATAATGTTATTCTGCGCTATAAACAAGCACAAAATCACTAAACTGCTTAGTGACATGAAATATTCTAAGAAATTTGCCAAAGTGATTAATGTTAACGTTCTTGTTCAGCAAATTGAATGAGATTTAATTGGCACAGCTGCTGAAGCTCAGTGCGTTTGATTTGGCCCTGGTTTACTAACTATATTATCATGAGCATTCTCCTCCTCTTTCTTTCACTGCATATCTCCATAACCTCTGCTAAGCATATTGCTCAGTAAATTACAGGTCTTAAAATCTTACAGTCTCATTTTTCAATCAGTAAAACATCTGAAGGAGCCTTTTAAAGGATGTGCAGTGCCTGTCCCAAAGATTCTGTTCTTCTTGAAAGCGTAAGAGATTTAATATTATTTTTTAGTGTCCTTCTCATACTTCTTTGCATTATACTCTTTCTACAATGTTATCTCAGCCAAAGGTGAGTTTGTCCCATGGGACAAGTATGATTTAAGTCATGTGCTTGAAGTCAGTGTTTATTAATATACAGATTGACACAAATTCAATGGGGAAAAGATCACATCTGCACCACGAAGTGAGTCATTCAGTGTACGTGAAGTCTTGGAGCATTGATTTTAACAGTTAAAATAGCTATAGATAAAATTGATCCTGGTGGGTTTTGGGAACAAGCAGTGACTGCATTTGACTTGTTAGGGAGCTACCTTAAAAAAAAAACAACCCCCAAAGGGAACCAGGTGAAGCAAATTACTTAAAACAGGAACACCTGCTTGGTGACTTAAACCTTAATTGTGATCAATTGGTTCAAGCTGCCGGTGTTGCCTGCCTTAGATCCTTCTGCTCTCTCCCTGGCCACTCTGCCTGAGGGAACTGTAATCACTTCTTACTTTTTTTCTGCTTTTTTTTTTTTAAATTTTTTTTTTAAATTTTTTTTTTTCATTTGTAAGAAATGCCCCATACTTGCTGTAAGTCCCAACAAACTGGTACCAGCAGCTGAAGACGGAAGAGTAGTTTCTGTGAAAGTTACTGCAGTAGAAGTCACGGAAAGCAGCATCAACCATGAAGAGGAGGCCAGAAGAGAAGGTACGTTAAGTGAGGATGAGGCTGCAGGAGAAGTGGTGTGTACAGAAGGGGTGGAAGCTCTTAGTGCTGGGTTATGTATGTTGCCTGGGTGTCTTGCTGCTGGATAGGGATGGATGTAACCCCTTTCTGCTGCGAATGAGTCCTGTATCAGGAATTTTGCTCTTGGTAGTCATATTTGTGCAAGATCATAGTGAAGTCTGATGTTTTTTTCTGTTGTATCTTCTCCCTACGCCCCTAGTAACTTATGCTGGAAGAAGAAAAATTGCTGGGATTTCTCCCTTAAGCGTAGAGGGTGTTTATCTACAAGAAGATCATGCGTTGGGGCTACAACGTCACAGATTTTCTCTAGGCTCAACCTGTCCTTGGAGCTGGATGTTTTCCTGAATAGCTATTTTATGTTTAACAAGTTTCAATGTTTAACACGCTTGTTTGTGGCAAAATATTGCAGCCTCTAGTGCTGAATGAAGGAATGCAGGGCTCTGTGCTGTAATCTTGCTGCAATGAGGTGCACCAAGGTACTGGCTGCAGCAAAGGTGCTGCAGCAGAGGGTTCCAGCTCACTTGCAGGTGGAATTCTTTGTAGTGGCTCTCACTGGGCTGTCTCAGCATGAGTGATGTATAGCAGCGTGTTTACTCATACAGGGTTTCTGAGTAGTGTGTGGTCCTGAATGATACATCAAGCGATACCACTCTTCTGGTTCGTTTTCAAGATGCTATTTATTATTACTTGGTTTTCTTTCTTCTTTCATTTTTATTTTTTTTCCTTTAGTGCTTCCTTTTGTCCCCTGACTGCACGTGGTGTCAATGACAACCAGCCCAGCAGCTGGGGAGCACATCATAGTTCCAACCAAGTGTCCAGAATGCTGGTGACAGAAGAGAGTTCAGGGGTGTTGCCCTCGTTCTCAGAACCCCGAGCTACAATAATGCCCAAAGAGACAAGTGTCACTCTAAAAGCTGGTGCAGAAAAAGGTGGAGGCTGGGAAGCACAGTTAAGAACAAAGATCCTGTCTTCAGAGGAGACTATATAGAGATCATAAGAGATTTATAAGGTTGCTAATTGTGCAGGGCGGGAGAGGGAAGATATTTCTCATCTGGGTTGTGAAAAAAGTTTCTTAAAGCCGAACTTCAGTATATTTTTTTTCCTAGGCTGAAAGTGGCTTTGAGCTTTTAAAAGTTAAAACTGAATATAGATGTATTAAACTTGCACAGAAAACAAGCCTTAAACTCTCATGCATGAGGAGACTTGGATTTAGGTAAGGGAAGCTGTATGGTCTTTTTAGAGCTATATGCAAGAGAAAGACACTTCAGTTAGTTTCTAGATAAAAGGCACAAGGCAAGATTCTAATCCTAAGAAATGACAATATTCTCCCCTCACCCAATATATAGACTCAACAGTATTTTAAATTTTCCAGTCTGACAGATTTTTTTCTTTGGATATTTATCTGTGAGTATCTGTATTTCTCAGTAGAAATGCTGTGAACCAAATCTATGCCATGAATAAGCATTTCCAGAAAATATTTCTTGTGCTGAAGATACCTGTTCCTGTGATGGTGTGCTGCTCTCCCAGATTGATATGTAGGAAACACACAGCAAATAGTCTGCAAGGCGTGTGTCTGGTTACATAGGGAGCACCAGATAGGAATCAGTCCCTGAGCATGGTAGCTTATTTTTTCATGTTCTTGATTTTAATGCTTAGTTCTTTGTAAGTTTTGAGTTAAAAGTTCATGGTATTGACGTCTAAATACAGTAAAGGCTCAGCATCAAGGCTTGGTGAAGGACTAAAGCTAAGACAGTAGTTTTCATGGAGCCAAGATCTTCCCACATAATTTTATTTTGCATTAAGCACCTTGACTGATTTGAAGACTGTTTTTACGCATTATCTTCTCTTTCGTCCCTTCCTGCTCCCCAAAATGTGAGCATTGCTAGGTAATGACTCTTGAGTTTTTGTAAATAATGTGGTTTATGAAATATCAATTTTTACTCTGGAATGCCATCTGCTGTTCACTGCTGATTTTTTATGATTGCACCTTAAATCCGCAGTGAAGTTTATGTAAATATGGGTAGAAGGTCTCATGCTGCACTAATCTGTGCATGAAGTGGAGATGGGTATCTCCAATAATAAAGCAGCTCAAGCATCAAGCACTACAAGAACGCCTGTCGGGAAAGGGAGAAAGCCAGAAGTGTTAATTGTTGTAATAACTTTGCAGAGGAGTAAAGCGTGTGGTTTTGTCTCTGATAGCGTTGAGGTTTTAAGGAGTATGTGATACCACAGAGGCACAGGGTCCAAGCACTAAAACCCTACAATATAAAGCAGAAAATAGCTTCAGCTTCCTCCTAAATCAAGACTCAGAAATAAAGGGTTCCCTTCTATCAGAGCTGGTGCTTATCTAGTGATTATATGGGTATTGCCAGGTGTATGGCTGCAGATATTTGATATAATCACACAGCTTCCTCATGAGTTTCTGTACATGCTTTTACTATAAAGCCTACATATTTTTTTTTCTTATCTAGCTAATTCTGAAGTTTCTCTTGCATTCAGCAATTTGAATCTGTTTTCTCTCACGCTGGCAGGGTGCAATCATCATCCCCAGCCTGCTGGAGCAACCACTTCAGCAAAACCTCTTTGAATTAGTGGCGGTGGCTGGAAAGCAAATTAGCAACCTGATGGGCTTGGGTTTATGTTGTGCTGTACAGGGTGCTGGACTCTGGGGGTCAGCACAGCCAAATAAACGAGCCTCAGCCTGGCTAGCAAAAGCCATTTGCAGTACAGGAGCCTTCCTGAAAATAGTGTATGAAAAAAAAAATTATTATTTTATTCTCAAGCAGTGGAACTTTGTAATACAGGCACTGGTGCTATATTTTGCATATAGATTGGGATCAAAAGTGCTGTAATACAAATCTTTTCTAGTCTCTTTCTGTGCTTCATCATATCTGAGCCTCTCATTTGATGACATACATTAAAAATAACTTGTGGACAGGAAACAGGAGGATTTGAAGGGGTATTTTTTTATCTGCAGAGTTGATCTCTTTTCTAGTGTGAGGTGCCTGAAGGGGCAGTGGGCTGAGCCACAGCTGCGGGGAGGGAGTAGGGAGCCTTTAAACTGGTCTTTGGGGTAAAACCTGTGCACTGAGGGCTTGTAGCCTTAATGGAACTAGTTGAGAAGCTAAGCTTTTAGGGCTGTCATTTACCCCACTTCACAGTTTGAGCCTCTGCTAGCTGTTAGCCCCAAAGTTTCAAAGATCCTAATATGAGAATTAATTCCTGTGTACGTGACAAAAATGCTGTTTAAATCAAAGCTGTTACATTTCTATTGAAGGAGAGGATCTGAGCCCAACATTCGTGGTGCTCTCTAGCCATTAACATCTGAAGCTCTTCCAAGAGCAGCATGTGAAGAGGGTCCCCATGGCTGCGCAACGTGAGGCTTCATCGATGTCGTTCCATGTGCACTAGCTCTGCAGTTTGGAAACAGGGCTAAATGTTTTTGCCTCGCTTATTTTTTTAGGAGAGCTTGCCTACCTTAGTATCTAACTGAAGTTCCTTAGCAGAGTTTGGTTTGAATTGGCTTGAAAATGTACGTCTGAAACTTCTCTTTGCAATGTTCCTTCAGCGCTGGTGGTCAGACGTGGCTCTAAGATCCAAACTGGTGTTGGCTGGTGTTGGTGGGTGCTCAGACCCACATTACACACTGTGGGACTTTTTTTCTTGGTTACGGATGTGGAGTGATTAACATCACATCCTATGACTCAATTAATAAACTTAGGGGTAAAAGTAATACAAGCTCTCAGACATGTACCAGGAGAAAATCTTCTGCTCCTCCTGGTTCCCTCTCCAAGTGCCAGTTGACTCCTGGGCAACCCTGTAACAGTCCTTGTGCTTCACATGAAACCCAAAACCCAAAGCAGAAGTCATCCCTCTATGATGGGGAAAAAAGAAAAAACAAAGGAGGTTGAAGCTGTGTCTCCAGCTGGGGAATGCCAAGGATGCCTCGAAGAAAATTGGCCTTTCGCCTCTTGACTTTTCTTTGTCAAAATTGAGTGGCAAAGCTGAGAAAAGGGACCACAAATAACAGTGACTGGTGAAACTGGTATTTCCATTAGGGCACGGTGACTACCTGCTGGGCTTCAATGACTTTCCAAATTCTTTCTGTGGCTGTTTGCTGCCCCACAGAGCTGTATTGGTTCAGTGTTTAATAGATCTGGTCTTCATTCACAGAGGTTTCTTGGTTGTCTGGGTGCAAGGTTTTGGCTACTGTACTGTGACGAGACCTTCTTGAAGCTGACTTTTCTTCCAGTATAAACTGAAGTTTGCCTCATCAGCACTGCCCAAAAGCCTTGTTAAAAGTCGGGCACACAGTGCTTGAAGTGCTTGGTTCAAAATATAAAACGAAGGAAACTGCCAGTGGGAAAAAGGGAGCAATTTGGAGATCCCAGTAGAGGAAGAGTGAGATGGATGCTCTCCAGCTGCTGAGTTCAGGGATTCAAATCTAGTAGAAACATAATTTAAAATTTAAGTCTTGATGACATTACCGAAACACTGCTCAGCTCTCTTAAGTATCATTTAGAAATTTCTGGAGGTCAAAAAGCATGATTTTGTTGAGCACATTTAGGTGGTTGCAAGGCAAATAATTACTCTTGGTTGAAATTAGAGCCCCTTATTTGTTTCAATCTGCCTCCTGCCTTGATGGCTTGCCTTTTTTACTTTTAAAATTGAGAAATAAGGCCCAAGAGGTTATTAGCATCTCACTTTTCTATCATAAGACAGAAGCAGGCATTGCCTCAAAAGGTCTGGATTGCCTGTGCTGTCACTGGCTTGTTGATGAACCAGAAAAGCTTCTATTAGTTTATGGAGATGAGATTCAGACTTACACAAAAAGCTTGACACCATGCCATGTTTTTAATTAGTTTTTTTTTGAAAAAAGATGTGAGATGAGACATACGTATGCACACGACTGGTTCTTAATGTGGCTGTTAAAGAGAAGGCCTTTGGTTCTGCAATCCATATCTTTTTGAAGTTAACTCGTTTTGTAATTGCTGTTTAAACAAATGGGGGCAGATTCCTCTGATTTTGCTCTCCCTAGACAACAATTTCTTCTTCAGTTGGCCTGTTGCTTTTAATGAGAGAGTGTCTCGATTTGGTCCCAGGTAAATGTAAAAGCAACACGTAAAATCAAGATCAGATACTTGAGGAATTCAATTGCTACATCATTTTAGAACTAAGTGAGCCCTTTCAATGAAGTTTTTATTCTTGACATTGTTAATCGTATGAAGCTATAACTGTATCCCCAAATCTAATGATTTATGGATGGCATTATTAGTGGAACCCAATCTCATTGTGTCTTCTTGAGAGAATCGCTAACTTTTGAAGCTCTTTTACCTTTTGTGGAAGGCAAGCAGCTTTGCAAAGGCAAGTTAATGAGGAAAAAAAAAAAGGTAACATATTCTGTTGTCTGATCACCTTAAAATATCCCCTAAACTGTTCAGGGCATTGCAGTTTCAGATTTTGACAGATTAACAGATGACAGATTGTCTCAACCTTTGCTGAATCCAGCTTTAATTAACTGGCATTTTAATGGTCCCTAAGTTGTCACCGGCTTCAATATAACTTAATTTAATTTAATTTGTTGGGCATGATTCTGCACACACGAAGTCTGCAGCCAAATTTGTGTTCTCATCCCTGCTGTAGCAGTATCGGTCTGCCATCAGTCACTCACTAATGTCATTAAGAGCTGGTCCAAAGCCCAGAAGAAAGCAGAGTAAAGATAGTAGGAGGCTTCACAAGCTCTCCATGTGATGGCAGATTTGTAAATAAGTGAGAAGTTAAGCTTTTTTAATTTTTTTTTTTTCTAAGAAAAGATAAGTTCCCTGGAGGATACGTGGCTGGTACAGGATGATACATGGCTGGTACAGGGTGATGCCTGTAGGAGTCCCTTGCTGAGGAGCTGAGGACGCTCATGCACATCAGCACGGCAAATTCCTCCCTAACTCACTGTATCAGCCCAACCAGCTGTGAGAAACTTCCCAAAGACATCGAGAAAGGACTGGTTTGTAACCTTGCAAATGTCTGAGGTTAGCTTTCTAGAGGGATAGAGAGGAAAACCACCGTAGCCCTAGTGCTGAGGCATTTTGGAACTGCTGAATCCTTGCTGTGTTTAGGGGGTCTGTCTTCTGCAGAAATAAATACAGTTTGAAAGATCTTTCCTCTCTAAAACAGGTATCATAAACTTAAAGTAACACCTAAAAATGTCCCTTTCATTAAATATATTTTTGATTCCATTTTCCATCCTATACCTGAGCTCCAACCCTGGGAGATAGGCTGGAGAAATAATTCCACCTGCTTTTCTAGTGCAAGTCTCATTCTCCCATTGAATGAAGCTGTCTGTAGCTTAAAAGTACACAAGAGCACTTGAGTTTGAAAGCTACTGTTAAATTTGCCTTCATATATTTGCACGTATATTTACTTAATTCCTTCATTTTACTAAATATACTCAATGTATCAGGGAAATGTTGCCCTGGTTTACTTTCTAGCAAGGCAGCTGTGTCACTTCTCATCTCCAAGTGATATTGCATCAATCTTGACTTGTTGCCAAAGATGTTGATTTGCTGAGAAGATAAAATACTGCGTTTATAGCATATAATTTAATGTTTGTGCTTGATGCCTTACCTGTCCTGGTCACTGTGCCTCTAGCTGGCACATGTACAGCTGTTTTAAAACCTGTATACTTGTTCTTCTAGATGGTCAAAGAGTATAGGAATGTTCTTTAATGCCATCAACTGGTTTGATAGAATGATATGTTCATTCAGTACCTTTTTGTTTTGATGGTACTATGTGAAAGTTTGTACGAGCTGATGCAGAAGTACGTTTAGACTATTGATTTTTACCTATCTACTCCTTCTAGTTCCTGAAGGGCACATTTAGCATCTGGAAGGGGTTTGCCCTTGTTCAGAACTATTCAGTATTTTAAAAGTAAATAGTGTGACACCACATTTTCCTCCATCATAGCTGTAACAAAAAATAATTTGATGAGCTTACCCTGGCAGGCTTGGAAAGACTTTACCAGTCTTGATAAGGTGGCTTTGCTGTGTCTAGATTCCTCACCTGTGTTGCTTAGAGACTGTTTTGAGCTTTAAACCTTGATGGCTGGTTTGCATCTTCTATTTCCCCACTGTGTTGACCGATACCTCAGCCTCCTTCCAAAGGGATTTATTTAAAACAGTAATAATAGAATTGGAATATAGAGGAATTTTGTGCAACCTGGTGGCGTAAGACATTGCCAAGAACAACTGCAGAACAAATAGAGACAAGCATGCTTACAAAGCCTCAGATAACAGGAGGATTAGCAAACTCAGCCGTTGACAGGTAGCCCTTCAGTTAGTGAAACTCTTACCCCAGGAGCCAAGCGCCCTCTCCGTCAGCAGATCCTGGTCTCTCCGGCTGTGCCCTTCTGCATTTATTAGGAGGAGGATGCTCTACCAGCCACACTCTGGCAAACCCCCTTGAGGATCCACCTAAAGGCCATTCACTATGCTCAACATGTACCAAAATTACATTTAAATCATTAAGTAGTAATATTTTTTTAACATAACTGTTACTTCACTGCATCAAGGGTTTAAAGGAAAAAGGAACTTCTTGATCCATTTGGTATAATATTGCTTCTACAAACTCTTCAACAGAGAATGAGAAGCTTTGCCAGTACTCTGAATATTGTTAAATGTTGCCTTTAATGATGCAGTGTTTTAGCGCGCAGAGGATGAAATTAATGAATCTGATGATAATGAAGGTATAACCGAACGAGGTGAGCGTTGTGCCTAGAGGCTAATCATCAAGTAATTCAAGTGAGGCTGCAATTATAAGATTAAGATTTGTGCGATAACATTGTTTACCTTTTATATAAACCAAAATCCAATACTTAATAAAGTAACAGCTAATTAAGCTAGAGGAAAAGAAAATATGAAGAGATTCCCCTCCCTACTCCTTATCTTTTGCAAAGCAGGTAGGTTTAGTTAGCTGTGTCTGTTGTTCAGAAAAGCCTGGCATTTCTGCAGCCTGAAACACAGAAGAAAATTTGCTTGACACCCTCGAAGAAGGCAGAGATCCTGCCAAGGCAGACAAATACACAGTTGTATTGGGTTGTATCGTTTCTCACACAGTGAGCAGCCGTGTAACTGATGACTAGTGGAGCAATAGGTATGCTCAGTAGAGGAAAGGGTTTGAGCAAGGGAGTTGGATCCGTGTTTTCCTCCTGGTTGTTCTGCCCACCAGCACACTTTCACAGTACATCATCTAAAATCTGTCAGGTATTGTTTTGCTTCCCAGCATCAGCCCCCCTGGTGAAGGGGGCAGGGAGGATGGGGTGAGAGATCTAGAGCGACCACCTCATTTTGCCTGGAGGTAAAGATTTGCTCATACATTGCAGCGGAGAAGGAAAGACTAGACTTCTATAAAATGGATGAGTTGGTACAGCAGAAATAAAATTGGAAAAGAAAAGTGAGTGAAACATCACCAGGTGATAGAAAGGAGGAAAGAGAGAGAGGCACGGAGTGGTGCAAACAATATATGGGCTTTCTCTGAAAGAAGCGGAGATGTCTGAAAGTAATGAGCATGGGAGCAAAAGACTCAGCAAAAGAGAATAAATGGAGTCATTTAACATAAAAAAAAGGAGGTGCTGGAATTGGCTGCCTTGGAGTGAGCTGTCCCTGCAAGCACTGTGGATGCAGGTTTGGTACCTCAGCTGTGAATGAGGAAGAAATCTGCATGCAGTTTTGATTTCTAAAACCTCACACTTCAGCTAATTTCACAGTGCTGGAGGAACGGTTTAGAGTTAATAGAAATGCACCGCTTCTCCGGACTCCCAGCCTTCAGAGATGTAGGTTTGGAATAGAGTTTTGTAACATTGAGTTAGTCAAGGTTTATTTTGGCTATCTAAAGAGACTGAACCATCAGCAGATTGAGTTTTCTTCCACCACAAGATGGCATCAATTATGCAGTGAAGGAAGGAAAGATTGCAAAAGGGCCTCATGCTGGCAAGAGAGTGGATTTAAAATAAAAATAACATTTAAAAATTAATAGCAGACTGGTGCGAAACAAGCATTTGTCACATAAGCGTCTCTTAGAAAATTGTATTATCTAAGAGCTTATTTTGGATGCATAAAATGAAATTACCACTCATCAGATTAGCCAGCGCGGCTGCTGGTTGTGTTGCTACTGGCATGAACAAAATTTGCTTGCAAATGCATTTCTGCTGTTCGTGCATACCAGAACTAAGTGGGTTTATGATTCCTCGTAGGCCTCCTAAGGCCCATCAGCTCACTGTAAGCTAACAACAATATTTACCCTTGTCTAATACTCATCTAATGTGTTGCTAAAGGTCTTTATTGCAGTTTGTTTTATGCAAGTCCTCATTTAGATGCTCGATGCTCCGCATATATATTTCTTTGCAGATCTTTTTCAGAGCTCCCTTTAGACTCTGTGTGGCCTCATAAAGTTTGTTTCAAGTAAAAATCCACCTAAAAGCTCATGCTGCCTCTAATCTCTGCGAATAATCACCAGCTGGCCAGAGATTAATATTAAATCTGATAATTTTGTGGTTACTATGACAAGTCTAGTAGTAACCTGCAAGTAGTCTCAGAATACCTTGGTACTCCTTGATCTTCTCTCTTTAGAGATGTCAGAGTTGCATTTGATTGTTGTTTTGGTGGTTTTGTTTGTTTCTTTTGTTAAGAAAGATTTCTAAAATCCTGGTTTGTGCTCTATACCTCTGCTATTTTCTAAGAGGAGGAACAGGGTCTTTACAGCATTCTAGTATGGCCATGCTTGTATACAAATAGCTATAAAATCTTATCCTTTCTCCCTGTTCTTTCTGACTTGATTTTAAAAGCAATGATTATCAAAATGTCATGCTGGAGACTGTAATACTAGTGTTACAAGACTATGGCAAGGCCTTTGCAGATTTATCAAGTGCTAACCATAGGTTCTCCTTTGTCATGTTTTACAACTTAGACCTGCCAAAGGCTCAGTTCTTTCGACTATTGTGTGTTTTGTTTTGGTTTTCATAGGACTCACAGAATTCATGTTTAGTTTTCTTGTTTTTAGAAGAAATCCCAGACTTTAATGTATTTACTGTGTGCTTGTGGTAGGTGCATTGTCTTAGTAGCCCTTCCAGTCTGACCAGCCAACGTGTATAGCCTGAGTGATGTATAAAGCAACACTGAGCCTCCATTCAATTGCTGAATAACGCGCACGCTCTTTTGTTCCTCTTGCAGTTATCAATTTATTTCTGAAGCATGAAGTGCTTCTGTAAGTGGCTTTGCAACAATGATGGTTGTGCTTGATCTTACATGTACTTCTCACGTGGAAACTCGGCTGAAGTCGATGGATATTTGAGCTTGAGGGCTTCCAAGTCCAGCTTCTGATTGCTATTTGTGACAATATTGGGACCCAAAAGGATATTGCTTGACTACTTGATACATCTTTTCAGCATGGCTGAAACTGGAGAGTTAGACAAGTTTAGACTCACATAGAGAGGAAGAAGGGCTTTTTCAAAACACAGCCACTGTCTGTAACAGCTATACCCTGACTCCTCAATTAATTTTATCTAGATGGCCTCTGACAAAATTTCCTTAGCACTTTAAAATGACCAGGAGGTCTTTGGTTCCACAGAACAGCCCTGATGGCCTGTTAATGGAGCAGCTAATGACATTTGCACTGTGAGAACCAGTCCAGTGCTGAGACATGGGGATGGGGGATTTTGTGCTGGTCTCATACTATTTTAACCCTTTATCACTATGCACTTAAAGTCGAGGCAGCATCAAAGTGGTGACCATGTCTCCACCTTGAAAACTGCCTGCAGTAACCCTCACTCTTTCCCCACCAGGATTTGCTTTGTTTTTCCACATCGGACATCATGGGGCAAAGGTATCATCTGCATTTCCCTGCAGTGGACTGTGTACTTTGTTTATTCCTGATCATTTGATGTTATTCCAAATAGTACTGGCTTTGCTTCTTCAACAGGCAGGGCAGGACTGTGCCATGCTAAGGGGAAGCAGGTTTTTCTGCCTCTGACTTGCCTCTCAGTACAACATGATTGAGGTGTTATAGTCTATTTTCCCCCTTTCCTGCAGAATCTGAGATGGGGTTACATCTGTGGTGACTTCCCGTTAATCTGCAGGCGTCATTTCCCAATAATCTTTTCTGTGTTGAAATATACTAGCCAGCAGCATTTTCTTGAGGGAAGAAAATGTTCTTTGTGGTGTCTGTTACCCTCCTTCCTGTGAGCAGAAATGTTACCCTTAATTCTTTTAAATGCCCCTGGAGGGAGATTTTTATCTTTTGATCTTGGAAATGTTTGACAACTTCTGTTACCTGCCTTTTGTTTGAAATGTCCTGGAAATAGTCCAATTATTTTGCCTTCAATTCTACCTTCTTTTAATAGTTCATTTTAACTTCTTAATCATGTAGATAGAGCATATCATTATACAGTGTTTCCTCTACATGTCCAATTAATGGGTTTTTTTACCCTTCATAGTTCATTACTTCTTAATCAATCCTTCATCAATTTATTTTAAACATTTCTTTCCTGTACTTTTTTTTTTAGAAAAGGAGATAAGAAAATAAAAAGGCAAATGCTATAATTACAAACTTGGTTCTTTTGGCATCAAAGCTCTGGTGTCTTTGACAGAAAACCCACAGGACTCCAGAGTCTGGCGTATGACAGCAATGCCTCCAGCAGCTTTGTGCATTTGCATTCATGGCAGTTTCATTGTTTTAGGCACAGTCTCGAGGAGATTCTGCTTTTTGTTTTTGCAGGGATACTGCCTTGCCCCTTGGGCAGCTATTACACAACCTTGTATTTCACGGCAAGATGACTCACTTTGGTTTTAGTGTAATTCTTTACTAGTGGCTCTAGTGAAGAGAGAGTGCAAAGGCTCGTGCTCCTGAGCCTGCGTGTAGATGTGCACATCCCTCCTGGTTAAGAAGCAGCTGATGGAGAATTTATTTCAGAATGTACCACTTGTTGTCTGAGAGTAGAGAACTTACGTTACCACCTGCCAATCTTCTATGATATTGAATATATGTTTGCATTAACTTAATAAAATTCCTGTATTGGGATTGAGTATGCTAGAAAGCAAGGCAGGTAATTTGGCTCTTCAAAATTCACCTTTTTTTTTTGTTGTTGGACTACACTTGTACAACTGTACTCTTATATGTGATGTATTCCTAAAAAAGGTATTCAGGTTTGAGTTGGTGAATGGTTCCCTGACTTAGAATTGATACTACTTACAATGTAATAATCTAGCGGATTAGTCCCCCTGTGCAGAAGATGCTGGGGGTGTGAGAATGTATCTCCTCCTGTCTTGGTGACAGGCACTTTCAAATCAGCATGAGAAATTCCTGGAGGTATTTCAGGGCTTCAGAGGAGGATGTGGAGAGCAACATCAAGCTTGGATGGTGCTCTTGCAGAGTTCTCTTGTGCAGAGAAAGGAAAGAGATGGATGGATGCCACGGGAGGTACAGGGTCTATACAGAATATAAATTCAGGTTTGAAACCAGGAGAACTTCACGGGCTCCTTATCTAGAAATGAAAGAAATACAAAATTAGCTGGAATTTGAGGGATTTGAACCAAAATGTAATTAAAAATTTGAGCTGGATTTGGATAGAATTTTCTGGGCTGGCACATTTCTGTCAAGAATGCTGTTTAGCCTGGAGTAGAGGAGGCTCAGGGGAGACATTATTGTGCTTTTCAGGTTGTGATGAGGTGGGTGTCGCTGTCTGCTCCCAAGTAGCAAGAGTTGGAATGAGAAGAAATGGCCAGGGAAGGTTTAGACTAGGTATTAGGAAATGTTACTTCACCAAAAGAGCTGTCTAGCTTTGAAACAGGCTGTCCAGGGAAGTGGTAGAGTCCATATCCCTAGACATATTTAGGACATGTGGATATTGTGCTCAGACACTGAAGGAGTGATGGATCCCTCTCTGCTAACCTTTCACTTACACCCCATTTTGCTGAGGATGTTGTTGCTTGGGTAGAGTGGCTGTGATGTTTTTCTCTGTTGCTGGATGGGGAAGGAAAGCTCCTTCATCTAACAAGGGGATGTTTCCTTGCTAATCAGCAAGGGGCTTGGTCAATCTTTAAATTCTTGGAACTGACTTAAAAGTGAGAGATAGGCATATGTTTGTGATTATTTTATGACAGCATTATTTTGTAATGGGATTGTTGGCAGTAACTCTTGTTGGGAATTTTCCCTGCTTAATTTAAACTGAGACTCATCAAATCAAATTCAACTAGAGGTTGAGGCACTCAGTTCAATCCCCTTCCTCTGCTCCTGGTCCCACATGGAACGTGACTCTCTGAGGCCCTTGGCCAGCAGCCCTGCTCCAGGCTTGGCAAAGTTTTCTTTTTTTTTTTTTTTGTGAGAACAAAAGCTGTAGTGAGCCCAGAGCAGTCCCCTCAGACTGGCAGCATGCACAGAACAGGCAACAGATGCTGGGATTTTTTGTAAACCCAAAATCTAATTATGCTTGGAGCAGTCCCACAGGTCTGGGAAAAAAACCCAAAAAACAACAACCCAACCTGATTTATGGATTCCAGTCATCACTGCTGGGTTTTTAAGCCCCAGAATATGTTTTTCAGTGATGCTCCCTCTCCTTGACTTCAAAAGAGCTGGCCAGGAGCGTTACCTGAGCAGGAATGATGGTGTTTTTGGTGCCTTGCCATGGCAGGGCTGCATGCTGGGGCTCACAGAATCACCAGCAGAAAGCTAAATCCTCCCTGGGGTGCGAAACAGGGAACTTTGTGTTTAACAGATATGCAGGTGTGGACCCAACAGCTGCATTTAATAAGTGTTTAGGGCTGAGAAAGCTGGTTTTGAAGTGTTTGTGAGGGTATCTGTCCTATTACAATATCAAAATCCAGTGTGAATCTGCACAGCTTACTATTTTTGCTGTTTCTTAGTGGGTAGGTCTTGTTTCATTTATATTGAACAGACAGTTTATTCTTATCACGGTATCTGCCCTGCAAGCCTGGGTAGCTGGAGAGCCTTGACCCTTTTCTGATCCAGGCTTGCAAAAACTCATGGACAAAAAAATATGAAAAATGCTTCTCAAGAAAACATAAATTATGAAGTGAATAACAATCTTCTTCCTCATCGGGATACAGTTTGTGTACGCCTGGAGCAGGAGAAAAACTACATAGAGGAAAGGCAAGGCATTTCCCAGTGCCTTGAGAGGGCTCGCTGGCTCTGATGAGCTTCCAGTTCAACTGGACTAACAGCCCATGGCAGCTTTTAGACATCTTTTGTGTCTCTGCAGATCTCATTTTAAGTGTAAAAGGCTACTAATAGGGATTTTTTTTTGCACATGGAGGCTTAAAGATTTATATTCTGTGTGCTCTGCTTGCGGATGATGGAGAGATGTTAACAGCTTGTAGAAAAGTTAATTTGAATTGTAGTTGCAAAGCACATTAGCAGTAAGTGGAAAGTAAAATAGTCCCTTCTGGGTGAAGATGAGGTGAAGTATTGAGGAAATAGGACTCCCTGAGATGACTGGGAGGTGTCCCTGTGTGCTGGGGAGGTCTGCAAGACACCAAGAGAGCATGGGCAGCTCCTCCAGCACAGGGTGGACCTGGAGGCCTGACGAACGGCTTTTGACATGAAATCTTTTGGCAAAAACATCTTCTCTTCCTCTGGAGGGGGTTGGGCGCTTGTGAGCTGAAGTCTGATTAGAGGATATAACTGGGGCAGGGACTTGGTTTGCAGAGGGTAACAGAAGGCACTTTGCAGAGGGGTGAGCTCTGGCTGGAGTTAGTAGACACTCTGTGCTGATTGAGAATTGCTCGTTAGGCAATCGTTCTCAGGGAAGCTAAATGTGTGTGGCTGCATCTGTGATGCTGCTGCAGTTTGCATGAGAGGGCGCTTTTGAAGTGAATCCCCTCGTTGCCTCAACACCTCCCCTCGTTGTTATCCTCAACATAAGAAGGATATGAAGCTGTTGGAACGGGTCCAGAGGAGGACTACAAAGATGATCCGAGAGCTGAAGGACAGCTGAGAGGCTGAGAGAGTTGAGGTTGTCCAGCCGGGAGAGAAGAAGGCTCTGAAGAGACCTTATAGTGACCTTCCAGTACCTGAAGGGAGGCAGACAAGAGAGCTGGGGAGGGACTGTTTATAAAGGCTTGTAGTGATAGGATGAGGGGCAATGGCTATAAATTAGAGAGGGGTTTTAGACTAGACATAAGGAAGAATTTCTTCACCACGAGGGTGGTGAGGCACTGGAACAGGTTACCCAGGGAAGCTGTGGCTGCCCCATCCCTGGAGGTGTCCAAGGCCAGGTTGGATGGGCCTTGGGCAGCCTGGTCCAGTGGGAGGTGTCCCTGCCCATGGCAGGGGAGTTGGAATTAGGTGGTCTTTAAGATAACTTCCAACTCAAGCCATCCTATGATTGTCTCCACATCTTGTGCCTTGGTTTGCATTGCAGAGACATCTCTGAGTGCACAGAGCAGATTCCTTTCAAATTAACCCAGCTGACATGTGGTGGGAACGTGCTACAGAGCTACCATGCACTCAGCCAAGAGCTAGTCTGAAGCAAGACCCTGTAACATCTGCAGTTTGGCCATTGCCCCCAGCCCCAGCTGCCCCACTCCACACATCCCACTGCAGCATTAGGTGTACAGCTTTAGGCAGGCTAATGCCGAGACAACAGCTGGACAAAGCAGGATCAGCCTTTTTAGCACCCTGGCATGATTTGTTACAGCTGAGTTCTTCCAGTAAATCCTTAAGATTTTTCAGCAGCTATAAGCTTTTTATAGCAAATCAGATTTTTGCACCCATCTGGCTGACTGGTTATAAACACACGTCTATCAAGTTGGCTTGTTATGCTTTGTCAGTATTAAAAAGAAAACCCACACGCAGTGGAGTATTCATCTGTATCTCCTTTTGATGACTTAGGCCTCTTGCAAATTTAACACAAATAACCGAGAAAATCAGTTTGCATGTAAAATCCCAAAGACAAAAGACTTGAGCACAGCAAAGCAACAGGTTGGCATCTTGAAAACATCAGTGCAGGCTGATCGTGATTGTTGCTCTGAGTGAAACGTTCTGGTACGATAAAGAATTCACGGGGAAATTGATAGTGAGCTGTCTGGATTTTAGGGATGCCAGATGCCCACAGCCTTGTCACGGTGATGTGCCTGACTTTAGGCATCTGTATTCAAAAGTATCGATTTGGGCCTTCAGCATAAGCCTTCAATGAAGGATAAGCAACACTAATTAATTTTCCTCCTTTCCACTGGATCTAGCTAATTTAAGAAATGTCTTATCGATTGTGATTTTGGCAAGTGAAATTTGTGCTTCGTGTGCTGTGAACATAAGGAGAATGGTTTGCCACTAAGGGCTGCAGGCAGAGCTTGCTCAGTATGGGAAGAGTGGAGTGCTCTGCTTAGTGCTCCCTCTTACCCAGTTACTGATGCTTTTATTGCTTTGGTGTCTTGTAGGCGTTCTGGATGGATTCAATGATCAGAACTACAGTGTCTGAAGCGATTTTGCCATTAAAATCTATTGGCATAGCTGCAGTACAGTCATAGCAGATTTAGGAGATCTCGATGCTGGTCCAAGATAGAGCCCAGACAAAGACCTATAATGCAGACATAATCCAGAAGGGATTTACAACCAAGTCCCACTGTGTTCCCTAAACTGACAAATTTCTCTGGTTTAAGGTACAGAAAGGATACATGATTTAGTGTTTGATAGGAATGGTTGGACTCGATGATCCAGTGGGTCTTTTCCAACCTGGTGATTCTGTGATCTGCCTTTCTGACTGGTACAGTGCAAATGGGGAAGAGCCTGGGTTTGGTTTGCTGTATCCTGGTTAGTCTGCATGCCTGGTCCTCACACGATAGTTGATATTAACCTCTCCCAAGGCATGCGTATGATTTTTGGAGCATTTGAAGTGGAGAACCTCTGATGCTCCAACACTTTTTATTGAAAAAACGTTATTTCTGCCAGGCCATGAAATCGGATGAATGAATGATTTGCCATCAACCCCCTGTCCTCCCTCTCCTCACTGCACCCACCTCTGTGTACAAGGGAAATCTGGAGGAATTCTAGCAGAGTACGTTCTGGAAGTGTACGGCTTCTCAGTAGCTGCCATCAGCCGTGCTTTAAGACTCATCACCTGTAGGATGTTAAATGCCAAAGAGAGAGACTATGCATATAATGTGAAATCCTTGAAAGGGGAGTACACTTTGCAGTATAGATGACTCTTTCCGCGGAGCCTTTCAGACTGCTTGTCAGTTATGAGCTTTTTATAGCAAGTCAAATTTCTTCACCCATCTGCTTGTCTGCTTATGAAAATGTATCCCTCTGGTGCACTTGTTACATTTCATTACTGTTAAATAAAATAAAAACTCAACATACCTCGCCCACTGGTTTAGTTGTTTGTATCTATTTTTGATGAACTGCATCTCCTATAAAATGAACACAGATGCTCTGGACGTAAATATCACCCCCAGCTTCCAGGCCTCTAATAACAAAATCAACTTCATTAATGAAGAGTATAAAGGTAATGTACACCAAATAGAAGAGCTGCACTGGGAAGCTTTCCAAGTGGAAATATGGATACGTGATGCAGATGTTGTCTTTCATGAACAATTCAATTTCCCTTGATTATACCCTCTTGAGAAGGAAAAATTAGAAAAGGAAGCAGTATTATTAATAGTTAGCCTTATTTCTGATTGCTTAAGTGCTTCTACTAAGATAAGATTCAGTAAAAGAGGTCAGAAAAAACATTTGAATGGAAATGTTAGACAGAAATTTGCTTAGGCTTCAGACATTCTGTATATCAAATAAATCTCAAGCCATAGCAATCATCCACACTCCCTCTGCAATGCCGCTGGGTTAGTCCTCTCCTTGCGTGGGAGAGAGGAGCATAATGGCCCCAATCTCTAGGGACGGTCTCAATAATTTGCTCTAATTTTGCCTTGTTGTCTTTAAGGTCTTAAAAATTAAGAATGCATTTTATAGCACTGCGTATAAACAGCCAAATCCCAGAGGGGAAGTAATTTAAAACAGCCAATGCATCATATTACCAATCATCTGAGCAGTGCTCTGTGCTCTCTGATCTACGACCTTCTGAACATGATTCAGATTGTGTAGATGCTCGTGAATACTGACAGCACGACTTGTATGATGCTCCTAGCTGTAGGATTGTCACATTTTAAAATATAAATATTAATTGATGTAAAGACAAAAAATGTCTAGGGTCTACTCCAACTCCATGCCAAAGAATAAGACAGCTAATGAAACTGTGCCTTAGATTAAACATTAATTCCTTTCCCTTTCCTTTTCCCTTTCTATTTCCCTGTATCTAATTATTTTCAAGTTTCCAGGACCACTTGCTTGAGGTTAAAAGGGCTCAGTTTCATTCTGTTTTTCTTTCTGTGCCTTTCCATCACCTTAATGCTTTTTCTTTTCTTTCCTTTCCTTTCCTTTTGCTGGCGTTTCCTTAGCTGGCTGGTGGCTAAAGTGGATTGTTAAGAATAGATTTTGCAGTTTCTCTGGAGGCACTAATATCCACTCACATTGGCTTTGAGTCTCACTGAATGTGTTATGCCTCCCAACGTTTCTTTGTTGTCTTGTTTGGGAACAGTGTCTTCCCCATCCTGAGCAGTTTGTGGCTAATCAGCTGCCTTGTTTCTGTGGCTGACAAAGTGATTCCTATGAGTATTTTATTTGAGAAGTGTAGTATCTTTTCTTCTGAATGACATATAGAAGGATATATATGCCCCATATGAGGACAGGCAGAGAGAGTTGGGGTTGTTCAGCCTGGAGAGGAGAAGGCTCTGAAGAGACCCTAGAGCGACCTTCCAGTACTTGAAGGGGCTGCAAGAAAGCTGGGGAGGGGCTGTTTACAAAAGCTTGTAGTGATAGGGCGAGGGGCAATGGGTATAAAATGGAGAGGGGCGGATTTAGACTTGACATAAGGAGGAATTTCTTCACTATGAGAGGTGGTGAGGCACTGGAACAGAGCCCAGGAAACCTACCCAGGGAAGCTGTGGCTGCCCCATCCCTGGAGGTGTTCAAGGCCAGGTTGGATGGGCCTTGGGCAGCCTGATCCAGTGGGAGGTGTCCCTGCCCATGGCAGGAGGTTGGAACTGGTTGATCTCTAAGGATCCTTCCAAACCAAACTATTCTATGATTCTATGTAAGTAGAGAGGATATTGTGTGAATGCAAGTTGATACTCTATATTCCTCATTTTGTAAGGAGCACTGTGCATGCAATCCAGTCATTCAGATACTGCTCACGGGAGACTGAGTTTTATTTAGCTGGATTAATTATGAAGTTTTTACTCAAGGCTGTGGGCAGCGGCATTCAACTTAAAGCCAGACAGTACTATAAATCAGTAGTACACTACATAAACTTACCCATCCTCTCCAAACAAAATCCTCATTTTTCCTTTGAACAACCCTCCCATTATTCAGTAATGATCGAATCCATGGTCTCTTCACAGGCAGCTGATGCCAGTGTCCTGCTCTGTGCTGTATTATGGTACAGTAACTTCTTTTCTGCAGGGCTATCTTAGAAAGCTATGACCGTGCTCCGTCTGTTTATTTATAGGATCAAATTTAATGTAGTGTGGATAAAAACCATGTTTGTTTATAGGATTGTGACTAATGTAGTGTGTGCATTCTACATCAGTAAACATTAATGAATATTCCTCTGCATGAGGCTGAATACACAACTCGACTGGTGTATTGTTCCCACTCGAGAAGCTGGGTGATGCGGTGGTAGCACTTGGAATTTTGCAATTAACACACCAATCCTTCTCGCAGTTCCTCTCTAGGTACATTTCACTCCATTCCCAAAGCGCTTGTTTGGCACATTAGGATGACCTAGTTATACAAGGCTCTCAAAAAGACGACACAAAATTTTGCTCAAAAAATCAAAACAAGTGCTCGATGGTATCTGGTCAATAACCACAATAGAACAGGCAAAGAAAACACATCTTGGTATACGTTCAGGCAACAGGCTTTTCCTGCAGGTGCTTTTCAGTCTGTTGAAAGGGCATGTAGAAGTGAGTTACTTCGTTGGATCTGAATCCTGCCTGGAGGGGTTTATATTTGTTGGTGCAAGAATTCAAAATGAGGGAAAGCGTCATTGTTTGTCCTTTATGGTTCTATGTTACGCTGAACTTTTCAACCGTTCCAGAGAAGGGTGGCCAGAACTACTGGTTTTGAGGGTGATTTTTATTTTAGTACAGACGAGCAGGGCACGACTTGCTGCAGCTCTGTGTAATGTCACTGTTAGCTGAGCTAGATCGTGCCTGCAGAGCTGGTTGTGCCAAGCTTTACAGTGTCTTCATTTTGCAAAAAGTCTTGCCGATGTAGGAAAAAGAAATTACAGAATATCTGGAGAGCTGAATGGAAATCTGAATAAAACATAAAGCATAGTTGAATTGTACTTGCTTGAGGTCTGGACAACACGATGGGGCATGAAGGTCTTATCCAAAATGATGTCACCCCCCTGTTATCACTGTGCAATACAAATGCCTGTGCAGGATTGGCACCTGAGGGCTTCCAGCCCCCAGGCAAAACTGCTGTGGGAGCTCTTCTGCGGCTTTCTTTTACCCTGACAACACCTCTTACAGCTTTCCAGCCACCCGACACGTTTAAATTCCTCAAGCAGTTTTGTGCACGGTTCCTGCAAATTCATCTAAATGCAGGAGCACCTCTGCACACCTTCCCTGTCGGCTTCGGGCTGTCACGCGCAGGCTCCGTGCCGGTACCAAGTGCAGTAATAGCATAAAAAATGCTGACAATCCTGCCTCTGAACCACGTTGGCGCAGGTGATTAACAAGCTTTCCTGGTAACGCTTTGCTGTGCTCGCTGGTCTGCCTGCACAGGTAGAGCAGGGAAAAGAGAGGGCAAGAGGGACTGGTCTTGAAAGCACAGGAAGAGGAGGTGTGCTATATTTGACTGACTGTACTAAACTGACACATTTTTGCATCAAATGTTGGCTGAGGGAGCCCTGTCAGATCCTTTCTGGCTGAAAGGGAGTGATGTCTTTGGCTGTAGCTTGTGTTTGACCTTGTGGTATCGCCTGCAAAGGTTTCTGGCTGGCAGATGCAACAGGGATGTTGGACACGTCCTTTACGTACCCTTTTCAGCAGGCTCTAAGCCATACCTTGCTCTGGCCTGCTTCTACCCACTTCTTGCTCTCTCCCAGCTTGTTGCATTGTTACTAAACCCTCCAAGGTGACAGGGGACAGGACGAGAGGGAATGGCCTCAAACTCCGCCAGGGGAGATTTAGGCTGGACATTAGGAAAATATTCTTCACAGAAAGGGTCATTGGGCACTGGCAGAGGCTGCCCAGGGAGGGGGCTGAGTCACCTTCCCTGGAGGGGTTTAAGGCACGGGTGGACGAGGTGCTCAGGGACATGGTTTAGTATTTGATAGGAATGGTTGGACTCGATGATCCGGTGGGTCTCTTCCAACCTGCTTATACTACGATCCTATGATTCTAAGGAGGCTGCTCTGCAGCTGGTTCTCCTGCCACGACATTGCTTGCGAGCTTTGAGGCTCTAAAGGGAACAGATTGTCTTGGGGAAGTAGTTCTGGTCCCTGGCCACGATCTGGGAAATGAAACAGAGAGGTTCCTGCAGGCAGTTTTGTTGGATAACCTGGCAGAAACAAAAGCCGCCAGCCAGGCAGCAAGCTGCTTCGATGCCCGAAAAGAACTCCTTCCCGGGATTCTGTGTAACGTCATCACGCTTTGTTATTCTCCATTAATATTTTATCAAGCAGAAGAAGAAAGTTTCCCTTTGAAGTTTTACACTAGTAAATCAGCTCCTTGTTATAGGATTAAAATAGTGACTGTTCTGCTTGGGGAAAAGGGAGGCAGGCAGGCAGCCCAGCTATAAATACTGTATCGGAGCGGTTAATAACTTTAGGAATAAGCAAGTTCTACAAACTAGAAATTTACTTTCTGTGGCCCCTAAAGCTGAACCTACAACAGCTCTGATCTTGTTAGTTCGTTCTTTCATCCTTTCTAAGCCTAATGCAAACCCTTGCGGGAGCACTTCAGGGCTAGAAGGTACCAAGTACTAAGGTACCATAAAAAATAACATTTTCAGGATGATGTGCTAGGCTAGCTGGGAACAGAGACAGAAACATACTGGGCTTAGACCTAACTTCTCCTATCAATTACTGTAATATGGGAAGATGTGTATATATCTTTATTGTGTAGTTACAGCTGGTCAGGCTAAAAGCTTGTCTGGGAAAAAAATCTCTTTCCTAGTGGACACTAAGGAAAGCACTTTGTCTGTTAAGTATAATAAAAACTGACCAGCACAGAGTGTTGTAAAGATGAAAAGTGCTGTAAATGTGTCACTACCTGTTATATGGTTTATATGAGAGGTTTATAGCCATCAAGACAAGCCGCCCATAGGGAGTACAGTGGGAATTTTGGAAAGGGGATTGTACTTACAAGAGGATCAGACTTACAGATGCCAGTGTAATCCTTCCCATGAAGCATTTTTTGAAATCTCTGTTATCAGTGGCAAGGCGGTACAATCTGTATACAGACCCATTTGATCTGTAGGGCTATCTCCATTTCCAGGTTCAAAATAGGTCTCAGCAGGACAGTTCAGCTGTAATCAGAGAGAGGGTGTTGGGAAACCCCTTGGCTCTCCAAGTCAGTGTGAACACCATTACCAAGACGAAGGAAAATTTTGCCTCATTGCGTGAGGAGGCAGGAAAGAAAAATTGGAAACCTTTACTAAAAACTAGTTGTCCAGGATGTTCTTTGCAGTGAAATCTATTTTGATGGGTTTTGCTGAAAAGAAAACTTCATGCTGATCAGCTGATGGCAAGTTTAATTTCATCTCATTTTCCCTCGGGAGGCCTTGTCTGCCCCATTTCATTATCTCTTTGCAATTTGTTCATTTGGGAAGGACTTTTTTTTTTTTTTGTCATTGCTTTTTTAACTACATGTTTGCATAGCTGCTGGCATAACCTCAAGTGGATCTGTCAATAATGGCCATCTCATAAATTGCTAACAAAGCTGTGTTCGGTGCGGGTGTGGGGAGGTGCCTGGGTGTCTCAGCACTGATTCTGTTCACTGCCAAAGCTCCTGCTCGTTTCCTCCACCAAGGTGAAACCCTTGCTCTTTCCTGGCTGGCCTCAGCATCATTCTGGGGAGAAAAATATCATTACACTGATTTCACGTGTATCTTCCAAGGTCTCTGATGTTTACAGCTAAAAGCTTGGTGTGTTTTATCCCTATATCTAACTAATGTTTTACCCTTAACAAATACAAAACGAACAAGGTAATCCTTTAAGTTAATAACGTAAGGAATCAATAATAATTCCAGATGCCACAATTTGCTTTCTGCTTTGAAATTTGGCTTAGCAAACTGTGAACCTCTGGCTCCTCTGCTAGAAAACGTACAGATGATCTCCTTTGAAGTGATGGGCTCTTTTATGTTTTTTTTATCGGTTAGTAGTGTTTATAATCTGATGGAGAACAACTTTCTAAATCTGTTTGAAATATTTCCAAGCTGCTTATCATGATGTAGCATTATAATCCAGCACTAATTCACATTAGCCAAGGCTTGGGTTTCAAATAACAGTCACAATACTTAAGTTTATTTAGTTAAACCATTGGCATCGGTGTGGTGTTTGTAAAATCAGCATGCAGTTGCATAGCTTACTTTCACATTCCCCTTGTAACTTTTTTTTTGTCTTTTAGTTTTTAAATCCAGGGAGCTCTGAAGAAAAATGAGGCACATATT
Organism: Phaenicophaeus curvirostris; assembly: GCF_032191515.1. NCBI lineage: Eukaryota > Metazoa > Chordata > Aves > Cuculiformes > Cuculidae > Phaenicophaeus > Phaenicophaeus curvirostris. Next base: position 4,368,355 of record NC_091406.1, on the reverse strand, counting down.
TCCTTGGTGCCAAATCTTCCTCTATTGCCTTTTCAAACCCTGACAGAAAGAAATAGTATGAAATCCCAGTCCCACTACTGCCTTGCGTGCTCATGGCCAGATTTGCCCTGTTGGTAGCAGACCCAACCTAGGGAAAAGTGACAATGTGCAGATCAGAAAGTGCGATTCACAAGGTGCCACCAGGATGAGTTCAAAGTGGTTTCTTTTGCCATTCCATCCTCTAAATTACTCGAACAGGATTCACTCATTCTCCTGGCATTTCTGTGCATATTGCACAAGTGCCCCGCAGTACAAAACACAAATAAACATCAAAGCAGGGAAAATAATTTGACTGCCTCATCATTATGGATGTGTCATTTTTTAATACATATAATTCCTGAAGTAGCCCGTGGCTTATATTAAAGTGCAAGCATTTGAAATAAAGTGACAAGGGTTTATCTTCCTGGGGAAGAAAGGAAACTCTTAAAGTGATGTGATCAGATCCTGAAGCCTGGGAAAAAATATGAGAGTGGAGGTCTCCCTTTGAAAGGACAGGCCTCAGTTAAACATGAAAATTTTCCTAGTTTTACTGTTTTTCTTCAGCTTTCTGCCATGGGGCAGGGTCTTAATGATTTCCCTGGGGAGCAGATGGACGAGGGGGAGACGAGAAGCACCTATAGCTCTTCTGTAGTTCTTGACCTCTTCATATTTTCATCCTTCCCATCTCAAACACTAATATTTGGTGGCATCTCTATGTCTCACGAGCAGCTGCCACAGGATGAAGTGGGTCTTGGCAAGCAGTATTTTGATGGAAACAGCTTCACATAGGCTCGTATTTGTGTAATGCTTTTCAAAAAAAACATAAAAGAAAACCTGGGGAAGAAGTACCCTCTGTGCTGATGGGTGTGAGGGTTTGGGGCAGGGCTGGGACCAGGGGCAAGCACCGCAGAGTTGTTCCAGCCTTCCCTTTCGCAGTGCTCGCTACGAATTACACCACCTGCTCTTGCTGCTGGTATTGTAAAGAGGGGTGGAGATGTGCAGGGTGGTTACTAAGCGTATACCCACTGCAAGACAAATAAAGAGTGTTAGGTACGGTGTTGCACACTGGGGGGCAAAACCAGCTGTTGGAGAATTGCTGAGAAAACAGAGGCTTCTCAGAAACTTTCTCCTGGGTTGAGGAGCTGCAGATCTGTTCTTTCTACCCTGGAAAGCTAGCAATCGGCTGAGGTGGTTTCTTGCCTTCAGGCACATTTGGTTTCTGTTTACATTTCCCTGTCAACTTTAAGTCCATATATTTCACTGTGTTTGCTTTATCTTTTAGGGTTGTGAATGTGTGAGAAAGGCTGAGTGTCTTGGGAAACCTCTGTGTCCATTCACCTGGTGCTTGCCAAGCAGCGGGCACCCCTGCTCCCTGGCAGCGTGCACATCGCACCCCTCGCTACCCCTTGTGTGTGTCCCTACAGCCTCCTTTGAAACCTTTTAATGCAGAGGGATGAGCCTGGGACTGACCCCAAGGTACGTTAGCACTTGAGCGGACGTGGGATGTGGCACCCTGTCGCTCTCTCGCGTGCCCTGGGATAATCCAGGCTGGCTCAAGAGGGTGCAAAGTCTCCTGCTCGCCTGCAGACAGGCGGTGGTGTCAGCGTGAACGCTGCTGCTTCAGCATCCACTCCAATCCAGTCGCTTAACAGCTATCGCGTTCGTCTAACGCCGCCCAGGGGTGCGCGTTTGCTTGCCTATCGCTTTTGATCATCGGCAAAATGACACCTCAAAACCATACAGCTCTCCCACAAGGGCACCATGAGGAGCTGAGCGCCTTTAGGCACTCGGTGAGCCATCCTGCCTCTCGCCATCGCATTTTCGCTTGCTTATCTGCTGCAGCAGTTTGGGCTGTGTCCTTCTGCTGCAGGGTGCAGACCTGGCCCCAGGCTTTGTATCTCTGCTGGCTCACACGTATCACCCCCTTTAATCCATCCACAGTTCCAGAGTAGCAACAGCTTTGATGTTTTCTGGCTTGAGTTGCACACGGTCATCTAACTCTAGGTGTTTCATTACTGGAATGGCACTGGGGAAATACAATGCTTAATGGCTTTGTGTCACTTGATCTAATGGTCTCCTCTAGGGCCATGTAACATGACCTATAAAAACGGTGTTGAATTTGCAGCCTGCTAAAATGTTTCCTCATCCTGCTGGGACTTGCTCCATCCCATTGCTCACCAGTTTGCAGGAGGCAAGACGGTGCTGCTCTGGTGAGGAGGATGGAGCCATTCTGGTAATTTGTGTTACTGGCTCTGACCTCCTGCTTCCCTCTGACCACCCTACAATACAGAGCAGAAAATTATGTGGCTGCTTTCTACAAGCAGCTGTAAGTTGGTGAAATGTAACAACTCGAGCAAAGAGCAGTTTGTAATACTCTGCTTTTCAGCTCAGCTTATTTGCTTGTTTACTCACTAATTTTTTTAGCTTCAGCAGCTTGCACTGAGATCTCAGTTATTAGCAGGAATCAGCAGGATTTGGCTGTGTGGTTTTCCAGAGTAAGCTTGTTTGCTTTTGTATAGGTCATGTGCAAATATACATGAAATCTGAATTTAAAGAACAAAAAGACCATGACAAATATGGGCAGCATAATATATACTGTATTGTCTGTCTAATAGCAGCATATGTTTTCATGTAAGAACAACCAGATCAGACTCTGGTTTGAGCAGGGAGCTGGATCACTTCCAGTCTAAATTATTAGGTTATAATCATGAGGGAAACCTCCCAATTGGCATTCCTTCTCCTCTCCAAGAAACAGAAGGATGGTCTTTCTCCTCCAGTGCTCCCATGAACCCCAGTATCCAGATTGAATATATTCTTCTTGCAGTATTCAGATTCAGAGCTGGAAAAAGCAGGGTGTCTGTGTGCAGCTGCATGCTGAGATTACATTTGTGTGTGGGTTCCTTCATTTTTTCTAGGGAAAAAAACTCATTTTGTGTTCATATTGGCTTTGCGTATTTCAAAGGTCCCATTTCTCTTTGACACAGAGGCTTTCAACTCTCGTTTGATTGCTTCTGTAGCAGCTTTGAGACCACCTCTTGTTCTTTCCTCAGCTCTGCTCACCGGTTGGGCACGACAGTGCTACTCCCAGAGGCGTTTTTAGCTGAGCCGTGGGCAAGCAAAGCAGTTTGCCTCTAACTGAAGCTAACGTGGCTCTGGGAGCAAGGGAGTCCCATTGCATCCAGTGCTGCTACGATGCTTTCTACCTACTGCAGTCATGCTCCTTCTGCTGCCTCTAATTCTACCTGCAAGGAGGGGGGCAGAGGTATGAGGGGAGACCATGAGTGGGATACCCTACAGACTATGACCTTGGGTTCACAGAACGTGTGAGGAATGATAGTGGGGTTCCTTACCCAGCCACAATTTTTTTTTTAACTTCTGATTTGATTGAGTCTGAAAATGTGCAAAGGGATTCATGGTCTGGAAGGGAGGAAGGCCAGCGTTGGCCCACACTGCTCTTTTGTGCTGAGCTGGGTGGTTTTATTAGCCAGACCCAAACGCCTGACTTCAGGGATTTTCCTTTTGAGAAGTTCACGAGGAGCAAAGATTAAAGATTTCATAGCTGCTTAGGACCACCTTTGCCATCAATAGCCAAAGAGACTCTAGGTCCTAAGTCATTCAGGAGTGTAGAATAATTTCACTCTGAATCAGATTTCGATTTATTTTTAAGGTGGTGAACATTCCATAAATAAATAATAACTGAAAACATAGGCGAGATCAAAATGGAAAGAGGCTGTGCCAGCATCTGCCGAGAGAAAAGACAGACTTTTTTCCTCTGTCTTACAACACTTACATAAAATTCCAATACAATCTCTACTTTAATAATAATAAATCTCTTCACCCAAGAGATTTCTCAATGCTCTGGTCTAGTTATCAGCTTCAGACTTCAGTAAGGCTCAGATCTAGTGCTGGGTTCCTCATCCTAAACAACTAGTCTGTTGTGGGCCATCACTCAAACCTCTGATTTCTCCTTTGACTCAAAAAATGTTCCCCCAACCCATTTCTTTTGGCACACTTTGCACTTTTCCTCTCATTTTCTGGATCCCTTGAGCTTTAAGGGTATTCTGAGAAATAATAAGAGAAAAGATAAAGAGTTGATTTAGTGCTTAGCAAATATTGGAAGGAGATTTGTGCATGTGATTAGAATTTATTTGTTCTCTTCTTATGAAGCAGAGGACAGCTTGCTGTAATAGCCAAGAACATACATGGCAGAAGTTGCTGAAGAGGCTTTTCAGTATTGACAGATTATGAATTTAAAATTAGCAACTGCAAGTCACAGTTAAAGAGTCTTTTATGAGGTGGAGAGGAATTGCTTACCAGTGTAGATATGGCTACAATCAATAGGCACAAATCTTTGGCATGGGGTTGCAAGGAATTTGAGGCGTGTCAGAAACATCACAAGAAGTTTAATGGGGAGAAGTGTTTGGAAAAATGGAGATTATCCAGCAATTAAAAGAGTTTCCTTCCTGACTTGTTTGTCATTAAGCCCTCATTCAAGTTCCATTCTGCTTAGGTAGGGAAGAGCGAGTGGCAACAGCCTCGTAAAGCTCAGTTCTGGCTTGGACCACTGATCTTTGAAGCATCTTCTGGACTTTTGTGTGTTAGATAGGGAGGCTGGGAAAACTGAGCTGCTTTGATGTCCAGCCCGTGGTGTGTGAGTGTTATTAGTATGTTGTGATGGAAAAGCCTCATTAGTTTGTGATGAATGAAATCTATAAGCACAGAAGAAAGGAAGGAAGTTGAGGGTGATGGGAATTGGAAAAAGAATAAAAAACCCCTGGGTATTTAGAAAAGGAAGAGATCCCTTTTTGCACAGATAGTTTTGTAAGAAAGTGATGTAAAAATAAAGTTAATTTGCTTCCTAACATGACATTGCAGCAACATAAGGTTGGAATAAATCTTGAAATGGCTTGCTGGAAAGAATATAAAGTAAAGCTTGATCAAGTTGTTTGTCTATAAAGAATGAAAGAACATGTAGGAAAACGGAGTTGTATTGAAGAAAAAGTATGTTGCAGAAGGAAAACAGACATGTGGTTCCAGTTCAGCAAAGCTTGTAAATTATACTTTCATCTCTCTCACTGCTGAACATGAGGGGACTTTGAAATGAGTTGGCAGAACAGCAGATGCAGAGTCAGACCTCAGGCCTGCTGGAAACTGAGGAACTGAGGGATCAAAGGGACTCAGGATGCCCAAGGGACACGTCCACCATGCATTGGTTTCAATGGGGATAAAGCAGAAATGCCTCCTGTGGCAGCTCCAGCATCTTCTGTGGTTTAGCCCTGGCTGAGGACTTGGTGATTCCCAAAGGGTGGTGAGAGCAAGTAACATGTCACTGTCCTACAAGTTAAAATATTAAAAACATACCATATTTGGCTATCAAATTAGAACCTCAAAGATGCTTAAAAATATTTTGTTGATTCTCATTTTTGATGGCAGTGAGGGCTACAGCACATGAGAAATTAATGAAATACATTTGAAATTAGATATTTTTAGCGAGGTAGAGGGTTTTGTCAAAATTTATGTATAGTAAGGAAAAATCAAAAGTGAGAGAGAATGTAACAAGCCAGATGAACTGCCACAGCAAAAAAAGTGTCATCATTTTGGAAGCAGCTGAAAAAAAGTCAATAGAAGACAATTGACTTTAGATAAATTGTCAAAAAAGTGTCAGTGCTTGAGTTTCAGAGAAAGGCCTCTTGACAACGGAAACCTGTGCCTTTCCTTGATAAAAGTCTGTGAAGATTATTAGTAATGCATTGATAGAACATTTATAGACTAGCTTTGAAAATAAATGGTGAAAGGCAAATGACAAGGAGCAGCTCTGCGGGAGTAGGAGAGTACTGCTCTGTAGCAAAATGACCTCTGATAGGGAGGGACAAATAGAAAGCAAGTAAATGAAATAAATTTTTCCTGATTTCTACTTTTTTACAATCACCAAATGTTATGACATAGAGTGCAAAAGAAATTTCATAGAAGTGCATAATTCCTAAAAGAGAATAACCCCTATGAAAGTTGAGGTATAGAAATGACTACTCTGGTAACGATAGAACTTGTACCACCAAAGACTCATTTTGCTATCTTTGCTTATAATGGTGGCTGTTTATTCAAGTGAATTGTCCATTTGCTCTTTTCCACGTGCTATAAAAATGTGAGGAGAAAAAGAGAGTTTTACGATATTTTCATTCAGTAAGTGGGTTGCTGCAATGCTACTAAAATCCAACAGCAATGTGCAGAAATCCTGGCTGGCTCAGGTTTGTGAGATTGTATCTCAGGATGCACAGCAAAGCAGAGCCCTCTTTAACCCTTTGGAAATCTGTTCTGGGGAAATGCCCTTCATGGCATTCACTGTTCCTGCTCCTCAGTGCTGAGAGCAAGAAGCTGATGCCATCAAAGTGGTCTGGACATTTCTGTGGTTGCTGAGAATACGCTGGGCTGGGGGAGGAAGAGCTGAAACAATTGGTCTGCCCTAAAAAGGAAGTCAAGAATTATGGAAGGGGGTATAAGCACTCTTAACCCAACGCCTGAGCTTTAGCAGCATCAGGAAAGCCCCTTGTAGGCTGATTGTTCTTGGCAAAAGGTTTCTTACACCTTCCTCTGAAATATTCACAGAGGCTGGGTGCTAACCTGCGTGGACTGCCTGTGTCCATCAACCTGCTGATTCCTAGAATTCATATTTACTTGGCATCAAAATCCTTGAAGAGGGGTGTAGAGTTTGCTCTGCATTCATCTGAAGGAGATCTGCAGGAGGAGTGAAATGCAAAATCTGAAGGACTTTATCTTGAAATTATTTATTTAATTAATGAAAAATGTAAAAAGATTGAATTATATTGGCACCATACGTCTTATCACTGGGTGAAAAATTAAGATGTATAGTGGAATTTAAGTGACTGGTTTCCTCACTGGATTTGCATTACGATTAGCCCACCTATCTCTGCAGCGTGCTCTGTCGTGAGCTTGAAAAAGAAAGCAGCAGACAGATTGTCGAAGTGCTTTAGGAACTCCAAACCATAATGAAATGTGCATAGGTGTGTGGCTAAGACAGAGTCATGTCTTGTCTGTATTTTGATGATATTAAACTTGATAAAGCGGCAGGAAAAAAATAAGAGGGAGGATTTGTAGTAGGGAGGAGAGCAAATGTGAAACTTGATGTGGTTTGTTCAAGTCCAAAGAACTAAGGTGAGGCAAATTGCAAGACAAAGGGAAATTTAAAGTGTGTTCTCTGAAATACTGTAATTTGTCAGTAACAGCAGAAGGGGAGACGCAAGACCAGTGATCAGCCAGAGAGGAAGAATTCTTAGGAAACCATCAAAACTCCTGCTCATGCAAAAGTTTTTTGCTTATTAATTCAAATCAGGGGAGAAAACCAACCTAGTTAATAAATATTGTATTTAATGTTGTCTTTTAATCCTAATTTTCAGTTATGTATTTTTATTCTTTTTCTAAATACTTTCATGTGCATCCTCTAAAGGGCAACCATCATGAATAAAAATAAATTGAACCAAGATTAACTGCATTTTATATTTTTTCAGGATTACTCTACCTAACTTTTTATGAAATGCATATTTCATTCTTAATTTGAGTCTTCAAGCCAAATCTGCAGTTTAATATCACAGTTTATTAGCTTCACAGTCCCTAATTTGACCTCACCCTTGTGCCATTTTTGATTGGGTGCTTGCAATTTCATGTTTCTAAACGTGGTAAAATAGGGTTTAACTGTTATAGCTCCTGTTAAGCATGGCTGGATGGTGCTGTGCTTCCCCTCCCTGTGATTTTCACCTGGTACTCACTATATGCTTGTGCTGTGCAGCATCAAGGCCAGGTTTTAAAGGAGTTCTTGAAAATGTCATGTAAGATGCAACCGTGCAAATTACCAATTCAAAGGCTATGGATAGAAAAGAGCTGTCCAAGGAAAAACTACATCATGTTTGAAATCTAAACTGACTAAGTGGCTTAAGAGGGCAAAATTTAATTAAATGCCTGGAGCCAGCCTGAACTGTCGGGAATAAATCTAAATTAAATATGATTACGAAGTGATGTAATAGAATAAGTTATACATAAATTAGACATAGCTTGCACGACAGAAACAAATCAACAGAAAGTCCTTGGGTGTATATCAGTCCTAGTACATTTTTATGACACAGATCAAAATAGGATCAGAATTCCTGACTGTACGGCAGAAAGGAGCCTATAAACATGATTGACAAATCTGCCAACAAAAGTTGAGTCTGCGCAGGGCGGAGATGGATCATGCAGGGTTTATGTATAACGTGGTCTTAGTTGCTGAGAGGTTATAAATTATAGCGAAAAGGCTGGGTTGCTTCTCTGGTTCTTTTAATAGTATGAATGGTGGTGGATTTAAAGGGAGAGCACAGGGTACAGAAATTAGAAGTCATTCCCAAAGCACACCTAATGGTTTCACCTTACTTTCTACCAGGGAAACATGCCTTGTGACCGCAAAGATAAGCTGGAGGAGCTGTCTACTCAATTGGAATACTCTTCGTGATTAAGCCAGGTCACAATTAACAGAGTAATCCAGGGATTTGATCACTGATAAAAACATTTTACAGCATGTTTTCGCGTTACAAAAAACCAAACTGTAATTAACTTGCAGCCATTGCTTGAGTAGAGCCAGTAAATAAATTAAGATGAGGTTGGCTGCTTAGCAGATTGTGTCAGCAGAAAGACAAACCAAATCAAAAGACACCTCTTCGATGACAAACGTCAGTGTTATTACACCTGGCAAGAACCAGCTCTTCCCCAATTGAAACAGCTTCAAAGAGAATTCCAAGACTTCAATTATGAGAGAAACAACCTTAGAAATAGAGAATGTGTACAAATACAGGAATTCTTGTTGTCCTTTGAGTTTTTGTGCGTTAATTATTATTTTGCTTAGCACAGTGAAATGCAGTAGGTTTGGGAGAGGCAAGCATGTAAAGAGCAGACGCAAGGAAAAGGGCCAATGAAATCAAATGTTTGACGTGTGGCTGTCAGTGATTTATCAGACAGAAAAGGTGAAGAGAGGAGAAATGGCAGGAGTGTCAGGAGGGGGTGAGGCTGAGCATGGAAACGTGGTTTCATGGGACAAAAGTGTGAAACTGTCTGATGCTGGAAGGCAAAAAGCAGAGTTTGGTGGTATCAGACCACTTACCCCAGAACAGCTGTTGAGATGAAAAAACACGCAGCATTTTTGCTAAAATTCTCTTGGTAGGCTTTGAAGAAAGCCCAGAGGTGCTGGGGTAGCCTGGAGTGCTGTGTGCATCCAAACGGTTCTTTGATGTCAAGAGCTGGGGGTGTTGCGCGGCCTCAAACTTTCTCTTTGGTGGTACCACGTGTTGTGCAACGTTGTTCTCTATTACAAAAGGAAACTAAAAGTCTTTCTGAGACAAAGATAGCATCTGCTTCAAAGCTAGGAGAATAATCCTCTTTTTCTGGTCTGGAAGTGTCACAAATGCTCATGGGAATCTGTATCATGGTTCTGTCATGTTCTTACTACCCCTGATATCCACATTCGAGTGGTTTTCTCAGCATGAGTGTTACAGCACAGATGTTCAGCAGTTTGCTGTGATGAATTGGAATGGTGATAGGGGGAATTAGACCCTATGTTTATCTCTAAATTGTAGCATAAGAGAGGTTAGATTTCTTGTGAAATCATGGCTCTTGCAGCCTATGTTTAATCAATTGGTTGCAGAGCCTATTGCAGAGACTGATGATCAGCAAAATAAGACTGTCAAGTTCCCCCAGCCTGTGTCTTTCTTTTGGGTAAAAGCTTGATGTTGCCTTTTATTTTCTTGTCCCTATCTTGCTTTTATAGTACAGTATGAACTGACGCCAGCGTGGAAAAACATGACAGTTTCCTGAATCAGCAGTCATAGGTTTAAGAATGAATAGGGCTTCTGTGGGAAACTTATTAGGCTTAGAAACAGAATTATAATGTTGGTGGATAAAATATAGGGGAACATAACCTTGCACGGAGAAAACAAAGCAGTCTTCTTCCCTGCCTCCTTTAAAGCTGACTCTGTACAATCTGGAACAACTATTTCCTAGCCGTGCTTTTAATTCTTTTTATCCTCATTTAAGACCTGCCTCCATTCTACTCTGCTCCTACCTCTCCCATATCCTCAGCAACTGGGTGTGCTTGTGGCAATGTCACAGGAATAATGTCCTTAGCTGTCTTTAGTGGTAAAGATGAGTGAGAAAGGAGCATTTTAAAATGAGAGTTGTAACTTAGTGTCCTCTGATGGGGTCAGGAGAAGACTGAGGGGAGCTGGACCATCAGTGACTGTCATATCGTTTCCCTTCCCTGGCTTGGATGGGACTAGCTGATGCTTTCATTTGGGCATGAAAAATGGCTTCTGGGAAAAGGCTTCACAAATCACGTCCCAATGACATTAAGCACGTTGCAGCCTCAGGACCTGAATTTACCCAGTAAGTGTGGTGTAATTTGTACTTTCCTCACACAGCTCCTCTTATTCTTAGTTAAACACGAGTTCTGAGTAGATCAGTGCTGCTTTGCTGAGGAGTTGTGCTCAAGGAACTTAGCTGAGCACGATGGTGGGATGTCCTGCGGGACGTGTGGATGGAGGCACCTCTCTGCACCCACGGTTGCTGCAGAGCTGGCCCCAGGTAGCACTCAGTGATGTTCATGCTTCCTAAGCGCAGCCACTTCTTCAGAGACAAACCTAATCTCTCTCACTTGCAAATTACAGAGCCGAGCTCAGCAAATACTTTCTAATAGCTCATCTCTTTGACAAATGTAACCTTTTTCTCTGTATGACTGTCCCTAGGTCAGCTGCAATTTGAGTTTATGCTGTGGCTGGCTGGTTGATAGGTAAAATTTGAAATTGGAGCTGTGGATTGGTGACTGCTGGCAGAAGCACAGCCTCTGCTGCTCAGCTCCACCAGTTCATTTCCTACCACAGGGCTGCTGATTTAGAGCTCGCTTTAGGAGCTGGATGAGTACATTTTCAGGGATATTTAAATCTCAGTTACATAAGCACCTGAGGAGAGAAAGTAGGGAACTGGCACAAATGCAGCCAATACGAACTGATTCAAAATGACACTTGCTGATCCATCAGAGATATTTTTTATTGGTTTTGTATTGGAGCCTGATTTGTTAGATATCCATACATGAAAAATGCCGTACAGGTATTCTGGGTTGGTTTTACAGCTGGCTTTGCTGCCATACTTCATCTAAGGATTTGTCCTTCTGTACCAAGGTTGGGGGATATTGTTCCTGGTCAAAATGCAGCAAAACACATTAATAGATCGGATGCAAAATGAATTTACTTACAGGCCATTAGTCATTCTCACCATTTCTAGTAACTGATGTCATTGGTGAAGTTAACTATCCTTAATTCAAACCCAGAGAAAAGCCAGGATAAATAATTGTTTCTTGTTGACATCTTAATTTTGTAGCTCAGCTCAATCTATTTGGTTGCTCGTCTCGTGGATCTAATAATTGCTTTATTTTATACCCCTACTCCGGTCTGCAATCATTCTGCAGTTTCATTAAAGAAAACGGAATATCAAGATAAATCCATCAGCCTTTTCCCCTCATCTAGGGGCAAGCGCTTTCTCTTGCAGGGGAAGTTGTTCTTTGTCAGATACTACACTTTGGTTTAGCTGCTGGTTTTATTACATCTCGGATGGCTGTTGAACTGGCACCTCATGAACTTCCTTGTCTTGGGTGCAGATATTGGTCTTGGCAATGCCAGGTTTAGGGTTAGACTCCATGATCTCAAAGGCCTTTTCTGACCTAAATGATTCTGTCATTCTAAGAAGCTGCTGCATGAGGTGTCAGAAGAAGTTGTAGCTGCTTCCTCCTCCTGGCAAAAATATTATTGAGCTCTTGTAGTGCGCCCTGAATCAAAGGGAACAGGCAGAGCATCACGTGCCCTGCTCTTACTGGTGCTGGAAGTGACTGTGCTCAGTTGCTGCTAAAATCCACATCCAGTGGCCACTGGTGTCGCTCAGCACTGGCCCAGACTTGGCAGCAGCTCTGGTTTTGGACTTGATTTCCATTTTTGTTACTGCTGCACTCTCAAGAAAATGAAAGAGTTAGTTCTATCTGTGTTCACATTTGTGTCTCCATTGTTAGCCATGACCTAACACGCTGTGTTTTGCTGTTGCAGCACCAGAGTGAAATTGCATTTCTTAATAAGGAAACTCAGCTACAAAGGGTTTGGAAGGTGCTCTACAAAAATTTAATAACTTCTTGTTCACCTGTCAAAGTGGAAAGTAAGTTTGGCTGTTACTTCGAGCACAATTTTTGCTGCTTCTGTGCCATATTAGACTGAAATTTAATATTAAATAAATCAGAATTCATGAAAAAGGCTGCTTTTTATAGCATTAAATGGATTTTGAGTACTGCTCTGAACTGACAAAAATGGCACTGAAGGCAATGATTGCACATACCGCAGACCTTTAGACTGCATTTGGAAGGGATTTAAATACATTTGAAAGTTGGTTTTCAAATATTTGTATATTTTTTCACTCCTTTCTGCCCCACTCTTCCTCCCCCCCATACCCCACTCTTCCACTCCCCCTAGAAATCACAAATATTATTTCAAACATCTAGGGAAACCCTTGGCATAAATATGTGTAAATTTTAAACCTTTTTCAGGGGATGTTGTCAAATACCTTTCTTTAAATAACTTCCAGCATCTTTGTTTACTTTTCTTGCTTGCACAGTTTGCCGAACTACAAAAATATAATATAATCCTCTCTGACCCATTACAGCCTTTTTTCATTTATCGGCCACTGATTTTCATGTTTCTAGTAGAGCTTGATGTCAATGGAGCCATGCTGATAATTAAAATACAGGTGATCATAGCAGTAGCCTTTCCATATGTAGATCACCTTACCGGTTAAGAAAAAAAATCATTGTAAAAGGACAAAACTTGTCCTACTGCTCCCATCTATGAAGCAGATGAAACATGGGTGCTTTGACCATCCCTGGGGGTTTACTTAGTGAAAATCCACCTCCCTTCTGCCTGGACAAAGACAAAGCACCTCCTGGAAATGTTGGGCCCTGGTCTGCAGCAGTTTGGTGCTGGATCTCCTGGCTCTGGAGAGGGGCTGGTGGACCCTGGACTCAGCTGATGCTTTCACTGCGTGGCATTCTTGTTTCACACAGAGCAGAAAAGACTTTCACGTTTTCAGCATGAACATTTGTACCTGCCTTGCTGCCTCCTTGCTCTTGGCAGCGTGAGAGACTGCCCTGGCCAGGCAAGATAACTTCTCCTGGTTTCTAAGGCAACCATCGCTGGCACTTCCATTCAGACACGTTCAGGAGGCAGAAAGAAATCTAACCCACACCCAACATCCTCCTGCCTTTCAGGTCTGGGTGGCTGAAAATCATGCAACAGTGTTCACTCACACACATCTCTGTCACCTAAGCATCTTCAGGAGACTCCTGCATGTATGGGCAATGGTCTCCTGAATATGCTCAGGGGTAGGAGTGAGAGTAAATATACTGAAAATAGGCATAACCAGTTCAAAAGCAAACCAAAATGAGGTTTTCAGGCTTGTGGTCAGAGAGATCGTCACTATCCACAGAGTCACTTGCAGCGTATTGGTATAAACAGAGAGCATTATCCTCTTTGTAACTCATGAAATGAGGAAACCCCCATGGGGATCCGGGTTTGCCTCTTGTTGTTTGACTCTGCTTCTTACAGGATGCTGCAAATCTTGGTGCTCATAACTAGCACAGGCTCAGGTTGGAAGTGGAGATGTGTGCTTGCGCGCAGCCAGCGTGGGATGTGCGTGTCATGCCTCAGCTGCACCATCAAGGGTTGTAGGACATTATGAACTTTGTGAGAGTGTGGGCTTTGAGATTACAGGGTTGAAACTTTCAGGAGTCCTGCTTAAGTAGCAATGGCTCTCATGCTTGGGCAGGAGCCAGTTTGAGCTCAATTTAGGCCAGGGAGGTATGCTTCCTAGATCAATTACTGGAAACCTGGTATTGAAGGAGCAAAGAATTTCTTGGTATGCGTGTTTTTAGTGAGAGATGCTGTAGAAGCATGAACCACAAAAAGGTGCAGATGGCATGGCTTTGCAGGACTCCTGTTGAAGATTTCAGAAGTTGGGAATGATGTTCCCTCTGCTTTGGCAGTTGACTGCAGTGAGAAGCATTTAGCTTTTCTATGTAAAAACTTAAATAACTCAATGACCTTATTAAAAATAAAAGAATAATTTGGTTTAACAAAACAATCTCTATTCAAAGTAAGCGATCTAAGGTGACCTTCTCTCCTGTTATTTCACTTCATTCCTTTTTACGGCAGGTGATAATAAGTAAAACTGCCCAGTGACTCTTTTAGAACAGCAAGTTTTGAGGGGGGGGGTGGGAAATAAAGGAAATAAAAGATCTTTTAGGTTGTGAGCGGTCTGTTGCTCTCGTAGACAAACTATCAGTTAATCGCTTGGCTGTAAACAATAAGCTTTTATTTTTTTTCATGGTCACCCTGATGTTTGATGTGTTGTAGCCCAATGACAAGCCGAGCGCTGCAGGGCGGGTGAGCTGGAGCCCAGCTGCTCGTGCACAGGCATCTCCCAAAGTGACCAGGCAGCTTTGCTGGAGCACAGGGCTGTGGGGTGAGCGTGTGACAAACTGCTCATCTGGAGGGACAATCAGGGTCAGCTTCTGCTAGGGGCTGGAGCTGTGAAGGGCTTTTGGAGCACGCTGGGCTGTGCACACTTCTGGGGAAGGTCACTGGGGCTGAAACCCTGATTGATTGTGCTGTTGTACCTTGAGTAAAGGTTAAAGAAAAAGTTTTGTACCATATGAAGTGAGTATTGATCTCCTGAAGTCAACTGGGAATTGCACTTTTACTGAGATAGTGTCGATTTTTTCCCTTTTTTCTGTATTTAAAGGGCCATGATGTTTCTTTAAGCAAGCTCTCTACATTCTTTAGCGGTTAAGTGGTTGGCTTTCTGGTTTTGTGAGTGATTGAAACAAGAGTATGATTTTAATGTTCCCTGTTGCACCACCCACTGGTTCTGTGTCTATAAGATTTCATTAACTTTAATGATACAATAAAAAAATTCCCTAAGTGTAATAATGCAGCAATGACAGAAAAGGAGTAACTCAAAGCAACTCCTGTTGTTAATGCACTCCATATGAGATCTTGTCTTTAAGCAATTCAAAAAGCAAAGATTTATTTGATTAATTTTAGCACCACAAAGACCAGTGTTACAGGACTGTGCATGGAAACCTCTCTGTACGGGAATGATTTTGGCTTTCACTTGCTACCCTTGTATACACTGGCATAATGGATAAGTGTGTCAATAAGCAGATATCTGTCTGAGAAGATCAAGTGTCTGTGATTGAGCTCTTGCAGAAAATGTTAGGGTAAATAACAAGGCTGTGTGTCTTGAAAAAGGCAGGAGAGGCACCAGAAGTGTACACAGTGATATAAATTAAAAGCTGTAGAGCCACAGTTCAACCCCAAACTTCTAACAAGGAGTGATGCTTCTGATCCATAACTTCAGCTTAGCAGAGCACAAGTGTTGACGACTTCTTTTTCGATACATGGTTGATTCAGCAGTCCAAGACGACTACAAAGTTATTGCACGCTCTCAAATACTTCTTGCAGATAAGGTTTTGCCATTAGTGAAGTTTACACTTAGCACTGCCTTGCCTTGAAATTGTCTGACCCTGTCACAAAACCATCCCAGCTGTCCTTTTGCTGTGACCATTCTGTAAAGATGATGATGATTTGTAATTTAGTTCTGCAACAGAATGACTCACTTACTGTGAGTGGGGAGTACAAATTTGCAAGGCTGATTTAACTTGTTTTCTTGTTTCAAGGACGGATATAATCCTATATTTACAAAGTAATTACATGGTCCTTCATGTATAATGCTTAGTCTCTTTGTGGAAGCTATTCATCATATAATTAAATGAATGGTTACACTTTGCAATTTCTTATAACAAGTACAGAGCCCTCCAAATTTGTGCAGTACTAAAACCAGCTTTACCCAAATGATAGATGTTGGTTAAAGTGACCAACGGTTTTGCTACATTATAGTTATGTATTCTTTCCTCTGCTTTTCTTTGAATTTAATTCAGGTGCATGAGTATTTAACTACACTTTGGACTTTTTGTCAGTGACTGGTGTGCTCAGAAAGTTTACATCTGAAACCAAGGATTCGAAAATAATAATTTTGCAACCTCCTAAAGTGTCCACGTCACTCATGTCTTTTCTTTAATGCCCAAAGCCTTTGCCAACTATTTAGAGCATTCAAAATAACGATAATGATTTTTTCATTCATTTAGTAAAAGAGAAGGAGAAAATGGAGGAGAGAAACTGAAGTGACCTTTTGTGGTAAGCAGAAACGTGCCAATATTGAAACACAATTATCTGAAGTGCCTGTGGGTACCAGCTTCCTGTTGATAACCTGTGGTGCTAATTACCTGCAAGAATTCAGGGCAAATATTTGTGACTTGAATTAATTGGCTCTCAGGAAAGACAGCAGTCGTAGAGGCTATTGAAAGAAAGTAATACAGAATAGCAAGATGGAAGAGATGCTTGCGTGATAGTGGTGCCTTTTGGTTGTAGTTTCCACTCTTCTCTACAGGTGTGGTTACATCACAGCCCGAGTGTCTCAGCCAGTCCGTGAGATGCCATGTTTTATTGCACTCCTTTAACCACCCTAGTGATTAGAAATGTGATTTGGTAGCTTTTCCACCTATTTGTCCCTCTATAGCCTTGCGGACCTGTGGGGCAGAAGCAAGGTGGCCAGTTAATCAAAATACAATGTACTGAAAAGGTCAAAATAGTAGAGCAGACTCAATATATTTTTCCAGAATGGGAGGCATTAATATTCTGTGTCTTCATAGGCCACAGCGTAATGTCAAGGACTGCAACATCTGAGCAGAAAATAGGAAAAAAGGCAATAGATTCCCTTGACAAAGATTTTAATTAGAATGAATAATGATACAAAACTAACTAGTGGGGTTTTTGCATGTCTCGTTTTGGAAGACACATGGAGTTCTGTTAAGTGGCTCAGAGGATAGATCGTTTTGGAAAAAAAAAAGCAATTAATTTGCACAGCACATAAAATCAGCAACTTTGCTTTTAGAGAAAAATGTGCCAAATGCCCACTGATTTTAGTGGAGGCAGGACAGCATCACTTCTGTGTCACAAGGTGCTCACGGCCATTCTGCCCCTAAGTCTTCCTTGCTCATCCTTTATAGCTGAGCTAATTTGCACATATCCTGGTGAAGAAGTAAATTGACGTTACATTTTAAAAGAGATTAGGTGAGATCATGTTTTTCAAAGAGCTTTGTGCCTGCCAGGCTGTTAAAAAAGCCAGCAAACTTTTGTGAGGGCTTGAATCCTGATGCCTCTGAGCCATCTGGCCATGGAGAGCCCCAGAAGATACTGCATAATCCAGGAAAATTTTGCTCAGCTAATCTTTACTGCCGTACTGGAAAAGCAGCTTGGTTACTTCCACAGAGCTGCTGAGCCACTGAAGATGTGCTTTAAGCTTCAGAAATGCTCCACCTACACCCAACTCAGCCCCTGTGAGGATATTTCATATCCATATAGTGACACCAAAATGAGGGCACCTAATTAGCTACCTTTGTCTGCTTAGTTAATGCAACCTGACCATGTCCTAAGTGATGTTCTCAAGGTCACACAACCAGCCAAAGCTGGGACCTGACTGAGGGGGTGTTGACACAGCCTTTCTGACCCACAGCTCCTCTAAAAAGGTGTATTTTGGCTCCTGCTCCCTGGTGAGCCTCCTCTTGCCTCGCAAAGCACAGCTGGATGAGCAGCGCTCAGGCAGGCAGACTGACCTTTTCTTTTGCCCTGGTGACAGGTGTTCCTCGCAGACGTGTCAAAACATGTTCTTTCTACTCCCTCTCTCCTTTTCAGGTTGTCTTTTTATTGATTAGTCGAGGCAGGTAAATCTGAGCCTAAAGTAATTACCTTCTTTTTGTTCCATAAGGTCCCTGGGCCCAATATGTTTTAATGACTTTCCTCCCCTTTAATGGATATCAAATGACTCCTCATGACGTTCATCATTTCTCCTCCGTGACACTAGTGGCTGGTTACAGCTGGTTCAGACAATTCTGGGCAAACAGGCCTTTTAAAGATAATTAACATTCAAAAAGGTCGGTTATCCTTGCAGGTCTGCATGTTGATGTTCAGCTGTGAGTAGGAGAGTTTAGCTACCCTTTATTATAAACACAAAATTGAAAACACTAAGCGCAGCCAAATCCATTTGTAACAATCCCACACAGGTACGGCTTTCGCTGCACAGCATATGAATATCGAGCTTTTCTTTTTTTTCTCCATTTCTTCTCCCAGTGAACTGCTCAGCTATTTAAATTCCTGTAAAATGTTTACAAACTTTGGCATCTCCTGCTGCGTTTTGCCTGCCCTCCCCAGCACTCACCTCCTTGGTATAATATTTGCATTTCTTTGCCCCCCGACAGCATCAATGAACATTTAGTTAGGGTTTTTGGATCCCTAACATATGAATTTACTCTGTTGTTTGTCTTGGCCTGCCTCTATGCTCCTTTCTTAATCGAGAGTGCTCACTCCTGCCCTACACGTTTATCAGCTCCAGCTTGGCTCCTTCCACTTGTCATTTATGGGGAATGTTTATCCAAAGAAAAGAGCTCTGAGGATCAGATGGGAAGAGCTGTTGCTTTCCTGAACTGGAACTGTTGCCAGTGGAGTTGCATGTGCTTTTGTGATACAGTTTATTTACCAGATTATATATAAGGAATTGCAAGGCATTAAGAGGGTGATCAGAGGGTAAAGCAGTTTTGCAGACATTCTTTCTATTTTGGTTGAAGAAAATGACCTCGTCTTTTTTTTTATTACATTTTTAAGTGAGATTGAAACATACAGATTTAACCCAAATTGCTGAGGTGAAAGAGTCCCAAGGCTGACTGTATGGACACAGCAACTTTCCCAGAAAATGACTGCTTATATAATTATGCAGCTGACCCAAATAAATGTTAGAACCCATTAGAAACTGCAAACGGAAGCACTCTCTGAATGCATATCCCCCTACAAACTGAACTTGAATTTAGACTTTTGTTTCTTGAGAAAGTTGTCTCTGAAAACAAATGATTTTTGTTCTTGTTGCAAGAGTTATTCATTAACACTGAGCTTCTGTGCTTCATTATTCTAGCATTACATGTTTATCTGCCAGGTATTTGTCAAAGCAGGCTTCTCTGTCAACAAGGAAAGCAAAGGGAAGATGTAATTGTTAGCAAGGGTCATGAATTCTGGCTAGCAGTTATATCTTTGATCTTACTTCTCAGCCTGTGCTTCACTTTGCACTAGGCTTTGGTTCTCTGTGCCCATAGATGGCGTGGCACGAGGCAACTGTAGTGGCTTCTGCAAAGGCATCTTGGGAACAAGCAAACCCTGCAGAGTTAATGGGTCTAAAAGGTTCAAGTAATTTGGTGACAGTCAAATGGCTGGTTTTGTGGTGCTTTACATTCAAGTTCCTGAGTTGGATGGTTAATACGTGAGCTTACAGATATATAAATGATAACAGAGAAACCAAAAGCATGCTATTTAGGCTGAGCATTAGGAAACATTTTTTCATGGAAAGGGTCATTGGGCACTGGCAGAGGCTGCCCAGGGAGGGGGTTGAGTCACCTTCCCTGGAGGGGTTTAAGGCACGGGTGGACGAGGTGCTGAGGGACATGGTTTAGTGTTTGATACGAATGGTTGGACTCGATGATCCGGTGGGTCTCTTCCAACCTGATGATTCTATGATTTCTCTCTCCTATTTCTGTCACAGAAGATGAAGCTAGGCCCTGTCCCCACTATCAGACCCAATGCCTACAGCCCTGAGGTCGGCCCCCAGCCCGCCGCTCAGCATGGCTGTGGAGCTTTTTCTAGTGGGGTTGTAAAGAAATGCAGCCTTTGTCGGAGCTACACACCTTGCCAGATCACAGAGGAGGGCTCAAGGGGTTTCAAATTTGGTCCTCCAGATGGTTCCAGCAACGGTGAGCATCACAGTGAAGGACGATCATTTGCGAAACAGATGTAGAGCTTGTTTTCAGTCACAAGACTGAATAAATCCATGGAAATGTACAATCTCAGCCCATTTATACATGCTGTCTTTATTTAAACTACCTCTACTACTGCTAGAGGTAATCACTCAAAGCTGCTCAAATTGCGCTGGTGACTTTGGGAAAGTCACTGCCAGCACCAGCCTGGACGCTGTTGGCCAATACGTTACAGCAGGATTAGGTGTCAGTTCTCTAGTTTCATTACTGCTGATGGTTATTACTGTCTTCTGGAGATCTCCCTCCCACTGATGGCTAATCAATGAGCCTGGCACCGCTCCGAAATAAGTTGTAGGTCAGTAGTAGAACTGCAACAGTTAGCAAGTTTGCCTTTTGCACTAAATATTGCAGCATATTTCCCCACCTCCTCCCCAAATAATCTGCTTATTGAATTGTTACTTTTTTGACACTAACAGATGGTTCCTGGTGGCTGGCATCTGCAAAATTTGGGAACAGATTGATGAAATTGATAATGACCGGTTTCTGCAACAGATGGCTTATAGACAGATTTCTGTGTAAACTGACAGTGCTGCCTTTAAAGAGAAGTTTCCAATGAACCCACACGTTACAGCTATGATTACAACATTATTTAGACCCTGAAAAATGGACCTAAGCTTAGCACAAGCACTACGTGGTGTCTTAGACAAAGGTTAAGAAAGATCGATTAGATAATTAGCATTGCTTTATTAGCCTTCCACCACATCTGCACCATGTTCTTACATAAATATTCCCTGTCTAAAATTGCCGTGATGATGTTTTAATATTTATTATGCAGATAGGAGAGAGCACAATTTATTTTATAAAATATAGTTGCCTCAGATTTGTAAACTCCATCTAATGGAAAATTATACAAAACTAAATCATAAAATAGCAAGAGTGGGCCCCATGCTGTGGTGGGATGGAAACACATCAGTAGCAACCATGGCTTTCTAAGCCTGCTCTCACTCATGTGAGTGGAGCTACATCTCACTTTAAAGTGCAGACAGGCCTGGAGTATGGCTGTGGCTGCAGAATTGCTTTTATGTGTTGATCCTCTGCTTACCAACAAGTTCTTTGTGGCCTTTCAGAACAGCTCTAATGCTGGCCTCTTTTTTTTTTTTTTTGGATAGCAAATATCAGAAGAACATCCTTGTGATATGGTGTTGGTGTCACTTTGACAAGGGATTGTGTGGCTTCAGTGGGATGAGTGGAGTCTAGATTTGCAGCTCTTTGGCAATTGCAGGCATCTGATCTGTGGCTTCCTGGTGTGTGCTGAGCCCTCCGATGTCTCTGCGGGGTGCAATGACGCTTTGGGGTTTCTCCTGGGTTTGATGGCATCATTGCATATCCTTGTGTCAGGGCAAATGCTCTTTTGCGTTGGTCACTTATGCCTTTGGGTGAAGATTGAAGATTTACTTCAACTGTCCACCTGTAACTGTCTTGCTGGTCTGTCACTCGTGCTTTATTTATCCACAAAGAATGTCTTTGGGTGGTCTGTTGGTCAAGGTAAGTGCTGAAATCCCAAAGCAGGGTGGCTGAGACAGAGGGATTGCTGCTGTGGCAGTGGTGTTGCGGTGGTCAAAGTCTCCTCTTGTGACTTAATATGAGCAAGTTTGCAAAGGTAGCATCTGCAGCGCGTTAAGTGAGACGTGTAAGAGAACTGTGATGCCTTGCACACCTTTATTTATCTTGGATATCTTTTTAGCTTCTGACACATTGCTTTATTCTCCCCAAAACTGTCTAGGATTTTGCTGCCCTCCCTGTGTTTGTTGCCTCTCATGGCAACAACTCATCAGTGTGTCTCTGCCAGCACGTGCCCCCTCCTTGAGATGTTTACCGGAGGGACGGCTGCCACTGTTGCTTTTCCTCAGAGGCTCAGGCTGAAGCACTTTGAGCTGTGATCAAGCCCTAACGGGCTATGGTACCTCCCTGCTAAAGTACAGGGTGTGGGACCAACGCAGTGATGACCTTTGAGTTAGCAGAGTATCTCTGGAGTAAAGGCTGAAAATTCTGCCACTGATAAAGCAGTGACTACAGGTTCATTTATCACACGCTCTTAACCCATCAGAAACCCAGCAGCGTAAACGCTGTTGAGTAAGAGTTGTGTGAGGACTTGGCCTTGCTTGGCACTGGTTTTTCCTGCCTTGATCAAGGACTCTTGACACTGTGAAACAAATTATTCAAAACTTGTCTGGACACCTTAATTTGTGCCAAAGCTCTCAGAGGTCAGCGGTGTCAGGGCTGTGAGACCAGTCAATGAAGATGTATGCACTGTGCATTTCTCATAAATTCACCTACCTAAAAAAGTCCCATCAGGGTTGCCTTGGGTAGATGGGGACAGGGACAACTCTCCTGAATGATTGTATTTTCATCTCTGCTGGTATCTGTGTCAATTGCTAACATTGTTTTTCTAGCAGTGAGTAGCACCACATGAGAAAATTCATCTTTTTGTTGGTACAATTGCTATTATGGGAAAGTTTCATTTGTTTCCTACAACTATGCTTTTAAATCCAAGTGCTCTTCCTGTAGGTAAAATTGAAAGAGTTTAACTAAAAGGAGTGTAAAACCAAATAAAACCGGAGCAAAATCCCTCGGAGAAAAAGTTTAACTGAAATCAGTTGCTCTGTTTGAATTGGACAAACTGACTTTAAAACTGAGCTGCAGTAATTTACCAAGGTAGTCCCTGAAATACCTGTTTTATTGGTGTCTTACAATGCAGAAATGCAGTTACTTAAGCCCTCCTGAGCTCTCTGTCCTGCAGAGCTGCTCATCTATACTGTTTGCCCCAAGAGACTTTTTAAAAAAATTTCTTCCTTCTTATTTTGCTTCCTTTTTAAATAAAAATATGTTTTTTAAACAACTGCAGAGGTACAGGTGGCTTGGGACAGTGTCAAAGTCTCACAGGAGTAACTGCTTCAACACTAGCTTTTTCTGAGCTGCAAATTCAGAGCTTCTTCTAAAACAGCCTCAGCTCTGTTCCGATACAGATATTGTGATTGATGTGCAATTTTCATTGGGTTTGAGTAAATCTGACAGTTTGATACCAACCTGAAATTGCATTGGTAACACAGAATTGAATTTGGCTGCAACAATTTGCATCTAGCCTAACGTTTTGCAAAATCCACTAAAGAAAGTGAAATGTTAAAATTCTTGAAGCCCTTTAATCCTTTTTGTTCTTATTTTCTTTCACTTATGTGAGGTTCCTTTGCTGCAGAAAACCAAAACCCTCGTACAGCATAAATATATCAAAATGCTAAGATTGGTTCATTCACATAAATGCTTTCACTGTCTTCTCCAGATTATTTTCAGTGCAAATCACTGTTGCTTGAATGTGTCGTGCTTATAATGATTCAAAAGCTATTATGGCTTCTGCTCCAAGGGATGATCTACTTCTGTAGCAATGCCCACAGAAATGTTCTGCCTCCTCAAAGGCAGCTAATTTGCTCTCTTTCTGATGTCAGGAAAAATAAGGCGTGCTTGCTTTGTTTTTCATTTATCTGCATTGCTTGGACTAGGCAGAGCGAGGGTGATGGAGATGATTGGGATGATTAAAAGGATCTGCACGCCCTTCTTAGCTGCAGGCTTTTCTCCTGGCATCTCTGCACTGTCATCGGGGGAGATTTGGGTGTCTCCTCCAGAGAAAGAAAGGCTGGCGGTATTTCTGCCCTTGCTGTTCTTAAGGCAACTCAGATGGCAGCCAGGGCTTGAGCTCAGTGTCACATTCAAGTCTGGGTCCATCCTCCTGAGAGTGAGACAGTCCCATCCTGGGCCTTTTTGAGTTTATTCCTGTTATTCTGCTTTCTCACAGGTTCTGGTTTCCGATACACTCAGGAAGGTGTTTTCAGCCATCATCTACCCTTGGTGCAGTTGGCTGGAACGTGTTCCTGGTGCTAACCATAAATTAGCACCAGGGAGGTGGTTGATTCACCTTCCCTGGAGGGGTTTAAGGGACAGGTGGACGAGGTGCTGAGGGACATGGCTTAGTGTTTGATAGGAATGGTTGGACTCGATGATCCGGTGGGTCTCTTCCAACCTGGTGATTCTATGATTCTATGAAATTTCTTCCCAGTCTATTATCTTTTTGATCAGGCTTTAAGCAAGCCTTGTTTTATCACAGCTACCGCGCATCTCTGTGTCTCCCTGTTACTGACCAAACACGCAGGTTTTGGTGAGGGGTCTGCACATAATCACCATGGAACAAGGAGACAATTCTGGCAGTGCGTGATGGGTCAGCTTATTCCCTTGCTTGATGGAAGCAAAATAATATCAGACAAGGATAAACTGAAAACCAACTAACATGTAAAGAGTATTTTTTCAATATGTGGGATTTTACATTGTTAATGAGCCAATGATCTAGTGTCATCTTTGCAGTACAGGATTAAGCCCTGACTAAGGTGTTTCTTCTTTTTCCTCTTTTTAAGTGCCCATTTTTATTTTTTTTTCTGTCCATATTGGATACCAGGTTCGCAAACTCATGCCCAGAGGCAATGGGAAACTTGTGTTGATGTTCAGGAAGAATAAGGGAATTTCTGACAGCAATTACCTCATGCTGTAGAAATAAAGCAAAAAAAGGCTTGCCTGGAGCATCAGTGATGGTTGCAATGGTTTTGCACACTTGGGCTTTCAAAGGAAAGTGTACAGAGTGAAAAAAAATCTCAGGTAGAATAATTTTGGGAAATCCTCACAAAAAATAGGTTGAATGAAGACTGCAGTTTATAAACAGTGTTACTGGGTACCTCTTGAGTTATCTGGTGACCATATAGCTATAGCTGGTGCCGTGAAGTTATTTATCCACGCTGGTACAGCCAAACTAAGTTCTGTGTGGGTTCTTCCTCTCTTGCACACTCGTGTGCATGCCCACAGAGTTGCTAGTATGCAAAGGTGGTACAAACCACAACAAAATATCAACAAGAAAGTGCAGAAACTCTAAGAAATCTGAGATTAAATAAAAACATGAGGCATACTGCTGTAATGAATATTGAACTGTATTTTGGACTCCTAACAGACACCTTAAAAGGGGGCATATTAAAAGGGCAGGATGTTCCTGCTACTTTTAGCAGATTTCAAGGGCTGCTTTCTGACTATTGCAGTGAATAACAAAACCAAAATATTCATTTTATTTTCCTGTTTGCCTTTTCTAACCTACTGAGTCCCGAGAGTACTGTGGAGTTGAAGTGCATCTCTGATGGATAGCAGCAAGAAAGCAACTCAAAGTAATTTTTAAATTACTCTAAGTGTAAAATTTATGATTTTATATATGCGAAGAGTTTCTTGTTAGTGAAGGAATTTATAGTTTTGATAGTAACTGATAAGTAGCAGCCTGGCAGAACAGAATAGGTCTCAATAACAGGAGTCTTGCCTAGACTGGGCTGCAGGTTGAGGTCCCAGGCAGATCTCATTCAGGCTCAGTAACACCACGCTGGAAGAACTCACATGACCAAGGGTGTTAGGGACAGATGTCTTTTTGGGAAATGCCAGCAGTGTCCAGTACATCTCACAGCAAAGGTTGGAGAGACACTGAGTGGGAGCCAGCTTTTCTGTGTTTATTAGTATCACACTGATTTCTTTCCGCCTCTGTAATGATCTAGGTAGGTACCAGGCATCTCCTGGGATGTTTATTCTTATAGAAAATGTGTTCACATCCAGAGTAAAAAGGACTTGGTTAATAATAAGTTATTTTGGCAATTCTGTTTTCCAGATTCTGCTGGCATACAGCTTAGAAAGGGGCAGGGAAAAGGGCACCTTTTCCTCTCCAGTGTAGAATCAATAAACGCTATTGGCTGCGCTTCTAGCGTCTCAGAAAGGGATTCGCTTTAGATCTGTTAGGGCAGTGGTACTTAATTAGCAATTGATTATTAAGGGAGTTTACTGATGAGTAACAGCTATTGTATGTATACGTATAATTTTCGTTACATATCAAGTGTAATTAACGAGCACTGAGATCTTTTTTTCAAGCCCTCAATGGAACATGCTTTGCCTCAAGGAGCAGCTGCACCTTTCAGGGCTGTGACAAGGCACCCAGTTTTTCCTACAGTGCTCCCTGGTTGCTGATGGATGATCTCCCACCAGGGGTAGAGGGACCTTCTGGGGACAAGTCCTGGATGCAAGCGATGTAGCAGGGCTCTGCCCCTTTTCCAGTGACCAGGTCCTATGTGCTCTCACCCACCCGTGCACCGTGGCGCTTGCACAAGGGGCTCAGAGAGTTAGTAAACTGGTGTACAAAACCAGCCTTTCAGATTAGGACTGGTGAACTCCCCAGAAACCACACTTCGGTGTTCAGTGCCCAACCTTTGCAAAGGTTGTGTGGGCTCAGCATCATCTCAGCTCCTCCACCTGCTTTAGTTTCATAGAATTGTAGAATCATCAGGTTGGAAAAGACCCATCAGATCATTGAGTCCAACCTTTCCTATCAAACACTAACCCATGTCCCTCAGCGCCTCATCCACCCGTGCCTTAAACACCTCCAGGGAAGGGGACTCAACCCCCTCCCTGGGCAGCCTGTTCCAGTGCCCAATGACTCTTTCTTCTCTCCGTGTCCTCTCTTCCTCTGGCAGAGAGCTGCCGGGCTCTGCCCTCCATTGTCTCACTCCACTTGCATCATGGCTTTATTTGGTTTATGTGTATATATATATATTTATTTTTTACTGTTTGGACTCCATCATTTTGTCTCTCAGGACTGCATTTAGTACCATCTTGCTTCTTTCCTTTTACATTCCCTACATCCTGAATTGCTCCGTATATCACTGAATATCATCCTGTCACTCTTTACCGCAGCCATTTACTGCTGCCGCTGCTTCAGGCTGCAGCTCTGCCTAAACAAGCAGGCGGATAAATTACCCGCAGGACTCTTGCATCGTACCTCCCGTGATCCATGGGCCTTTCAGCAAGTCACGTTTTCCCTGGACGTGAAATGATCTCTTCCCACTATGGGCTGTGGGATAATAAAGGAGGTGCTTACAACAGAGTGGGCTTAAGGTAGCAGAAAACCAGGAGTGATTTACTGATTCTATCTACTTTTATTTATAACTTTGTGACTTCTCTTCTGGAGGGGAAAAAAAAATGGATGTTTTGACTTTCCATTTCTGGATTATGGAGCGGAGGGTCAAAGCCAAATTTTGACTTGATGATCCCATGACCTGCAATAACGTGCCAAGAGGAGCAAAATGACAAATTACCCTTTAAAGTGTGTGCAGGGGACACTAAGAGTAAATTGGGCACAGAAATTGATTTCATGGTATTTGCCTCCTTCGTTGCAGTAAAAGCCTGAGCAACTTATTCGGATTGTTAGTAATCTGGGGCACCTAAGTCTCTCTCCAGACGTACAAAGTACCAAGTGTATTTTGTATGAGCAGCTCTACATCCTCAGTTCTTGGGAATAATGTACTGTTTCTGCCCACAACCAGCAGTGTTATTAAAACAGGACAAAAATGGTTATTTACCATTCACACTTAGAATTTACATCACCATGCCCACTTCCAAAGAAACTGAAGATTCATGGAAAGAACTACTTATTAAAGATTTTCAGGTGGAAGTAGTAATTTTTATACCATAATACTCTGGGGTTCAGACCTGCATCCAGGTGATGGGTTACATCTCCCCAGTCCTGGGGAAGATTTCAGTCCAGCATGCAGCAAGGGCATGTCCTGAGGCAGGGTTTGTTTCCTTGCTTCTGCTTGCCACTGGATTGAAGGCACAACGTAATTCTGTCACTTCTTGCCCTCAGTTCAATGGAAATGTTTGGAAAATAAGCATGTTTAATCAACATTTTGAACCTTTGTACTGATGGGAGAGAAATTGGCTTTCACAGCTCGGCTCTTCTTTACTGTTTTGACTGTATTTATCACCACGTTTTTCTCTGTATGGATGCTGTTTCCTATATTACACGCTAAATAATGCACCAAAACCTTTTAAAAGAAATAATAGCAAAAGGGAGGCATATCATACTAACAGGCTTTCTGTTATGGGATGATGGAGTTGTGCCTTCCTGAGAGACATCTCTTCTGTCATGGTTCAGGGCAGTGGGACTAATTCCTGCTCAGTAAAACCTGTAGTATTTTTTCAGTGTGCCTGTGTGAGCGCAGAGCTCCTGGTTGCTGTTCCTTGCTTTCCTGGAGAGGGATTCTGTGTTTCCGTGTCCTGCATGGGTAGAAC
Source organism: Phaenicophaeus curvirostris (assembly GCF_032191515.1). Classification (NCBI taxonomy): domain Eukaryota; kingdom Metazoa; phylum Chordata; class Aves; order Cuculiformes; family Cuculidae; genus Phaenicophaeus; species Phaenicophaeus curvirostris. The sequence continues at coordinate 4,340,169 of NC_091406.1, read as the reverse complement.
CGAGTGGCTTTCCCAGTGGTGCTGGCATTTCTGTGTTGAAAAGTTAACTGTACTTCTACATCCAAATTAGCTACATGTGGGGGGTGGAAAATAGCTTGGATCTGTGTCCTGACATGGACATGCATGGTATGTGGTGGGAAGGAGGTTGACGAGGGAGTAGAAACACAGAAAACATCAACACAGGGGCTGCTGTCTTAGATAAGCAACTTCTAATGCCTTTATTTCCCAAACTAGATATTTTTCCTCTCTTGATCTCAAAAACTTCAATAATTTGATTCTGAGATTCTGAGAAACAGAAATCACCATCCTCAATCATACGCTTCCTCTGCTTGCCTACCCGCTAGGTGATATTAAAGAAAAAAAGACCGCACATTTCTGTGCATTTGCCTTCAAGCGCAGAGAATGTTTGTCCTGTGGTGTTATTGCAATCACAGCAGAGCAGCTACTTTAATTGGCAGACTATCTATGAAACATAGCGTAACTATCTTTGCAGAATTTGATACCATAGCAAATGTATCTGGTTAATAGATTTTCTTAAGTAGATAAAATAGGTCATATATTTTTAAATGGTAAAGGGTGTTTTCATCTGTTAAATAGCGTTTCCTGGTTTCAGTCATTTAAGAGGATTTTCACCATGCAAACGGGATCCTAAAAAAGAAAAAAACCTCACATTTTGAATTTATCTCTGTAACCATAATACAATATTCATTTTTTGCTCAGCTTAACACAGCAGGTTTAAACAGCTATGTAGCACGACAAGGATAAGTCTGTGCTCGCTATCCACAAAATAGGTCAAATGCATTAAAAAAACCCTGCTCTAATGTGACCTAATCATCAGATGCTAACTTTTCTGTATTAAACATCCAGACTTTCTTAGGAAAAAAGCTTTGGAGTTAAAACTTTTACAAAAATGCTGCCTCCTCTGTGATACCTAACATGATTTATATAGCTGTTTGCAGACACGTATGTCCTTCCTCCATGACCTGCAAAAGCTCTTTTATCTTCCTGAAATAAAATATTTCAGGCAGAAACGGATGTGATGTCATTTGGGGTCAAAACTTGTGGCTCGCGCCATGCCTGGAGGCTGCCTCGTTGCACTGATGCAGGCAGGACCAGCAGCACTTTCCCGTGGCCACATCCAGGGATGCACTCAGGCAGGTACTTAATTCGAAGCACATAAAACATCACATTGAGTCTACATAGAGCTGTGCAATAAGATACATCGCACTGTTGCCTCGAACAAGAGCTCACGCCAGGCTCCAAGAGGCACGAAAATTCACCATGAGATGAACCAGCTGTGTTTGCAGCAGTTTCATCTGAATATATGTGCTATTGTTATTTTAAAAGTAACTTTACCTGTAGTGCACTCATTTTCAGAAATAGAGCAAGTCCCCCAGGAGAGGCTATTTGACCTTTACCTGAAATGCAGTGAATTACTGCAACTGTTTGCTAGATAGTTGTTCTTATTTTGTTTCTTTTAAACCGCTTCAGTCTGGACTTGAGTTTTGTGGATGCAGTTTCCCCCCCTCAGCAGCACAATCTCACCAACCCAAACCTGCAAGGCAAGTGTGAATTTGGCAATTAAATTTACAACCACCTTTGCAGTTCTGAACATGCACAAATGGAGCTGATGGAGTTTCCTTTGCCTGCTAAAGGAAGCATGAAACAAATTGTTTCATGTCCACAGTTTGTAGTAGAGCCGTGAGGGATTTCTAATTAGAGAGCTAATATGCACTTTCCCAGTGATTAGGTAAACACATTTTTTTGTTATTTATAATAGCTTCTATCACATGGATTCAACTAATTACAAAAGCGTCCCTTGTAGAAACCATTTACAATTTTAATTCCAATTATTTTTTGATAATTCAGAAACATTTTTCCTAGTATCCATCAGGAAGCAGAAAGTTAATCCATTCATTACCACATTGAATGGCTGGTTTGAAACCAACCACGGATTACAAAGTCAGACTGAAGGTGAAAAACAAGTCTGTGCTGTGTGGAAAGTTGTGGGGGGAAGTAGGTGTAAAAAACTCTAATAACGCATTGCTGAAGAAAATTAACCGTTTGCAGAGCTGGAGAAGAAAGGCAGCTTTACATTTGCAGTGTGAACACTCCCATGTCGAATGAGCCCATTTGTAATGGCAGCAGCAGAAACTTAGGGTCACAAGTTTGCTCCAAATCTTGTCTTTGAAATTTCTGCAGCTTAAGAAAGTCTTTTTTAGGGGGGATGGATCTGGTAAGGTCAGATCCCCACTGACTTGCACGGGGCAGGAGACGGTCCCAGCTGTTTTTTTGCCAAAACAAAAAATGCTTTTGATTTAGCTGGTTTTGCACCAATCTGAAGGAAACTATCTGTGGTGGATGGGAGCCCTAAGGGTGCTGGAGGATGGAGCTTGTTGCCCTTGCACCCCAGAGATGTACCCCAAATCCCACATCAGCCTGGTAGTTATCTTTCATGTGATAGCTTTGCCTTTAAAAATATTACTTCTAGCTCAAAAGGAGTGAAGGTTCAAAGTGCCTTCATAAGCACTGCAGGACGACAGTGAATCTCCTGTGATTCCATCTGATCCAAGAATTACAGGTCAGGTCCTCCCCAGTACCCATCTCCTTAAGTCATGTGCTTTCAATGGAGCTGCCCTGATTTACAGTCCTTGCCAAAAAGTGAATACATTTCTTTTAACCTAAAAGACCTTTTTTTTTTTTAATTTACCTAATTGAGGAATTAAGCACTCCATCTGGTCTCCCATTTGTAATTTTATTACACAATGTTCTAAGACATATACAGCTTTTTTTCTTTGAAAAGTGATTATGCTCTTTGTTACAGAGTCATATAAAATCCTACAAAATTTGCTTCTGACTCCCAGTTCTGTAAACCAAACTCCAAATTTAGAGCCCTATAAAACTAATTTATTGCATTCAGTATGAAAAGTTTTGATTTCTGTACATAAATACTTTAAGAAACACATACTTACTATCTCTTAAGTTCTCCAAATATTTATTTAAATACACCTCTCAATAAAACAGTTTCAACCTTCAGAAATGAATTGCTGCCTAAAATGGGTTTGACGAGCTGTGAATACAGCATTTAGGTCAGAAAATAGAAAATGCCTGAGTTTTGAAATACATCCTGCAAGGCAGGCGCATGTTTTTAGAAGGTGCAAACTCAGAAGGTCCATCTCGGTTGGGGTTTCTTAGTTGGGCTAAGGTGGCACGTGATGTTTGGGAACCGTCTGTCCTGATGCTGGGGGACTGAGACATCTTGAAAGGGCTTTGCAGGGAGGAAAAGGAGGGATGTGAAGAGTGTCACACGTGGGCACAGAGGGGACAGATCTGGCTTTTTTTGTCCTTGAATGACACACTCTCTAACCTGGCTGCGGTTTTATCACAAGCACTGTTGACAGCATTACTGATGTGTCCTCCAAATATGTGCAGAGAGAGGAAAAAGCAGGAGACAACAAAGCACGAAATCTCATCTCCTTCTCTGAGGGCACAAAGCTCATCCAGCAGCCTTTACCTTTCCTGGACATTAAAAAATGGTTCAATGAACATCTATTGCCCCACTCTTCCTAAACCCTTTCAAGAACCCCCATGCTTCTAGCTGGCTTTTCCTATTTCTCAGTCTGGAGATAAGTGCCACATCCCCCCGTTACTGGTGCAGCGCTGCCCAATTAACTGGGGCTTTCGCTGAGCCAGAGCCTGGTTTGCTTTCAGAAACTAACAAACACGGTTGCTTTAGACCTTGTTAACATAAATCCTCTCTTGCAGCCTTGCTGGACAGAATGCAGCAGATCGTGGGAGCAAAACGCTCCGAGGCCACAGGGGTTCAATGACAGAAACCATGTAGGAAAATGGGCAGAGGGGCTGCAGCAGAGAAACTGCAGCTGAATTCGTGCTGAATATTGTGCCTCAAAACCCAAGGTGAAAGGATTTTCCCTGGGCCAGAGTCACCGCTGAGCTGGCATTTCTGTATTTGCTGTGCTTTGTCCCAGCAGAATACTTGCTCTGTTCCTAAAGTGTCGCATCTCTGACCCAAAGCAGTCTAGAGAAATTGTCCTTCACCTTACTCTGGTTGTGGGACAAGAATAAACTGGGAGGATGATTGATTAGCTATGTCACACCTTGGATCCATACATTGGTAAATTTAGGTGTAATATAGTGAGGTATTTCCTGGGGGATGCTAAAGCCACAGGAGACTTTGTGCTAGCACCACAACACATAGTGGCTCATCACTGGCAGCTAATGAGCATGGAGAGGAGGCAGCGTGATGGATCAGCACAGGTAAAGTGTTTTCTAGCATGCCTTCTGCATTTAGGTGTCTTACAGAGCTGTATAAAGCAATGGGTGTGTTAAAGGTGGCTTTCAAAGGCATGGGTGACAGCAGTACACTTGCCAAACCCTGCACCTGGGATAGAAACCGCTAAGAGAGCAAATACCAGTAAATATGTTTTTCTTCTCTTCGCTTTTTAGAGAGCCACCATATGCAAGGAAAGGCCACACTGCCTCTGTAAGTGAATAAATGCAGCTAATGTCTCCCAGACTAAAGCATGTTGGATGATGCCCTGGCAGGATGCCAGGGTTTGTGCTTTTTACTTTGCTAGAAAGGATCCATTTGCTCCTCAACCATACCCAGAGATGGGCTCTTTCATCCTCATCATTAAAGATGATTACTCTGAAGGGACCAGCATGTCTAGGATCTGGTAGAGCCAGCGAGGCACAACGACCCTTTCAGCCCACTGAAGTTTGCCTGGAGAATTGCTTTAGCAGACCTCCAAAGGGACTCAGCAATACTGGCTGGGAAGGGAGTAGCATATATAATTTATAAGAGCTTCTAACACGCCCCCAGGAGAAAGAAAACAGCATTGAGGGCTGAACCCATGTGGACTTGATAAGCAGGTCAGCAAATGCTCCAGATGTGATGTGCATCCTGCACATGTGGAAGACCTGGAGTATAAGTTTCCATAGGGAAAAGCTTCTCAACTTTTTATTCTCTCTGCCCTAGAGACACTGTCATCTTAAAATGCTCTGCAAACATGAAAACAAATCATGCTGTCAAAAGATCATGCATTAGAAACAAATTATACTCTCTAAACGCATCTTGGCAATATAATTGATAAATGGTGAGTATGCGAAATAATTGAAAAAGTAGGGGGGGGACGTGCAGGATAAATGACTAAAATGGGAAGGTAATGAGCACGTGTAAGTAAGAGCCACAAACAATAAATATAAATTACGGTGTGACAAAATGTAAATAATCAGAGCATTTCAGGCCCAAAATGTGATCCCTTTTCAGGAAAAACCTGTGTTGGCAGGTCTGCAAAAGCCTTAGAGAGGAAAACAAGAAGAGACGAGGTTATCAGGGCTCTTTGAAATGGCAGGCAAAATGGATTAGCCCCTGACTTCATTACTCAGAATCTTCACTGGCGCTATGGAAGTAAGATGCGTTACTAACTTGCCTCTTACCTCCACCCAACGTACAAATGATTCTGGCAGGAATGACGCCACCAGCCTTTCACACCCTGCTGTAGATGGACTGAATAAAAAAAAATAAGGGGGGGGCGTGGTGGAAATTATCTTCCCTAATTTAGCCATTCAAAAGGGGCTTTTGATGGCTAAGTCATTTCTCCTGATCACTCTACTTTCCCCTTCTCTCCATGATGTCTTGGGAATCCTTGTGATATTCAGAAAGAGATGATGACTGTCTTCAGCTTCTCCTGCAGATGCACATATCAAGGTAGCTGCTTGTCCACTGTGTAGGTTTTAAACCCTTCTCTTTGTTTCCAGGTCCTAAATCCATCCCAGATCCTTGGGATTACATTCTCATCAAAATCAACCCATGCAAAGACCTTTCAGCACGAGCAGGACTGCAGCCTGAATTAGGAATGAGGCTCAGCCATTGCTGCAGAGGTTATAAAGCAGCTGGAGATCAGGGGTGAGGATGCACCAAGCCATGTGGGAAGAGATTTGGGATGGAAGATGACTGGCGGATTTAGAACCTGGCCTCATGGGTGATTCTTGACTTCTGAAAACCAAGGTGAGGAGGTGACACTTAAAGCTCAATTTACTGTTTCAGAATATGGTTGCTTTGTTTTAGGACATCTTTAACTCATTGCTCCACTCACGTGCCCTGAGCATCTGGAAAAATTGCTGTGGGCTTATATGCAGTTAGATGGAGGTGGGCTAGGACTGAGAAAACAGTTCCTTAGTGGATGGATTTGAAGGAAAATACTTGCTGCTTACTCTGACTGAAGGTCATTTGTAAAGCCCCCTCAGGAGCACTGTTTAAGGCAAAGATTGCACCCCTCTACCTTGCTGCTGGCTTGCAGACGATATCACGTGGCAGAAATACATCATGCTTCACGTCTAGGGGTAATAAGAAGAAAAGAGATGAGAATAAAATGCAAACTATTGTCAGTGGTTATTTCCATGGATAGTCCTCTTTCATTTAATAGCACAGAATCCATCATGTTATGCCTTATTTCAGCTCTGATTGCTCCTGAGAAAAGATGTAGGTCACATCGTGGAATGCAGCGCCTTTGAGAAGAGCTCATAGTGCAGTTTTCAGGTAGCAGGAGTGGGGGAGGGTTGCTTTGCCACTTTATTTTACAGTTGTGCTGGCACCCACACTTAACTGAAAGTGGTAGAAAATGTCACTAACTGAATGGGCTGTGGGGCTGTGCCACTCTGGAGTTCGCAAACACAAGGAGAAGCTGCCAGGGGTGTAGAAGGAAAAAAGGAAAGGAGAAATTTTGGGTTACAGGTAAAAACAAGGTTCATTCTGCAATCATACAGCCCAAGAGCCCAGTTAGTGCTGTGCTGTGACTTGCACCAGAACCTGGGGGAAACAGAGCAGCCAGAATATCCTGATTTCAATGTAACCCCACAAGCTATGGCTTGGGACATAGCCTTACTCCAGTTTAACAGAGGATTTCATGAGACTCAATTAGTAAGGTTATTAATTAATCAATTATGTAAAACAGATGAGCGATCAGATATCCTGTTAGACAGTGATACAGCTCATTGTTAAAACTTAATTAACTTGTAGGCTTGAGGACAAAAGAAGAAAAAATCTCTGCCAAAGAATCAGTTAGGAGAGAATGATTTCAACTGAGGATGGAAACTGGGCTTGAGACCAGACAGGATGACAGCCCTGCTCTTAGATGATATCAGAGTGGTTTTGGTAGTTTAACAACCAGTCTGATGTTTGTCTCTAGCACTACTGAGACAAATTGTGCTCTCTTGGTTGCCCAGCTCAGCCTGTGGTAGGTCATTTTGAAGAACTGTACAGTGCCCACCTTACCAAACTGCCCACGTGGTACGTGACGAGGGAGGAGTCGAGCAGATGGATTTATTTGCACCCCACAGCCTCTAGCTATAGCAGCAGCTTTTGCAGTAGGAGCAGAGCGGAGCTGCTGCTTTCATGTCACAAACAGCCACCAAAGCTCATTGTAGATGTTGGATTCTTATGTGACTTGTACCAAAAGCAATGGGAATATCGATCTTCCGCAATAGCCCCTTGTAACCCGAAGTATTTCAATAGCCTACATTAATCTGTGAAAACCTACATCTTGTTACGGTCTCAGTTTTATTTAATTTTACTTTAGGCTAGTAGTTATTTAGGTCAATTCCTTGCCAGTTGTGATAAATTGATACATCATCCACAATGGAGCAAAGCTGTGTCTGTGCGCTCCTACTTGTATGGACTCTTACTCGAATATATTTGCATTAATTGGATTTGTGATATTCAACAGAGAAAAATCAGAGTCAAATATTTTCAGAGCTAATACGCTTCCAAAGCATAAACCAACGTGCTTCTGGCCCTTTCCTCTAACAACATGTTCTGGGGTCAATTTTCTCATGTTTGAGGGCCAGATTGCAAATGCATTGGCTAGGAATGGAAGCAGAGTCATGCTCCAGCAATGATTTTTATTGAGTAACTATAGACAAGAAAAGGCGGTTATTACCTGGCAGAGACCCTACATTTTAAGTTGGCTTCACAAAATCGCTCTCTGCCCAATCCTTTAATATGGAATTTCAGGAATTTATAGTGACACGTGAAGGAAGTTGATAATACCAGTAGCTGCCAGACACCGTATTTCTCTCTAAATCTGGTGTCAGCACAGGGCTTTCTTGCACAGCTACAGCTGGGAGGGTGGCTGTGTAGCCACTGAGTGCTCACAATAGAGCTTTTACATACCTCTGCCTTGTTACCGGGCTGATGCAGTGCTGGCAAAATCTGAATTTCCTTCTGGCCTTGCTGTTCCCTGCCTCCCAGAGTGCCCTGTGTGGTCTGTCTTTATAATCCTATAATTCAAGTGCTGATGAAGCAGAGGCTCTGTCCTGGAAGCAGAGGATAGGACTGCTCAGCGGGTCTGTCCCTCTCATTCCCACCTTACCTATACCTGTTTGTTTCACAATTTTTTTTCTTTTTCCAAGAGAGCATAAAACCTGCTCTTCACTCTGCCTCCCCACCCCCTGTGACAAAGACAGTCTACTTTGAAAGATGGGAGTGCTCAGAAAGTCAAAAGCTTATTAATAGCTCTCTGCCTCTTTTTAATCTATTCAGAAAGCTGTACAGTGTGCAAAGCTGTTGTGACATGATTTTTCTTTTTAATATCTCACCCTTTGACTGTCAGTATTTAAGGAAAAATGAAACTAATCATCGGCGCAGGCTGTAATGCTACTTTTTATAGCTGATGTGGATCTCAACAGAAAATTTTGTAAGACAGATAATAAAAGAGGGAGAGTGTGCATGTGTGTGAGTATAAATGTATGCATGCACCTCACAGAGAGGATTTCCCAGAACAAACTAAGACCAGTATAGTCATTAGCAATATAATATTAGTAAGATAAGGAAAAAACACATTGCAGAACAGGGGGGTGGAGGGAGAGGGGCAAAAGGCTATCTATTTGTAAATGGTTAATCTTGAAACTTCGACATGTGTACTCCTTTCCATGCAGAGGTATCAGTCCCCTCTCCGTGCAGTACAGCCCAGTCTGGCAGGTTCTACTGAGGATGCAGAGAACAATGTTTGGGTGAGGATGGAGTCCCCTGTCCTCCAGGTAAGAGCCATCCCTGCTAATCGTTCTACCTGAAGCCCAAACTGACCTTTTAGCATTGCTGGAGCAACATTTCAGCAGCAGACGCTCTTCACTGTCACTAGGGAAGCAAAGGCTGTAGATCCTGGCAGGGATATCACGAAAAGTACTCAAAGATCCTTGTCAGAAATGGAGGACAGAAGCATGGAAAAGGTAGACATGCATCCACACAACTTATCAGGACAGGATGGGTGGGACACAATAAACTACTAGCAGTATTTCAATGTATGATGCCGAAGTACCAGTTCACAGCATTTAGCTCAGTACAAGCTGTTACAGAAGAGATTAGCATAGTATGGGTGACAAAATACTAGCTCAACCTTATATGAAGCATGGAAGAAACTCCCAGAAGTGGATATCCCAAAAATAAAGTCTATAGACAGTGGTGACTGAAGCAGGGAGGTCTCAATAGTAAGGACCTGCCAGTTTTCTGTGCAGCGGCTCCTCAGAGATGCGGCTGGCTGGGTTAAGTAGGGATTCAGCCCCCATGCACACTGTAAACTCTCCCTTCCTCCCCTGAAAAACTCTGACACTTTTTGGCCTTGACCAGTACTTCTCAGGGCACGTGATAGTAATAGCATGTGTGTATTTATATAAAAATACATACACACATATACATGCTGCGTGTATATAGATACACACGTGTCATGATCTCATATATATGCATTCATAAGTATACAGAAAAAAGAAATGTGGGGGGGGGGTATGTGTGTGTAATACAAAACAAAGCTTGCAAGATGCCTGCAATTTTGAGTGTGGAAGGGACATTAAAAAAAGCCCAAAACAATAAAAAACTTTAACCATTGAACCTTCTCACAACTAAAATCTCATTTGCAACTCACACACTCGTAAGCTTCGGAGGTGGTTTGCTCGCCTTCCAGCCCTCAGTGCCACAGGGGCTGACATCTGGCACAGCTGAATCACTTAAACATGAAAGATAAGCACTTCAAAGCATCTCAGGGTGGTTTTGGAAAGGGAAAGCCCATTTGTTCTCAGAGTCAGGGAAGGCAACATACTAGAAGTAGCGTGTGGCACCCATGGTAAAGATAAACTAATGAATGCAGTCAATTGAACAGAAATGGAAGGCAGGTCTTGCCCCTCGATGGCACAACTCAGCCAGTGCTGTACGGACAGAGAAGTTTAATGTATTACCTGATGAGATGGTAATTGGACAAATCTTTGAAAATACGCTTCATGCTTCCATGTGGTACTTTAATATTGCACATACAGAGGAAAAGTGACAGAATAACATTTTTAACTCTGTAACTAGCACTGTAATAATATTGGCTATTTAAATTAGCAATACTACTAAAGAGGAGTTCTAATTTAATAACAGAGATACAATCCCAGACATTTCTAAGTGAGGAAGGCTTCCCCTCAATTGTATTCAATATAATTTTGTCTTCATTTATACTGTAGATAATATCCACTGTAGAATGTGGCTGTGTTTATAGAACTGTCCTGGATATATTCAAAAGAGACAGGAAAACATCACAGTTTGCAGACTGGGGAGGAAATAAAATGGAAAGCTTCCCCTCCACTAGTTCCTTAAACATCAATTTTAATGTAATCTGAAAAGTTCTGATTTTGGTACAGTTATTACTTTCAGTTTGGTTTCATTTCTGCTTTTAAAATATAGCTTTCTAGAGACCTTACATTAACTTCATAGATTACAGCTGACATTGAACAGGGGTATAGGGTATAAAGCAAATATAAAAGACCATCCATTTCCATGCATGATTAAATGCTGACTCAAGGTACTGCAGTATTTTTGATCCTCAAAGTTTAATAAAATTCAGGACAGGCAATAGGGAGTCGCAGACAAATTAAAATTTATTGAGACAGACAAAAATGCAACTATTCCAGACTACAGTTAAGCATTTACAGTTAACCAAAGATAGCAAAATGCTCACGTTCCACAACTCCTTATGGAAAAAGCATTCAGAATTTACTATGCAATTCTACTTACTATGATAGCCTACATCCATCTACAGTAGGGACATCAAACTGAAACACGTAATATTTGGATCTTTCCTTACAGATCTACGCATTTAACAATAATGGACATCAACAGCATTGAGAAAAGTATAAAAAGACCAAAACCCACCTACTGTAGAAAGGGCTTTTTGATGTATAGTAACTGTACAGAGCAGTCTATGTATGAAAGGAACCTGAATGGCATACAGAAAGGACTGCAATAAAAGCCAACAAATGTAGGAAGCTAAGCTTGAGCAATCTGGTGGTCTGTATCAAGTGGTGACCTTAGATCTATGTCATTTTCTGCTTAAGGGGAAAAATGCTACAAAACTTCTAATATCAAAATGTTTCCATGCCAGAAATGTACACTGAGACTAACAGACGAGGCTGGAGAGGCAAAGAGAAGCATTCACTAACAGGTTTGTTTTAAATATAAACTTTACATTTTCGATATAAACTGTAGAATAAATATTAAATAAACACTTCAAACGGTTTAAAATAATAGTAAAGAATAGCTTAAAAAAAGGCAAAGAAAAAGAAAAGGATTCTCACAGCAAAGGCCAGTAATGACCCCGAAACCCCAACTGTGCTGAAATCTGAACTCAAGGAGATTTTGATTTAACCACAGTAGTTAAAAGGACACCTTGAAACATAAAGCGATGCCTAATAGTATTTCATAGTCGCTAACATGAAAAGAAAATGAGATTAAAAATTGGTTTGTGTCTCTAAAAGAATGGGACAGCTCTGATTCCATTTTTCACAATGAGAAAATGTTGGGAAGGTCAATGACTTGATGCAGATGGGAAGTCCTGCTTTAATAAAAAAAAAGAAAAGAAAAATAAAGGAATTAATTAGATTAAGCTGGAAGCAAATTAAATCCTTTACAAAGCGTGAACAAGGGAAAGGGCTTGATCTGGAAGAGCACTGGTTCTTGGTTTATTTTAAAGAAATGAAACCTTTTCTTAATGCATCTCGCCAAATTAGACACACACATGTATAAATGCACATATACATGGAACACACACACGCACACATATATATAGGCTGCAGATCCCCCAGCCACTGGAGGATGACAGTGGATCACAAAAGAGATTTGTTAAATAGCTTTGTAAGATTTGGAAACTTGCTCTTGAAGCAATCCATAGTCTGAGCTGCCCTCTCAAGCACGACAACATCTGCCCTGCTCCTGACTAGGCTGTGACATTACATCTTTAAACTATCTTGTAGTCTGAGCTAGTCAGACCGAGCTAGTCCATAAAATGACATTTTCCCAAAGCTGGCCCTGATTCAGAACATTTGAACAACTGAAGTAGGTGACAGAATGTTCACCTGGCTAGAGGTGTCCTCTTGAATCCAGGCTGGTGGGCTTAAAAGGGTGAGGGGGTGTACAGAGGGGTGTGTGTGTACATGTATTTGTGCATTTACTTTCTTTTCTTTCTATGCAAAGGTAATCGTGCTGCCAGAAGTTAGCTGAACCAACAAGGCCCTCTTGCCTGGCTGTGCTGCAGTTTGACTGGTACCCACGGCACATTTGAGCTGGTGAGTCTGAGAACTCGGTGGTTTTATAGCTTGACATATAAAGCCTGCCCACTCTGACTTGGAATAGTTACATGCAAGAGATGACAGCTAGGAGAGGATCAATGGTGTTGAGAAATGGATGGCAGTGGCATATCGGCTCATGTAAGCTGAAGGATGCCCACATTCACTTTTAAAGACTTACTTAACAGCTTTTATTTAACCATTTTGCGTGTCTGCATGTGACACGGAAGGGTTGTAACCTTGGATCCCAGAGCTACCTGCAAGGGCTTGGCTGGGCAGGCTTCACCCTGGTGAGATGCTGAGCAAGAGAAGGGATTTACTGTGTGGCCTTTGATGTAGTGCACAGCTCCAGGATAAACAGTTGCAAAGGGACTCAAGGCTGCAGAAAAAAACCTAGTTGTGTGTGGAGAATGAGTCCAGTCAGGGGGATAAGCAGAACTATTGATTGTTGACCTTAGCTTTATGTGAAAATGAAGTGATAACTCTGCACAGGACAGCAGAGCTAGACACAGAGAGTATGGGTTTCATTAATAAAATACCAGAAGGAAACCAGCCACGATGTTTGAGAGGCAAGCTACTGGTAGTGTTCAATTGCTTCTCACAAAATCATACTATTTAGGGAAACAGAAATGCCGGTTTTATCTGTCCCTCTTGCAAGTCAGCATCGTTTTCTATGAAAGACAAGTAGAAAAAAGTGTTTGTGTGTGTGCTGTGCAGCTTATGGTCAGCGATTTAAAAATAAATTTTCAAAAGCTTTTCTCAAAAAAGGCATTTGAGGCAGGGAGGATTGCAGGCCTTTTGCAAAGGGCTGTGATGGCAGATTTTTGGGAGGATACAGGGGCGTGAAACAACACGTAACAAATTCCTCACAATTTTACACATCCTTCTGCATTAAAAGCAATTATTCAGGCTTGCTCTGTGTTCTCAGGACATTGATCTAGATGAACAGGAAATGAAAGAAGAGAAAACAGAAGCTGAACCCCTGCAACACATACTGTTTGAAAGGCATTCCTCTTTGGTACTGCACTTCTAATTATGTCTGAAAGCAGAGGTCCTACACCGAGCAGGAGAGGGGCTGCAGAGCTCTGCCAGGCTCTGCAGTGGCTGTGGACTTTGGAGAGGGGTGAGGACCAAATCCTTGGGCTGGTGTCCCTGGAAAAGTGACTTCTGCCAACCACGGTATTTTCCTGGTTTTAAGCAAATATGTGACTGTCCATGGTTTGACTCCATACTTTCTCCACTTCCATATCCAACGTTAAGTTGGAGGAAAACGAAATTTGATTTAATTTTTCTCTGTAATAAGCACATTTTTCATTCCGTAAAATTCACAAGCAAATCACAGGCATTGCTAAAATACGTATATCTGCCTCATCATGCAAGAGTGGAGTTAAGGTACTTCTTACTGTTTCTGAAAAACAGCAAAAATAATAAAAGGTCACCATAGGACATTCCTGCATTAGAGAACTGGAATGGGAAAGGACACAGCAAATAATGTGACATCAATATGCTGTGATACAATTGCAGAGCTACATATACATGGGAGATGCTGAGGGAATCATAGATGATTGTATTTTAATAATATTGTCTTGTGTGTATTACAAGTATGCAGCCTGTCACACTGACCCAGGGGGCTGGGCTTTTGAAACATGACCACCTAAAGTTCTTTTTTTAAATGGGCCAAATAAATATTAAATATTAAAGAAACAATAGCTTAGTACTTTTGACGGTTAGTGTCTTTGACAGCTTTATAGCTTTGGAATGAAGGATGGCTTAAAGTAAATGAAGACAGGCAGATCCATAGTGTGTGAGCAGGAAGCAGAGGTGCCTGCTTGACATTAGGGCAACGCAGGGCAAACGAGCTCAGACAGAAGCTGAGGAACCGCTGTGGAGGTGGTTATGATGCTACAAATTCACAAAACACTTTTTCCTCAAATGCTTGGGAAGGCAGATGGACTGTTCTCTGCCTGTAGGGTTTGGTCCATGATAGCTGCAGGTTTTCAGCATCTCTCAAGGTCAAGGCTGTGTTGCTTAACCAAATGAATAGTGGCAGTGAGCTGATCTACACTCTGGTGGGAGCTTTGCCTTCAGCGGGGGCTAGACTAGGCCTGTTGGACTCTTTCTCAGATAACGTAAGGAAAAGAAAATCCCACCAGTGGGTTTCTTTCTGGATTAGACCCCTGGTGCTGTGCAGCCAGAAGTCACTATCCACAGTGACATACACTTTACTAAAATGTAACAAGTAAGGACTAGAAAATGAGGCACCTACTTTTCCTTTTTCATGAAAATTGTTTCTGGTATGATCCACAAAACTATTTATGACACAAATTCTCTATAGCTGATAACATGAAAAGTGATTCTAAGCATTTTACTGGTTTGTTGAGCCCCTTTCAGTGGTGATCATTCCATAGGATATATTTCATAAGCTGTGCCAGTGAGGATTGAGACATGAAATGCTTTTGCAACACAACCCATTGCCCCTGTGGGTAGAACAAAAGTCCTCCAAACCAACCAAACAAAAGCTGTATTCCAAACAGTCCTTGCTGAAAAAAAAAAAGTTGTCTTCCAAATTAAACAGACGATACAAAATTAAACTCATTAGAGAGGGAATATTTGTGCCAGGTACTCTCAAATACAATTGCAGAGATATGATGTGACTTGCAGTATTGTGCAAAACATGAGTCCTCATTATGATGGGCACTACCATATATAACCAATTTCATCATCCTTGTCATCATCTTCATCTTCATCATCTTCATTAGCTGCTCTTACATGAATCTTCAGTTTCCCGTCTTTGTCTTTTTTTGCTGCTTCAGGTTCCTCTTCCAAATCATCCAACAATACAACAGATCCACCACTGCCAAAATCCCCTGAGGTTTCTTGCTCTTCTTCTGAAACAGGTGAGCAGGAAAGGTCACTCACTCACATGACACCAAAGCCCTTGTTTATGACCTTTGTCATTCAAGCCACTGTCATTTGCAACGTTACTTTTTAAATTAATTGGTTTCATGAAACAACCTCTAAATTTCAATTTTCATCCTGAACTGGGATGCTTAAAAAAATTACTTGCATAACAACCTATGTGTTGCCCTCCTCTTAGAGACTCAACCGATTTTAAGGAGAAAACTGACTCAGTTCACAGTCATGCAGGCTAGAAAATCATTACTCATTTGTAAATACTTTCATCCCATCACAACTATGTAAAACCAGGCTAAAAATACTCCATAAATTGATTTTATTCAAGCGCGTAAAACACACTCTGCAAATGTAGCTACTGAGCCTAACATCTGTGATGTGGTTCTGGGCATCTCAGACCTTCTAAGTCTCGGCTTTTTCTGTTCCTTCTTGAAGAAAGCGGCATCAACAACCATCACTAAAGCATTCTGAAGGAATATGGCTGAAATCTTGCCTAGGACTAACAGCTAATTGGTGATTTTACAGATCTACATAATATTGTTCTGTCAGCAGTTTTATCGGGCTTGGCTGTTAATTTATAGAGTTTTCTATGTTTAGCCCTTCCTCTGTCTGCAGAGGCATTTTTCATGAAATCTCAATAAATACGCATTCCAGAGTTTACAGAACCAGAATTTCCAGAGCTTAATAACCATGCATAGCAATCCGTAGCCTTAGTTTTATTACCAATTACTGCATTTTCCAGGATGGTAGCAACCATATCTTATCAGGGGTTATTGCCTGTTAATGTCTGCTGTGCCCCTTCAGTCCTAAGGACCAACGTGTTTTTAAGAGCTCCAGTTGCAGCTCGATTAGGAAAATACAGGAGCACTTTGAACACTGGTAGTCATGTTTCCCTGTTGTCACTTTTGTTATCGTACTCCATCATACAGCAATGGCAGGGCTTACAACAGTGTTAATTCTGTTTTTGTCTGGGGAAAGCACATCATTACTCACCACAACTAACTGTCCCTTGCTTTCTTGAGCCAGCTATCTCATTCCCGTACTTATCAACACACCAGCACTGCCCTGTGCTGCCATGGCACTGAGTGGCTTTGTAATAACCTTCTTCATTGCACCGTGGGATGAAAGCACCTGAATAAAATATAAGGTATAATCAGTAATGCCTCCGCGGGAGCAAGCAGGTATATAGAGTATTATGAACGTGTCACTTATTTACATGAAGATCTTTACAGCGCTGGCAAGAAAATACATGTGATTATCTGGTTCCTAGAAGGGAGCAAAAATGATATATTATTAACTATTTTCAGCCACCCTGGTCACTGCACAATGCATAAATGTTTGTGCATACATAGCACATGGAAGTTGATGGCAGACAATACTAGGGACATGTTCAGTCTGTCCCCGAATGATGTATGTTCGCAGAGAGCCCTTTTCAGATTTAACTCGTGGTTTTAAACTTTTCTTCCCAACTGGATTATTATCCAACTTCATTAATACTGCATTTCCCTTCCATTTGCACTCCTTTAGTGTTTATCATTTAAGTCTTTCCACAACGCTGTAATTATCCCTGGAAGGTATCTGCCATCTGCTTGCTATTCATACTAATCTCAAGCACAACTTCTGACTTACTGAGAGTTCTCATGTATGAAAAAAAGTAACGCATAAGCTTTACAGAGAGGCACAACAGGATTTAAAGTCAATAAGTCTTTGGATTTCAAACCCAAGATTTGTCTCACAATAAAACTATTATACTTCAGCCTTGTAGAGTGTGGCTCATTCTGGCTTCTGCAGACAGCGAAGCTCTCAGGAGAAACCCCTTTTATTGTTCCCACCATTTTCAGCAGATACAGCAAATGTACTTCAATATGAAAAGCCCTCTTGTCCTTCGAGATGAGTTAGCTTTACTCCCAAGGGAGGTCAGTACAGTCATTCTCCCTTCTTTGCCAATTGCTGCAATTTGAAACATGGCAGAAACCCACCCTTGCCCCCAGATTTCTTGTCTCAAATGATTTTTGAGAAAGTATTTCTCTCCTTTGTCAAATATAACAGTGATTTACTGGTCACGCAGTAAGTTTTTTTAACTAGTTCCATGTATACAGTGTCTTTTCAGACAGTTCATGTGTCAAAGGGGCTATTTCCACTACATTTCTCACAGAAAAAAATGAATGAGAAGATGTTGCCCCAATGTCATGAAATCTCCTATATAAAAGACATAATAGTGGAAGTCAATCTCATGCAAACAAACACTCACACATCTATACAAAGTTAATCTTTGAATTTCCAAACTCATCACACTGCAGATCTTGTCTATTATTTGAGTGCTGCTAATGTAGGTCTGGAAGATGAGAACAGAAACCTTTGAACAGCTGCAGAAATCTTTGTATATCTGATCAGTTTTGGAGACCACTTCATATCCATTAGTGAGAGTATTTTAAATAACTTCAAGACGTGATATTATAGCATGTTCGCTTGTAGGTACCACTCTTATGGTCAGGTACAAATGTAAGTATAATGACAACAACCAGCGATTAATTTTCACTGTTCATCAAAAAGTGGTTCTAAGAACCATGTATTTGCATTCAACTTCACAGGTTTTAAGTTAACGCTCACTGTTCAATCTTTTACTTCAATTTTGATTAAGAACGGTGGTTTTTTCATATTTATGCTCATGTCCTTGCTTTTTTAAGCACTCTAGGTGTTTATCACACTATATACAACCTTAAGAAAAGTGCTCAGGTGCTGATTTTCAGCTGGTGTAAATCAGCATAGCAGTACCAGTGTCAATGGGGCTCCCCTGTTACATCAGATGAGCATCTGGCTTCAGAGAATAATCAAAGGGGGAACCTCAGAGGCATTATAGGGTTAACGGAGAACAGCTTCTGCATTTTAAACTCTCTTATGCTTTTTCTTTTCCTTGGGCAATGCAGCATTTCCCTTTGAAACAGGCCTTTTTGTATAGTTTCACTGTATTTCTTGTAAGGTATTAAAATGTTCCACGCTGACTGTAAAAGCCAGAGATTTAAAAATAAATTATGGTGCAGGCTCACTGCCAACATAACTATGTGTGGAAAGGATTTGCACTTTGGGTCACAGTGAAGAGCAGAAGGTACTTTTCCTTCTGTATGGGAAATTCATGCCAATTTGTATGTAACACCAGAGCTTTAAATATTTAGCTATACATACTAATGCCACAATATTTGCCAGCCATCAGAGGAGATTACAGCACGTCCTTTCCAATGTGTGAGATGCAGGTGATAATCTAGTGCGGACAAAGAGTCACTGGGAGCACGCGCTGTGCAGTGTGATGATTCATCCTGCAAATCCTACACAAATCAGGCCCTGCATTCACTAGAAATAAGCTCTGGCTGCAAGCTCTGCTTTTCTGGAGTGGCATCCAGACAGCCTGTTTAGTGGGAATAGTTCAACCCCATGATTTGGTTGGTGTCAGAGAACATTCACAGGGCTTGTAAAGACATGGGAGTTCACATTTTCTCTCCAAAGGTTCTTGCACAGACAAGTGCAGAGAAGAGCACCGGTGCACCAGCTTTATTATTAAGCACTACAAAATGTCACGCCCCACTGAACTGCCTCAGGCTAGTGAATCCTGCTTCCCCATCTCTCTCTGTCCCGTGGAGTATTTAATTATTCCGCACAAACTTGAACAGCACCGTTGCAACTATATTCTTTCTATAGCTCCAGACCTATATATCTCCTGGGCTTTTCTGCATCATTTCCTTACCTATATAATACTCCCCTTCGTCAGGGGACATAGGGAGAATAATTATATGTTAAAGATAGTGAAGCACACAGGTAAAAGCCTGATGGAATTAAGTGCTAGCTGGCACACAGCTCCCTGTACTAGCTATTATGCTAGCTGAATTCACAGGGCTGATGATACAGAAGAAAATAGTGACGGGAGCAGAAATTTATTACCTTAGTGATGTGGGAGAAGCATTATCAGGCTGCACAGTTGTATGCTCTAAAAGTACACTCTCTCTGCAGTTAATTGTACTCTAGGTAAATCTGGTAGGAAAAGATGAATAGTGCTGTTTACTTTTTAATTCAGTCCCCTGGGATGCCAGGCTCTACTTGAAAGCCTCCAAGTTCAATATATCTAATGGCAATGGCTTTGAAGTACTTTGTTGCAACTGTCATGTGTTGTGAAAAATATATAGAGAACAAAATATCAGAAGTCATCATTTTTTATCAATGGGTACAGGTTAACAGAAAACTTCTTCATGCATACTGTCCAGAGCGTAAATGCTGTGATGCTGTACTCCGTATGTCAGGGACAGAGGAGGAAAGAGAATAATTAAAGGTTAGTTTCTATAAAAATACTAATCTCCCCTTTTCGATCTTTGTTGTTGTTCCTACAAGCGTGGTTTTTTTTGTCATGTGTATATTTTAGTTCCCATTTGCATGATTTTTCAGGCAGTGAAAAGAAAAGACAATGTTTTCTGCTGTATAAATAGTTATGAGATCAGATTAAAATCTCACAGACAGGTGCCATTATGCAGGGAGCCTTTCAAGGTAGGTGAAGCAAAGAGTTTCTATATTATAAATTTTCTATGCTTAGCACTTCTTGATTTATTGAGCTTAGCCACTTTTACCCTTTTTTTTTTTTATACAGTTGACTAAGAGTTATTTGTGGTAAGGGACTATTATTACTGCTTTTACTTTGTCATTGTACTTCTGCTATTGTGATCAGATCCCAGTGACACGTGGTATAACTGCTTGCATGTTGTACTACCTGCAATACAGTCATCATTTTTCCCCACACCCTGGAACAAACCACTTAAGTTTCAACCTAGATGACATTTATTGCATATAGCAAATAGCAACAAAGTATAAAATAAATAGGGGACAGCCAAAGCTATCTTTTAGGAACTGAGCATCTTTTTCTTTTAGGTGGCTTTGAAAATCATGACACCCACGAGCCACAAAACTCCTCGTGATTTCCTCTGGCACAACAGGCATTTGAACACAATGCAAAATATTTACTGTATGGAGCACACATACCACTGTGCGATCAATCCTCCCTTTGCTCCCCCAGCTATGAACAGCAGGAGTTGCAATGCTGAAGCTTCTTAATCTTTATGTGAACTTGCTATAAAAGGATGAAGGAACTAAACTGCAGTCCCTGTGGCCTTTGGCAATGTTTGTTCTTATTTTAAACCAAAGAATCCAGGCTTGGATTGTTCAAAAGGTACCCAAACCTCAAGTCTAACGGCAGTGGCATCAGGGAATGGCAGAGTTTGGCAAAGATCAGTTTTGCAGAAGCCCTGTTTGCAGGGTCTGCTAATAGGTACCTAGAAATATCAGACTAAAATAGGATTGCAACCCGAGAAGCAGCCTGCTGTCTGAGAAGTGCTCCAGCAGAGCTGACACGCGTGCTCTGTGCTGCAGCTAGTGATGCTGCAAGAACCTGACGTGGGTTCCTGATGACGGGCCTGACAGCCTGGGTCTGAGGTCAGCCAGCCTCTCCAAGGGCAGGGCTTTCAGTAAACAGAGACCTTAATCTGTACCGATATGCCCACACGACTTGCCTTTATGTACATAAATGTGCTAGGAGAGAAGCACCACTAAGATACCACCACATGATACTGCACGATGTTAGGGTACAGAACAAGTTACCTCACACTTATTCAACTGAACAACCTGAGCTCTTAGCAATTAATGGAGAAAATGTCATATGTGGATTTATTTCACCTAATTTTAGATCTCCATCAAAGCAGTGTAAGTTATAAATCAATTTAGGCTCCCGATTTGTCAGTAAAGTGGGGGACAGGCATTATCACAGCTCACAGCTTGGAGCACCCTGCAGGCCTGCCTGAAATGAGATGACACAAATTCCTGTTTTCATTTTCGTGGTATATACTGATATATTTTTAAGCCAACTGGACAAAATTGAACTCCAAGGAATACATACATTTCACCATAACTGGAAGAAGACATGAACCCATTGGCTATGCACTGTGCCATCTTCAGTCACCCTTCAAAAATGTGAGACTTGAGTATCAAGCAGCCTCCGCACTTATTCTGACCTATGAGGTGATGGAGGCAATATTAAGCTCTGCGCAGACAATGTTTTGCATTTCTGAAGAGCTGTAAATTAGTTCTGAACTCATTGCCATGCTGACACCTGTTCTGAATGTTGCTATCTCATTATTTGTTTAATTTCATAGTGTCAGGTCTATACTCCGTGGTGAATATTCCTGACTCAAAACATTAGTCTCTAATTGAAAAACCATTACTGCATATAAAGTTACAATAATCACAGAAGCTTTAATTAGTTAAGTAAATGAATAGTAAAAAATCGAACTTACCCAACAGACTCTTCCCTCTACTTAGTTTTTGAATTCTATTCATTTCATTCTGGCAAGGAAGACCTAAAATATAATGTATGAGAATCAGTTTCCAGATGGTACGGGACAGACTCCGTAATGACTGGCTTCACTACTGACATGAAATGTAGACTACTGTACACCTGGGAATTGAAGAAGCCCATATGCTGGTACTGTACTGCAAAACAAATTTATGTCATTAGCTCCACTAATTAAAAAAAAAAAAAAAAGCAACACACCGTGGTTGCAAATAGTGTTTGGGGGCCATTTTAATTGTTAAATCATTTTTCCTCTCTTTTCACCAAACTGACATAATGCCAGCTCTCTAATTTATGATTCGCTAATTGACTAATTTCTGAATTAATAAAAGAGTAAGTTCTTGAGCTTTCTATCATCAATAGAGCTCGTTTCTAGACTGCGCGCACTGGCACCACTTTGTTTGTTTTAATGAACAAGGGATATTAATACAGTTCGTTTGTGACATTAAACATTGTTACACATTGCCCTTTCACACCAGTGCTGAAGAAAAGAGCTTTTTAATGCAGCTGATTGCCAATTACCAAACTATCTCTAGAAGCAGATCAATCAAACCTGAAACACAGGGAGACCCAAACAACATTTTTTTTTTGTACTGCAAATTGTACAACTCACCGCCTGGCTTCTGGAAGCAGTAGCACCACTCGTTGTTCGAAAGCTTTCCATCTTTGAAGGAGTCGCAAGAGTTGAAGAGAGGCTTGACGCATGGCTCGTACTTATCCAGATAAATGGCACTGATCTCCGATGGATCCAGCAGCAGGTCATAGTTCATGTCAAGTTTGTTGAACATCCAGCCTAAGGAATCCTTACAGATTGGTAGTATGCTGGTGTCAAATCCTGGAAGAAGATAGGCAAATATCCCCAGGTGAACCCCAGCATGCTCACTGCACGGAATCATTGCTAAGCTGAAGCCTTTCTAATTTTTATTGCCTGGACTCTGAACATTAACCTGACTTGCTCCAAGCAGAATAAAATTCTAAGACTGAACTGATTGGGTGAAGCTTAAAACCCAAGCACAGCTACAGACCAGAGCACTACTCATGCTCTTTAGAAGCCACGGGGTGGAGAGCTGAGATTCATAGCTAATTACTGTAATTCAAAGTTATTTCTACACAAAAAACCTCACACTTTTTTAATGCTTTCAGTCCAAGTGGGTTGCCCTGAGTTCCAAGAAACTGAAGTGATATGAGAAAAGGCTACATCCACTGTATTTTTAAACTAGACTCAGTGTGATGCAATTTAAATTCTTTTTCCAGACCTGTTTCTAGTTCCCTGATCAAATTTTTTCATACTGTGCTCTCACCTTCCACCTCTCATCCCAGCTTTTCACTCCTAATCAAAGCCCTGCCTCCTGTGGTGGACAACAAAATGCTTTCATCTGGATTGTGAGCTGTCTGGTGGAAGCAAGGGGAGAGAAGAGAAGAGGGGTCTCTTTGGCTTGCACCAGTCTGAAGGATGACACTTCTTCAGCCAGGAGCTCCAGGGAACTCCACATGCTCTCGTATGCCATACCAGCACTATTCTTTCTTGTGGCCCCCAGCATTATGCAGCAAAAGAGGATTCTGCTCTTCCAGCACTCTGGAAACCATCATCATCACTCATTTTAACAGTCCAAATCCTTAGAAGACTGCAGCAGCAGCAGCATCACAGAAAGACCAAGTCATGCATACAGATGCCCACAACATATGAGATGCATGTTTCAGCATTCTGCGGTCTCCACAAAAACAGTAGCATCGCCTTCTTTCACAAACAAGACATCCAAGACATCATCTGTGATGAAAGAAAGTTTCTTTGTAATGTAGAGCTAATAAATTTGAAAACAGGGCTCTTGGTTTCAACAAGGACTCAGAAACGTGCATAAATTGGCTGGGGATTTACAGGCACCTGAGCCACACACTCTGGGCACTGCACATTCCCACACTTCCAGCTGCGTGCGACGTGCCTGTGCGCGATTCATTCTGCTCTGGGCCCTGTTGAGAAGCCTCATGGGCTTTTTCCTTTTGCTGCATCTTTCATTGAAAGAGGTCAAGCTTAGCCTTATCTGCTGTAAGTGTCAAGTCCCATTTCAGGATGCAGCTTTGTTAAAGGGAAACCAAATGTGTTGCTGGAATCACACTGACAAGTTTGTCCAAGCTCTGCAGCCTACCTGCTATTTTAAGTATTAATCCAAAGGAGGGCAGAGCTTTATGCTGGAAGCTGTGCTTTTTGTACGTGACTGCAGCTGAAGGTTGTCAGTGACATGGAGGAACAATCAGAAGTGTTAACTAACAGGACGGTTTATATCACTTATAATACATATTCCTATAAGAAAGGGAGAAGTTAACACTATTTCCTCAGGGCTAGAGGCAGCTCAGTTAGGGAAGAGAGAGATCAGGCTGAACATTTCATCACATTTTTGTGTCATTACCTCCTCTAACTTTATCTAATCAAGTTTGAGAGCAGTGAAAAGTAAAAGACCGTGTGGATAGATGTAGGGAGGAAGCATGCTTGCCTTGCTGAAGCAATTAGGACAACTGACTTAAATGATTCTATTTGTCTGAAGGAAGCAAGCAGGATTTGGTCACTGTGCAAACTCTTACTGAGTTGAAAGATCTAAGAATTCTTGACTTCGCCTTTACAAGCGCCATGAGCAGGGCACAAGTAGTCAAACAGGCAGGGATGGACCATTCAATTGTATGGTGGAACAGGGATCAGTACATGCTTCAGCTATCCCAGCTAACAGTTTCCAGGAGGAAAAACAGCTGGATTCCCTTTTTACCCATGAGATGCCTTCTCTAGTGATGGTCCTTACACCCTGTCATGGCACCTACTGCTGTTAAGGTAAATAACTACAATGTCTGTGGTACAACAAGTTGAGTGTGATATATGGTGCTCAGCCCTTACGGGTCTCTAAAGATCCATAAAAGGTCCTAGCTAGCAAGGATCGACACAGGGAAGAGAAGATCCTAGCATGAACTTGCCCCTGGCAGTGCCTGTGGATTATTTGAGTCTTGTTTTCCTCCCTGCTGTGAAGTCTTTATCTGTGTGTACAACACGCACTCGGGGATACAACAGCCGCGTGCCCTCAGTACTGATCTGTCTGAGCAGAGCACACGATAGTGACTGATGTGAATACAAAGCTGCTCGGTGACACACCATCAGGGCTTAGGTGCTAGATACAATCATGAAAGGTCACTTATGCAGACAGTTAATTACATTACTTGAAGAGGTTTTGATTGTAATTTCTAATTAAAAAGGGAGCTTTCGCTATTGTGACCAGAGTTCCAGATTAGGTTTACGAAGAGGCTGTATTATTAAGCAGTGCTGCATGATTAGACAGTGTGGTCTGGATGACTTTAAATATCACAGTGGTAGATGCAACTTAGCTAGATGGTTATTATGAATGAAAAGGTTAATTCTTTAATTGCCCCTCAGTACATGGTGGAGGGTGAATAGCAGTATTTACCTGCACTTCAAATGCTTTCCTTGTAAGAGCTACTGTCTATAAATCACTTTTTGCAATGCTGCACCTGCAGTCCTAAATCAGGAATCCTGGATGCTCTTGGCACCCAGCAACAGGAATGAAAGCAGAGTGCCCTGAACACACAACACAGGCTCTGACTCAGTGCATAACCAGGGCAGCTGATGGAAAATGGTTCTCAGAGTTCACCTGCATGCATTGGGAGGTCATTGGGCTCCCATCAACTTGGTGAGGCCAAGTGATGTTGAATGAATCAACTCCTTTTTGGAGTCCCTTGATATACTTGCTTGTAAATATAATGCAGTATATAGAATGAAACAAACTGCATACGGTAATTCTGTTACAAATTAAGTGCTTGCTTAATAGGCTGGATTTCTAACACAACAGACCCACAGTAACAGCAACCTCAGTGAAAATTCTTCTGGATATTTCTTTGCATCAGCTCAGCTCTGCAGTGCCTCTGGTGAGAAGCAAGAAAACGGTGCAGGCTCTGTATCCCTTCTGCTCTTGGCTCCTTGGCAGAAGCCACCAACACAGATGCCAATTAATGCCAGTCGTGGTGGTGGTTGCTCTCGTTTGGAACCTGCTCACAAGGACCTGGATCGAGACCATTGTGTTTCTGATTCCAACTGACAGCTGTTCAGCCTCCTAACAACTTTCATTCACTACAGAACCGGAGGTAAATCAAACCAGTGACCTACATGTGAAAGTCTCATATCCCATTAATACATAACACGCTCCACCTCCTCTGAATTAAAATGGAATTAAATTAAAAAAAAGTCTTTAAGTGAAAGTCCTAATTAAAAATAAACACACCTTCTGGCACAAAAATTTATTTCCCCTCTTCAAAAGTTGACTTACATGAGCTAGTTTTATTTTATTAAAGTACACTACAATTAAATTAACAGGGGAATAATTAACCTAATTTCCCTCATCACTTACTTAAAATAAAGGAAGGAGGAGAAGAAATGTTCCTCATAAAAAATGCTTCATATTGCATAGATCTCTAGTAAAAGAAAAACAACTCCCACTCTGACCAAAGAGACTATCTAGATACGATAAGGGAATGTTATGAATTATCAACAGGCTCAGGAGCAATTTGAATCCGATCTTACTACCTAATTAGTTTTATTATTTCCTGATGTCAAAGCATGTCCCTGAGTTGCTTGTATTATTTATTGAGGAGATTTCAATTGTACGAAGTCTGCAGAAGACAAAGTTCCTGGCCTATGGTGCTTTGCTGGGATCAAGCAGATAGCTCATTGAAATGAACATCTGAGATTTCAAACACAATGACTCGCCTTCATCCCTTTCCTTTCAAAAAAACCAAACAAAAGAGAGTGTACTTTTTTCTTCACCTGGGGGTGAACTTAATACACTCAAAAAGCTTATTTACACTCACAGGAACATCTTGAAAATTTAATGTAGCATAGAGAAATCTCTGCTGGAACACCTTCTCTAGACAGCTGCTGTGTCCGAGGCATCTTAGTCTCTGCATCCCACCATCTGTTCCTTTTACTGCCACAGGGCCAAATCCTAAATGGATTACTTTGAGGATGCGTATGCCTTTTAAGACTCTACAGGCATAACCAAACCAGTTCAGTCTAATGAAGTGATCAGCCTGGTGAGGAGGGCAACACACGCAGAGCAATAAAAAAAGGCCAACATGTACATCAAAGCGCACTTCCAGAGCCGTGTGTGTCCTGTTTGCCAGGATTCACACATTTTTCTTTTTTCAGCTTAGGTATGTGAACTTCACTTTGAATTCTGAGCTTTGTTTAAGATGTCCTTCATTTTTGCAAGTGTCTGAAGTTGAATTTAGAGGAAGCCAAACACTGCCGTCCTTACTCTGTGTGTATTTTCAGTGCTACCAGAGAGAACTGGAGCTGCAGAATTTGGCACATACAGATTAATTCGTGACTAGTGTTGCAAACTCTTAGAAAGAAAAAGAAGTCCAAGTTTTGTGTCATTCAAAAACAATGTAGTCATCTTAACTCACAAAGTTTCTTCCTTTATTTCTATCCTTCTTTCTTTCTTTCTTTTTTAACTGACATATAAGAAAATAAGAAAATGTGCCAAACTAAGTCAACAGTCTAAAAATGAACATTGTTGAGATCAAGTGTTTAAGATCATCAAGGCAGCCTTTCATAGAAAAGCTGCCAGGAATCAAACTAAACTAAAAAGAGATAACAGCTCCTCTGTGAATCAGAGCAAACACTGCAGAATTACCAGGAATGTTTTTCTCACTGAAATTGCTTCAGCCAAAAAAATCAAGACCCAACACCTTTAGGAATGAGTTTGGTCTTTGGCCTTTGGGAAGCTCCTCATGAGTTTACAGGTCATCTGCATGAAAAACATCTTTTTGACAGTCTGATAAAATGACATTTCATGTCATTCTGTGCCCAAAGGACTTCAGACAACATTTTAAGTGTCTGGTATTTTCAGTCATGGAGTCTGAAATGAATTCACATCTTGAAGCTACGGTTAGCTGTACATCCAGCTGCCTTTTTGCACTATGATTTGACTCCTCTGCATGATAATATCAATTTTTTTAAGTATGGTTTAAGAAATAAGTAGGGCATACAGTTTTAAAGATACTGAATTTGTTGTAAATACTACTGAAAGTATAAGACATATGAAAAAGATCATTTACACAGAAAAGAGCTCTTTTCACCTTAAAGTTTTAAGATACAATTACTTGGCATCAATGAATTTTGACTGTAGTTTTGGGCAATATAGCCTGTAGATATTGTCTTTTTTGGAAGAAGCAATTTATTGCTACGCAAGCTCAAAAACAGCATAAAAGAAGAGTAGCTGTGGAGACACAGACGAACAGTAAATGCCCATCCTAATGGGCTGGGTCTGCTCTACTGCAAGTTTAGCCTCTCCAGCCTCACACTACAAGGAAACTAGGGATGGGTCAAAACAGCCATAACAGGGAACAGTTGGCAGAACCCTTTACAAGGTGTGTGTGGACACTGGCTTTATGCAGCCTGTACCAGTGAATCAGGGCAGTGAAGTGAAGGTGAGTCACATACCTAGATAAAAACTTGTACATCCTACTTTGCAACCCAGGGGCCCACGTGGTTTGGGACATACTACTTAAAAGGATTAATGAGTCCTTACAGAAAATAAATTTGCATCTGCTCTCTGATGAACATGACCTCTTTTGATGCTGTTATTTGAATCTTTCCCCTCCCTGGTGGGCAAATGACATCAAAATCAGTCATGTTGGCTAAACCTGCAGAGAGTAAATGTCCTCTAAACTGTTCATTTTCTTCCTTTCTTCAAAAAACAAAAACCCACATCAAAGGAAGCAAAGATAGTGTTATTAAATACCTGGGACACAACAGATTCCAGCCTTCTACACCATTTAACTATTCCAACTCTGTGGCTGCAATGCAGATGTTATGATTATTCTTTCTCTTACATAAGGTGTTAGCAAGAAATTGAAAAATAAAATCTAAGCAAGTCCTTTCCAATATTAGCCATATTTTCCTTATATTTGTATGTAATTTTTTGGCTCATGCCACTGACATTGGGTCAAAAAATGCCTGGCCAAAAATAGGGAGATAAGCATATGTGATGGTCCATCCTCAAGAAGTGATTTGGATGCGGCCATGCTGATTTGGAAGGTCATGGAGTTTAACTGTACAGACATGAACTACGTCATGCTAGTTAACCTCAGGGCTTGAGAAAGTCCCTGAGCAGTTTTATTTACTAGTACAGATGTGACCTCCATGGCCATCAGACACAGTTATTTGCCTGATTAACTTGTAAAGGTCTCTCTGTCTCTGACTGCCAGGTTGTAGAGCAGTTTGGGCCAGAAAGAGCACAGAATGACTGCGGCTCTTTTAGAAAATAGCGCAGCTATTTATCTGCAGGATCAGGTCTCCTGGTGGCACCTGCTTGCCAGGACATTGTAGCACTAACAGCTGTGCTCAGCTGATGCTCATTCAGGCTGGGAAGCTGCCTACAACACCCCGCGTTCAATGAGAAAGGTGTTTCCTTACTGCCTTGTGCCGTCTCCGAGCTTGTTGGTTTGATGACACGATTTGCGTCCTCATGAAGAGCACCGAACCAGTCCTTTAGCCGCGATGCGAGATTCCTCAACTCTTTGTCTGTGCAAGCTAGAAAAAGAAGAAAGGACCAGTCTGAATCTCAGTCTGAATCTAGAACACCAGCAAAAAACCTTTTCCCAGATAGTCTATTAGAAAAATATTGTTTATGGTTGTGAAGTCCTTCTTATTAAGAGTTCTGAAGCAGAAGAGAAGGACAGAGAAAAGGCAGCAAGTTAGAAAAAAAAAAAAGTAAGTCATGAATTATAAGTTGTGCTCGAGCATCTCTTCAGTAGCTGGCATGATTTGTGATGGAAAAAGTGGCACGCAGAGCTACCTGCAGATTCTCAATTAGAGCTATGTGACTCTTTAACTTAAATGTTTTCACATTTTAGGATTTCAGAGAAAAACATCAGTCAAACAGATGGGGAGGAGGGACATACTCGCCTAGACATACTACTTGAACAAGAGGCAAGGAATAATTTATAAACACATTTGTCTTAGTATAAGGCTATTATCACAGTAATAGGGAATGTACATACATTTTATATACATACAAAAGAAAATTGTTATGTCGCTCCAGTCCTACCACAAATGAGACTTTGCCACCTCTGATGGTTGTCAATTCCATTTTGTTAGTGAGGTAAAACATTTCTTTTCTTATAAATTTTTACTGAGAAGTATCTAATTTTTTGCAGAAATTCCTGTCAAGACATTTATGTCCAGCTGAAGCAAATATTTTTAAGGAAGAAAGCTGCATTAGTCACCAGTTTCTGTCCAAAAAAATATTCCTGTTCCTATATCATGCTTAGTGCTTAAAATTCACATGCTCAGACAATTTCATTATTCCTGCTGTGCACTCATTCTACATTTTAAATGACATTGCTTGGAATACAGAGCAAGATTTTATGCCATAGAGGCAGACATCCTTCACAGAGCAAGCCACAATACATCTTCTCCAATTCACTGCACACTATAATATTCCTCCTTCCACCTTATTGAAGAACAATTGAGTCCACGGCTTGTCTTCCCAAGTTAAACTCACTGCTCCAGTGACTGCAATGAACTGGCTGATATCTCATGGCTGTGGTGAATATTTGTTTGTTCTCGCTGTTTTTTTGGGGGTCAGAAATAACTCTGAAGTTAGAGATAGGACATTACAGCTTTTTCTAAGTGGAAAGCTTTTTAGCATATTGAGGTGGGGGGAAGAAAGAACTTCCCATTTTTCTGTAATGCTCAAAGACCTTGATTAATTTTCCTGCTGAAGTGAAAACAATGAAGATCACTATCCCACTAAGGCTGAGTCCAGGTAAGGAAAAATTATGTCTTAAAGAAAACAACAATTCATTTAAAAGAAATGGAAGACTACGCAGTATTAGCTGTAAAAACAGTTTATTGAAAAAGCTTATCACTTCATTTTCTTGCCTTAGCATTATATTTTATTCATTATAAACTACTTTATCTTTGCAAGTTAAGATAAAAATCAGTGATAGAATTTTTGAGCCCCCATGCCATCTTTTCTATATGGAACATCTCATGCTGCTGTTGTTCCTTGGCTGTTATTCAGAGTCTTTTATCACAGAAAAATTGCAACACAAGCAATAGCACAACAAATTCCATCATCCTGCCTGTAACAAGGAGATATTGCCTGAAGGGGTGAAGGGTAGGAAGAAAACTAATTTTATAGGTAATAAATATTCAGGAATGAACAAGCTCTAGACAGGTATGAATGATTTCTTGTTTTGTGAATTTAGATCCATAAATAAATTTCTATCACTCACTAATTTCAATAGGACATGAGCACCTAGGTACATGTTAGAAGTGATGGAGATAACTTCTTTTACATGGGATGGGACAGGATGTTCTTGCCTCCCTGTTGAATTGTTATCAGCTGATTTTCATCAGACAATTTTTGGCAAAATATTATTTGGTAACTACAGCAACATGAGACACCACAGTAGCCTTCTTTTCAATAACCTGTCTCCACAAGCGTTTTCTGAGAAGCAATGTACAGAATCATATAATCTTTCAGATTTAAAATCAGGGAGTGTCTTTTCTTTCCTTCTGCCAAGTAGCTGTCTTGTTCTTTGAAAGTCAATTTTGAAAAAGGAGAAAAGAGAAATTTAGTGTATAACAAGTAAGTGTTGTTTAGCCAATACCTCTTACATGACAGGTTATCCATATGTCCAGAGTATTTCACAAATGTATCTCTAGTCAAAACTGCAGATAGATACAGCTTTGACTATTGGTTACATCAAGTGGCTGAAAAAAAAGAAGATTTACTTGTCCAAGAAATGAGTAATTAGTTTTAATGTGCAAACTCGATACTCGTTAAACATTTATTGTGGCACATAACAACTTTAGGAGGCCATGGCTGGAAGTCTTGACTACAACTGACAATTCCTGTGCCATCCTGACACCCTCATCCTGCCTTCTCTATAGGTATATTGAGCTTCACAGATTTAAGTCAACAAATCACAGGGAAAAAGAGAATACTAAGGAAAATACCCTCTAGGGCTGTTTTCGCTATTCAGATCTGTGCACTTCAAATAGAAAGACAACTCTAGACACCACAAAAACCCAAGGTAAGTCAAATGCTCTAAGGGATATTTGCTTGCAAATATTGTATTTGTTCTCAAACTTCCAGTGCCATCCTGCCAGTGTGGAGTGCCCAGCAGGAGCTTAGGGCATCCTCACCTCCTCTCCCGGTCTCAGCCCTGTGCAGAATCGCCTTCCAAGTGAAAAACTAACAACTCTAAAATAAATTTCACAGAGTGGTCATTTGTTTTAAACTGCATTGACTGAGGTAATTTGAATCCATGCTTTTAAACTGCAGCAGAAAATAGGATTGAATGCACAGTGTAGGTGGAACAGAAGTAGATTAATTAATGATCAATCAGGCTTAAAACAATTTCTCTATATAGTCCAGCCAGTCAAACATGCCATGATCTGTAAAATGCCATTCATAATGAAGTCATTATAGTTTTTCACTTTTCTGTAATGCCAGCCAGTAGAGAACCAGGTTTTACCACGTACATGTACATTCCTACTAACACCAGTTCTCTGTGATTACCCAAGGGCTGCGGTCCATGACCCACCTCAGCTCGGTTTTACCTACAGCTGCTCAAACAGACACAGCACCCCTGTATTCTCCTGCCATTCCCTAACAATATTTCTCTTCATTTTGATGGAGCAACAACAGCCTTTCAGGCTCTTCTATGCGGTACCTTCCTCAAAGGTTGCCCCATTGACTCACTGTGAGGGCAGTTTTGAAAGGAGACCTCTGGATGATACTCACTCTTGTTTTCACCGACAAGCCTGCAAAACACCACAAACCCTGCAGACTTTCCTTTGGAATTTGGTCTGAGGCATGACTTGACAGCAAGCTCAGAACTGGAGTTATCTGCATTCTGGAGAGGGTTTTTTTTGGTGAGTAACTCAGATATTCTTTAAGTATGTCGCTTAGGGATGATTCAACAGTAGATATTATGTTGAGTTTCTCAATTAGGACTTCTGTTTTTCCTCACAAGAAAGATGTTTCACAAGTAAAACAGGAACCAACTGTACTGTTAACATGGAGTTAATAATACATTTCTTCATAAGACAAGAATTTAATGCAAAGTTCAGTTAAATTTCTGTTCAAGTATTTCATGCCCTCAATCTTACTTTCTCCTGCACATTAAAATAGAGGAAGCATTATTTTACATTTTTTGTATTAAATTTTATTTTAATTCTACCATGAATGGTTAAAAAGATTCTGCCTCTCCACGTGATGGAATTGCATCCTATTTCATTTCTTGTTTTTGAACATTTTCAGAAGTCTCTAATCCGTCTGAATTTGTTTGGTTTGGGACACATAATTTTAGACACTTTGACATGGACTGACATTCAGAGGGCAAGAGTTTAACACACACCAAGTCAGGCCCAGCCTCCAGCTGGGTATCCAGGAACCAGAGCACTTAATGATTAATTTCTGGTGGTAGAGCCTATTAGTTACATATCAAACAATTAGGAAGCATAGCTCTGAGAAGCCTCAGAGCTAAGATCCTCATATATAATTTTGCATTAGTATAAGTTATAAAGCATTTTTAAGAACCTTCTCATGAAAAATACAGTGCAAATGTACCTCTTTACTATTAATAGAAGTTTCAAGCAACATTTCTCAGATGAGAAGAATAGGGCTGTAGGAGGAATAGATGTGATAATGGGTCTCTTGCTATTTGAAGATCTGTAAGGAAAGAATACCTAGGTTGCCAACTATGAATGTCGACATGACTTGAAGCACTGATTAAAAAATCTGTGATGAAGAGAAACACCAAGGGAGGAACCTTTTCACAGTCCCTCTCTAGCAACTGAAATCTGTACAGTCAACTCTCAACAACCATTTAAAACTAGTGCTGTGAAAAAGACACAAGTGCAAACATATGGAAATATGCATTTTCACTTCTGTGTGTATTTTCTTCAAGATAACAGATCTGGCCTCAATTAATTTCCTACACCTTTTACAAAGGAAAAACCCACAAGACTTCATCCTTGTTATTTTATTAGTGTCACCAAAAAGTCCTGCCTTAGCAGCCCTCTGATACCAGGTCCCCACATAACATTAATTCCTGGACCCCTGACTGCTGAGGCACTTTAACAACATCAGTTCATAGCCCATAACTTCCCTGACCGAGGCAGGTTGGCACTGCAGCTGTTACCAATGGGAATGGTGAGGCAGGGCAATTAACATCCAGCTCATCAACTCAGTCGCAGTGCCCTGAATCTAACGCAGCAGTGGGACCATGACCTGTGGCCGGATCTATCACCCTTCCGAGTCACAGCAACGTGAACTCAGGGTGATCTATTTGCTGCTGGATCCAACCGGCATCCTCAGATCTGAATCTGAGATGCTACGAATCACTCAGCAGAACTGATTTAATAGCAGGCATTGAAAGTGCAGACTTATTCCCAAGGGTTGAAGCAATTGGTCCAGCAGCTATTTATTCCTAACAAACTGAAAGCACTGTTGCTAAATACCTATTTTCACCAAGCAGAAAACATTAGTCTGACCTAATGGAAAGCTATTAGCATGCTGTAGAGGCTCAGGTTTTTACAGGCATGCTTCCATTATGGACTTTTCCAACTCTACTGATACTAATCTATATGCATTGGTGGTGAAAATTAACAGTATAATATTTATTTCACTCTTTTGGGGAAGGACTTCCTAAAGTGCTCAGTGCCAGAAATCAACATTAAAAATGAACTTACCTGTAGAACCATAAAATTAAATCAATATTGAACGTTCTCTCACATCCCAATTTTTCTCCAGCTTAGCAAAACAATATTGTAAAATCTCCAGCCACTAACAAAACAAGCCCTACAGCTCATACTGCACTTAACTCTACCCAAAACTTAGTAGTAAAGAAGTACATCACTGCCTTACTGCCTTGATGTTCAGGCACTAAGTGATGCACAAGAGTCCACGTTGTCTAGATAAAAGTTACAGTGACACATCACACGCTATTTGACAATAAGCAAACTATGCAACCAGATCACAGGATGCGTGTAACGTGTCATGTCATTTGACTTCGCTGCCATCCACTCAGCATGTATCTGTTGCCTTACTGTTGTTATTATTATGCTATAATAATAATTCTTACAAGAAGTACTACTTTACTACCAATTATGCACGGAGAGACTGGTTCTTTGGGTTCGTATTATTTTTAAACAATACTAAACAGTCTCTTAGGTAGAGAGTGAAGAGCAAACTCCCTGAGAGCTGGTCTTGTTTTAAGCTTTTTGTACTGTAGGGGAAAGGAAGTTGCAAATGCAGAAAAAAGAAAAAAAAGTAGAAGCTTTAAAAGTGCCTTTTTAGCTACTGAGGTTAGTGTCCATCCCATGCAAAGTAAATCTGCCATGATAGACCTTAGCTTAGGAACACAGCCCTGATTTTGAGTCATCTGCTCAAAAAGATGCTAATGTCCTGCCACGGAACACAACCAATATGTTGTGATTGAGGTGACCAGCCACGGAATGTTAAGAAAAAATAGAAAACATTGCAAGAGAGCCCATCTCAATCCATCGTCTGAATTTTCAGACTTGGAGTTCCCTGAGCAGCAAGAGGGAGTGGATGCATTCATAGAAACCTTGCCTGTTGCTTGGCTCACAAGCAGAAAACCAGCTGTATTTGTGAGACATATGAGTCGTAACAACCAGTTCAGCCATTTGTCCTGTGAGCCTGGAGGACAAGTCCGTTTAGTTTTGATTAAAATGTGATATAGTGCAAACCTACATGACACTGCCTAATAGGGATATTATATTCTTCCAGTTAGAAATATGACAGGCAGAGTTTCAACAATTCTGTAGGAAAAAACACCCTCTCATTTCTCTATTTTTGACGACTAACATGGCAATAGGGTGCAAAGTTATATGGTAAACCACATATTTAAAAACACTGTAATAACATTATTTTAAAAGGTTTCATGTAGATGTATCATAGC
Organism: Phaenicophaeus curvirostris; assembly: GCF_032191515.1. Classification (NCBI taxonomy): domain Eukaryota; kingdom Metazoa; phylum Chordata; class Aves; order Cuculiformes; family Cuculidae; genus Phaenicophaeus; species Phaenicophaeus curvirostris. Next base: position 4,304,264 of record NC_091406.1, on the reverse strand, counting down.
ATGGAAGCTGGCAGGAGATAGGACCTTTTGTACTAATTTTTATATTATTCTTTGCATAAAAAGAAAAAGCGGTGATTTTAACAGTGCTTTCTCTGACAAACACCACTATGTTTTCTCTCTTGTGAGTCAACAACTTATTTCACCCCGTTATAATTGTGTCTATATGTGTGCAGATTATCACAATGGGCTTTAAAATTACATATCAGCTTTCAGGCTTCAGGGAGTAGGTCCGCTCCTAGTCATGCAAAACGCAAAGTGTGTTCTAAGAACTACTGCTGCAGGAGCTGATTTGAACGTAAACATCAAGATAAATTCAGCGCAGTGCTAACCTGCCATTTCAAATGCAACTACATATACATAGAATCATAGAATAACCAGGTTGGAAGAGACCCACCAGGTCATTGAGTCCAACCATACCTATCAAACGCTAAACCATGCCCCTTAGCACCTCGTCCACCCGTGCCTTAAACACCTCCAGGGAAGGTGACTCAACAAACACACACATGCGTATGTGACTTGTAGATGACCCCAAATGTTTTATCTGTGATACTTGGGTGATGCAATTGTGGCAACAATTACCTTCACAAATACTTCACTGTTCTTTTTTGAAAGGGGCAATACTCTAATTCGCTCTTTTCATTGAGGCTTCAGGCAACTTCTTGTAACAATAAAATATGAAATATTATGCCAATAATTTTATGAAGTAGAAAGGAATTGACTGTTTACCCTTACTATAAGGAAAGGCACTGCATTCCAAACATGCTTTGCTGGTTTGATAAATGAAGGTCTTTCATTTAAAATCCCTCCCATAGACACCAACATTTCACAACCAAGTTCTATATGGGTATATTTGTCGCACTGCATTTTTGGCATTCACTGGCTATTCTTCCACAGGCTTGACACCTATGCTGATAACCACCTCTGATCCTTCTGTCACTTGTTTTGCCTTGTCTTATAAATACAGCAGCAGATGCCAAGATCCTGCAGTTCAGACTCCGAGATGATTACACGAGCAGCTGAGTTATTGGGAAGACGAAATAGGCTTTGATCTGAAACTTCCTTAAAATGGTACATTTAAAACACAAAGCTCAGCTAGAATTGTATAAAAAAAGATTGAGAGCTACAAAGCTCGCTCTCTAAAGCTGTAGGCAAAGCATACATCTGCTTTCATAGTACTTAACGCTAGTTACTTTTGTGCTTGCATTAATTCTGAAAACCCTGGAAAATACATCTTTTCCAGGTGCTTCAGTAGTCTGGAAGTTTATCTTAAACACACCCAAACTACAACAATGCTGGGTGTCTGCTGGAACCAGGCAGGAAGGCTTGTGGGAGTAACCTCCCTCATGACATTTTGGCCATGTCACATACTAATTAAAAAATTATCTCCTGTGTGGTTCTCAGCCTCCCAAAATATATTTGCCAGCTCACCCTACAGTTATTATTCAAATTCTCCCACGTCACCTGAAAGGAGGAACAGACAGAGTTGTATCAACTGAAAACTGAAACAGAGCAAATAAAGATGTCTAACTGAATGGACTTTCCAGAAGTTCATGCTGTGCTTTGGATGAAAAAAGTCCCAATAGAGTCATCACCTCTCCTTCTGCCTCCCTTCCTTCCTTCCTCTCTCTTTATTACAGTCTACTCTGAACAGATGTCCTTGAGTCAGCAGATATACGTATGCATCCAGCATCTTCTGCGCTGCATCTCAGAGACCCCCCATTTAGCTTTAGTTGTGGCTTGTCAAGCACTGGCCAGTCTTTGCAAGAGGACTGTTGAGTTTCTAGAAAAACTAAATGTTGGTTTGAGTTTAAAGCAGGGTTTAAAACAGACCCACAGCTTACAGTCCATGGGAGATATTTACAGACACCTGACTTTGATGCTAACAGCTTAGCAGGCATTTCTTAGGCATTTGAAACAACAAATAAGCAAAGCTGGAAGAATAACCAAGAGTAGAAAAGAAATTCGCTGGGGTTAAAACAAGGGAATTGAGGGACAGTTGTTTTTAGGCAAACAGAATAGGCTACCATACTGTGTTCCTCTGAGTTCTAGATGGAATTGTTTCATACAGACTTTTCAAAGCTACAGCTGAAAGCGTTAAGAAAACCTGCTGAACTTTTCCACAATCATGAGGTTGTTTTGCTCCACTTTCTAGAGCAGAACAGAGAGAAATTTTAGATACTGATCTTCGCAAAAATGTTCTGAATTATAATAGTTGGAAATAACTTGAGCTGTTGATGATAAGAACAGCTTCTCTCTCCCATAATGAAAATGGCCTTGAGCTTGAAAGAGCAAAACTCAGGTAGCAAAATTAGTAATCTGACAGTATTTGAGAAGAAATAGGCTGATCTATTTATGTTCAATCACAGCAGGAAAGCAACTGGCAAGAACATAAATTAAAAGATTATACATAGATAAAAAAGTAAAAAAATAAGAAGATTTCACAGAATGCCTGTGTTGGAGCACAAGAAACTGCAACACTTCTCAAAAACTAAGTTTAAAATGTGGCTATATATGAAATGAAATGTAAGAGATTTCTAATTTTTACAGTCCATTGCACAATCACAGATGGATCCAAGCTGAATTAGGAAAAAAAATCCAATGGCAGCAGACCATTTTTGTAAAGTATCAGAGTAAACAGGGATATTAATTATTATTTGATGGCACTCTTTTAAAATGCATGAATTTTTGAGTGGTTGATAGCCTAAACCTGCTTCTTTTACACAGCTCTGTTCTTCTGACACTACTCCATCTCTGTATGTTTGTTCAAATCTAAGATTAAGGAACTCCCTGTTGATTTTTTTTTTTTAATGAGAAAAGGCATTATTTTTATGGCTAGCAGGCTCTAAACACTAATATGTGCTGGACTGGTAGATGCCTGTTCTGGAGGGAAATTCTGGGCTATCCACCCTTATGGTAATGATCAGTGCTGCTACCTGAAGAAACTACATGCAGAACATTGTACAGAAATGCAAAAGCAGCAGTCTTATCCTACAGGCCATCTACCACAGGACATTTCCAGAGGGCCGGTGAGCACAGTGACTGCTCCTTGACTGATCTGCTTTCTCATAGGGGAAAAAAACCCTACCCCATACATTTCTCAGAGTCTCTGCTGTGATTTAGGATACTGCCAAAGGCTGCAAGGGGGACCCAGGCATTTATTAGGGAGACACCTTCTTGGCAGGTCCTGGTACTCTGTCATGCAAAAAAAAAAAAAAGGAGGATGGAACTGAGTAGATTCAGTTCATTTTTACCAGTCCACTATCTTTATCCGCTTCCTTAGGGATCCTTGCAAAGTGATAGATAAATCCAATTTGCCCATGCTTGAGCAGGATGGAGAGAGAGATACTCATGAGTCAGCATATGCCAGCAGAAACTATTTTTCCCCCCTCATTAACTTTTTGCACATCAGCTGATTTTTATTTTATACAGTGTATATCCTTGGTACTTATTTTCTAGGTTCCCTACTGAATGCTATCACATCTGCTACCACCAGGGCTTCATTAATGTAAAATGTTGTCATGTGGTGAATTATTCTTAAATGAGAAAACACAGACAACCCTAGAAGAGAAAATGAGGAGCTCTTGGACAGCATGGGGTTAGAAGCATTTGAAGATGTCCCACAGGAATTCCTTCAGTAAATTGTTGGGAAAACTGATTGAAATTCAATAAGAAAGTGCAAATGAGACAACACAGCTCCCTAGTGGATTGCAAAGATCCCCTGGAAGGAATCAGAACTATCTCTGCGCTCCCTCACCTTGCAAAATCAAGACATGCATAAATACCACCAGGAAATACAGTGTAGTTAGGCAGCATTCAGAGCAATATGAAACAATCAAACAAAGGAATAATTTCAGTATGGAAATACAACGTATTTTGAGAATCAAATTTGAATGGATTTAGGATCTAAAAAGGATCTATAATGGCACCAGTTTTAGAGCAGTGCAGTACCATTAATTTCACAGGAGTGAAGAGCAGTAAACACGCTTGTCTGGGTTGGTTCATCGACACTTGAATGTGTCACATGAACAGAAGCATTTAGAAACACACTTCTCACTGTAGAAGACTTTGAAGATGAAGGAGGTTTATCACAAACCGGTTTGGATTAAACAACTGCCTCCTGTGGTGTGAGCAACAAGGGCTGTGGAAACTCCTCAGATGATGGGACTTTTGCTAGGTGAGAAATGAGGCAGAACCTCTTCCCTCACAAAACCGGTGCTCAGGAACTTGATTGGATTGACACTGGGAAAGTGGTGGAGCGGCTTAATTTTTAACAAGCACTGGTGCTTTTGGCTGAGATAATCACTGGTGCTTCGGTCGTTATTGCCTCTGCTTCTGGATTGAAGAGCTGGGATGCTGCTAAAACACAAAGCAAACCTCTCCAGAATTAAGAGGAGGACAGCTAAGCCGAGCTGAGTGTCAGGGAAGGCTGTAGATAAAAAAAGGCTCAAAACCCCCACTGTCTGTTATTTACCTACTGAGACATGTACCTCCTATAGCTACATAACTCTATTTAACAGTATAAAGGAAAGCATGAGATGAACACACTAATGAGCACCTAGCCACTTGGATGCTGTGGGAATCAATAACTTCAAAAAGTATGGAATGCAGTTGCAAAAATCCCCTAATGCGTATTTTGAAGAATCATTTAAAGAAATGTCAATTTGTTTCTCAGTCCTTCGTGCACATTTGTGTATTTTTGAAGTCTTTTAGAGGGAAGATTGAGTTTTGTGTATTTAAGGATATGATTTATTGAAAACCACCTGATTTTTAGAAAATATTTGCACTATTAAAATATTTAAGACCAATAAAAAAAAAAGCAGCAAGTAAGATCAAAACCATCCTGTGGCATTATGAAAACCATAAGCTGAGCAATTCTGAAAAGGATAAAAATGGCTTGTGTGAAAGGAATTTGGTTTTTTTTTTTTTAAAAGGACAGATTTGGAACTGTGGCTGAGAAAGCTTTGAAAGCTGCCAGGGTGTATTGTAGGGTAGTTGTAAGCTTCTGTAGAAGCAATTATTATCATCTGCCCAAAGCACAGACAAGACTGTGAGCAAAAAAGCAAAGAAAAGGAGAAAAGGCTGGCTGGGATGTGGATCCCCTTCCTCAGGCCTCGATGCTTACTTGCTGATGGCACAAGCCAAAGATAAAACAATAAAATCACCTTACTCTAATTTAAACTTCATTCACGCTGCAGAAAATAAATAGCTGAAAGCGTACCTGCTGAAATAAAGGGTGAAAAGGAGCAATGCTCTGGGAGGAGGCCAGTGGCACTTGTTTGAATGTAGGACTAGTGCTGGTTCTTTCAGACCCGTCACCTGCCAGCCCTCCTAGGTGTTCTTCAGAATAATGATTTAATCAGAGCAGCCATGGATCAATGCTCTCAACGCGCTTGCAATTTACAAATTTTGTAGAAGATCCAGCAAGGCATCCTGTAGAACTGAGGACTCGGAGTGCCAGATAGAATTTTACATTATGCAAACGTCAGCAGCATTCCAGTGGCAGCTTTTTAATTGGGAACAGTGAGTTGCCCAACAACGAGCACGGAAAAGTTTTGTATAAATATGTTTAGGAGCCTTAATATAAACATTTATAGTAATGGAGTTTCAGGGGATGCTTTTCGGTGTCTAGAAAACCATTCATATTGAGAGACTAATATATGAAATTTAAATAGGTGTGAGAATAAAGTGCTTTGAAGGAGTTGAAGAAGATGTTGACTCAACAGTGATGATGGGAGTTGGCTGACTTCTGTGGGGAGGGAGGGAAGAAGTGAAAACCAGGGCAATTTTTTGTAGACTTGTGAAGGAAGTTTCAGGGTCTCTTCTGTCCCAGGGCTGTAAATTACAGTCCAATCCATTACACCTGTAATTACCTACAGTCATACAGACTTGTATTAGGTATTCCCTGTTGGCAGAAATGCTGACGTGTATTTCAACTATGAAACACAACACAAGCCAACCAAGGATCTGAGAAAAATTCTGCTGATACACTTCCATCATTCAAACACAGCGAGATTAAAGTATCAACATTATTTGTAAGGGAAAGTACTTGCTTTCAACTTGGCGAAACTGCAAAGAAGGCAGACATGAATGATCTGCTAGTACTTCACGCAGCTGGATAGTTTAATTACTGTTTTATCAGGACTCTTGTGCAAAACACTGCATTTCTCTTATTCCATGGTGAAAGTGAAATGCATAGGAAGAATTACCTTATATATAGATCAAGTGGACTGGCTGAGATTTACACTCACATAAATTAGAACAGTGTAAATTCCAGCTCACTACACAGTATTTTCTCAGCTAATTGGTTGTAAAATGAGTTTGGAAGTCTACCCAACATTTTCAAACTAAGCTGCTACAGCCGAGACAGGGGTTTGCGCGCTTCCAACAGGCTCTTCACCCTGTTTCCACATAACAACAGTACCAAACCCTTTCAGTATGATAAATGTACCTTTAAACTTCTTTTTCAAGCATGAAGTTCTCATATATTTTTACAGACATCAGTTTTTGAAGACCTTTTGTTCATTTGCTACAGCCCTAAATAACTGCAAAGAAGAGAAACACACTTATGTTAAGAAAATCTTAATGAAGTCACTGGGACGTTTATTTTCTTCTTCCTGAGACCCTCACTGACAGCAAGAAGAGATTGGATTTAAGTATCTATGTAACAACAGGTGAAGGACGCACACATTTACTCTTTTGCATAGCAGGCAGAATCACAGAGCTACTCCCATACAAGTAATAACGCAAGAGGAGCCTCCTTCAGCTGTCAGAAAGGCAGGCAATAAAGAGAAAAAATCACCCCTGCATTCATATCCACCTGTCTGTAAAAAGTACTGCTGAAAGCCCAATTATTTTGACGGATACTGAGGAGAGATATAAAAATAAGGACTTACGTAAATTACAATGAAAGAACTCAATAATGTACTTCTAAAAGTACCTCAAGAATTTACAGTAAATAATGCTTTCAAAGAAAATGGTAATCGTTCTGCATTGAAAGCTTCTGATCTTACCATCTTTACTTCAGATCATATTAGTACTGTGCATCATTACAAGAATGTGTTCTTTGAAGCATGTGTACTCCATCTTCCTTCTATTCATCATAAATACCCTCTCTGTGAAAGTACACTTTGCCACTGTGCATGCATTTTTCTTTCCAAGATTTAATTCATTTCCTAAAGAAATGTCACGCAGAAATCAATCTTGCCGGTCTAAGTTCACACGGACTGATTCATTTAACAAATGATTTATTGACAACTGCGAGATAGAAAATAATAGAATGTTGTTATTAAAAGCAACATTACACATTTCCAAGAGCGTATATAGAGAGAGTATATGCAGAGGATGTTAATATTCTTTCATGAGCAAGTGATTCATCGTGAGAAGAAAGAGGAGAGCTTGCCATGGTTAAGGGCTGGTTTCCAGCTTCTATGCCAGCTCCTTCTTTGTACTCACAGCTAAAGTTATTGCATAAGTCTTGACCTTTACTGTTGCTGATTTCATAGAAAAACAATAGCGTGTAGGAAAAGACATAAGAAAACAAGTGTCCTGTTAGAGAAAATGTAATTTTGATCGGTATCCAAACACAATCAGTTCTTCAGAGAAAACGTCAAAGTTCAATCAAAACTGCACACGTAGCAGCACACACAACCAGGAGTTAGCAGTTTAATAGCTAATCTGGGAAGTATTTATCTAAGCAGTGTCACATCTGGGGATTAAATACTTCTCTTCCTCTTTCTCTTTCCTTCCTTTCCCTTTTTCACCCAGAGCCAAAGAAAGCAGCGTTTGCAGCTCTCCATGCTGAGTACACCTTGATTTCTTCACGTGGTGCAGTTATAGATCCTTTTTATTTTCTACTAAACAAGACATGAAAAAAGAACCAATTCCCTGCACTACACATTTATCTATATATTCTATAAGCATGGGGATCCTAGGGTATCTCATAAAAATAAAGATTTTCCCCAAGCTGTCTTCTGCTCTCATATTCATCACGACTAGAGTGATCGAATGTGACCTTCAGCATGGTAAGTACTTTGGTGTCCCCAAGTCGGGTGTTAAATCATTCAAATTTTAGTTCAATAGATCTTGGAAGCGAGTCCAACCCCTAATGTCAGATGCTGATGCTCCTGACTCAAAGTACCTGCACACACGCTGGGCAGAGAGCACCTTGTCCCAGCCAGAGGCATGGGAATAGTTTTGAAATCTTGCTTGTCCCTGAGGAGCTGAGGCTGAGCTGACAGGGAAATGCCCTCTATGCTCCAGATTCAAAGCCCAGAAGCCTCACGGGGAGCTTGGCACACAGGGGCTCCTGCAAAAGACCATTTTAACTCCCAGAAAGCAGCAATGAAACACCCCTGTGCTGAATTAGAAAGCAAGCAGATCTGAGTGCAGCCTATCCCACCAGATTGGTTCCCTAGAGACTTGGACCCTTTGCCAGATTTCTAAATCCCAGCATTATACAGCTGAGAAGTTGGTACCTCCAACTAACTTGGCACTCTAAATGCTACACCAACACAGGGAAAAACAACTCATGCATTTAAGAGTTCACGCTCAGATTTACTTTTTGGAAAAGTAAACCAAATCCAAACTCAAATTTTTTGACAAAGAGCAGGAAAAGATATTATTTCTACAGATCCCTAAAGTGCAAAAAGTAAGGAATATTTGGTGTGCTTCATTAAACAGGACAAACACAAACAATTTGAAAACATATAGATGAATAGAATACAACATTTCTACAGGACTCCATACAAAAAAAAAGAAAAAAACATTAAAATCCGTTTGCAGCAAGATAATTTAAACTCAGAGCCATACATTCCCTCCCTAGTAATCGGTCTGCAAATAGGATGATTTAACTGAGATCTCAAAACCTCCACAACAGGAAAGCAGGAAAACCTGATGAATTCAATTGTAGTCTATTGCACTGTCAAAATCATAAAGTGAAAATGTTAACTTAACCTACAAGGCTTTTTAGGGTGTAACAGAATTTCAGAAGTAATAAAAAAAAAAATCTCAAGCACCTATATTTCACAAAACCAAGTCCATACACTTTCCTCCGTCAGAGGCATGTGAATGGGAAACCCAGGAGATACGAACTCCAGCACTGCTGTATTTACAGCAAACAGGCACAAGGTAGCAGCACAAAGCGTTAGTCTAAAGAATTTCTTGAAGATACTAGTGAGGTGGAGGTGATGTGTCATCAGTCACCAGGACACAGCTCTATGTGTAGAAGCAACATAACTTACCGCAGTTGAGTACTTAATAGGGAGCAAGTTCAGTGCTGGGGTAGCCTTGTGACGAACTTTGTGAGCCCGCTAGTAAAAGCCTGATGAAAAGAATGGACTTTTTTTTTCTGGATTTACTGCAGACATGAGAGATGTGTTATATGAGCCAACATCAGGGCACAATAAGACCAGGAAGCAGCAAAATGTCTAGTAAGGTCGTGGAGGGGAATGTTACATCTGGCAGTATCTCACAGCTTACAAATTGGTTGCTCAGTTCCTGAGCTGACCTGCTTTTGAACAAGAAATTATTGTTTTCCCCTTTCACTACCCTCTATACGCACTTTTTCAAGGAAGCGAAAGGCTCTATGTCAATTATTAAAAGGATTTATGTCAATTACATATTGCATTCCATATACAGTAGATGGAATTTTTATGCATGTATAGTAACGTGGAATTCATGAAAGTAAGTAAATCAATATTCTAGAAAATAAATATACAGGTCAATAGGTAAAAAAGATTAATAAAGTCATTCTTGAACTACTGTGAAGGGAAGATGAACTGAATTCTGCAGTACAGTCGTAGCTGAACACTCACAGATTTTTCATGAGCTGGATTTTTTTGGCTATTGATCTGCCCATGACTTTTCCTGTAAGAGGAAATTCAGTTATCTGCATCTCACTGAGCCCTTTTTACCTAGTTGCTTTTGTGGGAGTTGTGTTTGTTGTAGATCCATGTCTTTTATGGTTATCTCAGAATAAAAAATTCAATAGCTGCTGTGTTGAATTCTAAATATCATTATTCCACTGTTTAGAAAATGAAAATGATACTGGCTTTTCTATCCCCTTGCTTTCACCATCAGCGCACTTTCAAACACATTTGGTATATTTTACGATTTGAGAACATGTATCTTTTTTAAACTGGTGTTGCCTGGGCAAATGCTACAGATGTTCCCAATTATGTCATACTCCCTGTCATCAGAATAAATTTATAAAAGTACTGAATAAAATTTCTCTACTATAGGAATCACTACGACTCCTCTCTTCTAAAATGTGAAATCATTTCTCTCCACAATTCCACCATAAACCCCAGCGACCTCCCCATCTGGCGCCTTGGGTCCCATCCCACAGCACTATCCGGAGTTCCTCTCCAGCTCAGCATCCGCTTTCTGCACATCAGTAAAAACCAGATTAATTCATTGCAAATTGCCTGGGTCTGTCCAGTGTTGATGCCAACTACTCTTTCTCTATTTCTTCAACTCTCAGCTACCTTGACTACAATTATCTTGAGAATCATGCCCTCCTATGGCTCTGCACACCATATTTTTCTGCCTGTCTTCTGCATGTCCTATTTGTGGTCTCTGCGGCAATCTGGGAGAGGTTCTCTATCCTCATCTTTCTCTTTCATTTCACAAACACAAACTCGGTTCTCTTTCCAACACATGCATATGAAAGACTGATTGACTTTTCCCTATAAAATTGAAATTTTTGTCCGTGTTTCATACATTTCCTCATGAATGCCAACTCGCCAGCCTAAGGCCCCCACAGGCAGAACTGATCTCCTCATCGTTCCTCTCTAGTGTTCAAACCCCTTCATCGGTGATCGCTTCCCACATCTTTTTTTGTTATCTTTAAGCCAAGCTGTAGACTTTCCTAGGTCTGTCTCAAACTTCCGCTCTGCTCAAATTTCCTGAAAAATCTCAGTAAATGACAGTTTAGAACACGACGTCTTTGATCCATTCTCACATCTCAGCAGCTTTCATCAGCTTTTCTCCTGAATATTCTCGCGCTCTTTGCTCTGGCCTTCCTGAATCCTACCGTATTCTCTTCATACCCATTCAAAAAGCTTCTTCGAAGAGAATTTTGCATACATAATGTAGCTCAGCTCTTCCTTCTGACCATGCCATCCTCTACTTTCTGCATTTTTCTATCCATCTCCCAGTCCCCACTACATCACATATAAGTTTTAAGCCTTTGTTTCAGGCCCCTTTACAGTTTCTCTCTATTTTACTTCTAATTATACCTCTACAAAGCCATCATTGACTTCTCTCTGCTAATGATGACAGCCTTTATTACCCAGTTGCTAAATTTTGAAACAAGTATCTTTCTTCAGCTTTTCTTGTCACACCTGTCAGAAACACCCTGTAAACACCTGCAAAGTCACGTCTGAATCCTTAAAACTCAACTTCAACATGATGCCTACACAAAACCAGAGAAATGCATGACAATTAGGCACTGAGGCACTGACTGTAAGATTGTCCATACTGATGACCTGTATTGCAACTTTTTTAATGAGCACTGCCAGTATTGTTTCTCCTCTTTGCTCTATGTAGGTTGTAAACTTTTTGCATAGGAATTGTTGTTTTATTCTTCTTGCATGAAATAAGCATAGCAAATATGTGACTCCTTTAATATCTTAAGCAAGTAAATTGTTAAAAGAAAGCTATCTACAAATAGAAAACTATATAAATCCTTCCAGATGTATAAAATATATTTTGCAAGGTATAAGAAACAAAGATAACAATTTGGTGCGGTATCAGAAAGAAAACCCACTAACTGGGACAAATGACGAGGAGGTAAGGAGGAAATTCAAAATTCACAGCATGATTTACTTCATTGCAAATCTAGAAAGAAACTAACAGCATCAGTGAAATCATCCCATATTTGTTTAACAGAGAGGCTGTACAGGATGCAATTCAGCCATCTGTGCTTGGCCCATCTGTACTCAGACAAGTCCTGTACCACTGTGCTGCGCTACCTCTGCTGTCAAACTTTAGAGACATTACAAGACGCGCCAAGGAGCGCAGAATGGTAGATGACAGCACACTGATTAACATCTCAGATTGACTTCTTTTCCATCGCTTACAGGGGCAATTCAAATCAAAATCACTAAGTCTTCCTAAGAACTGCTTGAAGTTTCCTCCTCCTTTCTAAACTGTACATGTATTTTTAGTCTTCCAATAGACAAACTGCTGCCATCAGTTAATAGTTATACATAAAAAGAAGAAAATAAGTAGTGCAGTAAGTAACAGAACTGACAAAGCCTGCTTTGCTTTGGATTTGTTCCCTATGTCCCAATATTTTAAGCCCACGTAACACTCCAATACCATATGTGCCAAAGCCAACCTCAAATCCCCCCTGAAATATTTCCCTTCCCACAAAATTAAATCACCAAGAAGCAGCCACGGAGACTTCCCTGCTGTCTGTGTGACCGGTAACAGGCTAAGCAGCCCAAGGAACTACCGAGCCTTTCCCTTGGGTCTCTCTTTTTGGCCCACCTCTTAATTTTGTCCCCAATCACATAGGAATCACCACCTCTACTACTCTGAGATGACTTACAGGCTCAACAGGTATGAAAGGTAGTTCAGCAAACAGGTTGTATAGTCTTTGTTAATAATGCCTCCAATATATCTCTCTGCAATAAAGGAAAATCGTTCTCCATACAGGTAATTCCTCTCTGTGGGTTTATTTTGAAACTGGGAAGAATCATTTTTAAACCTTTGTAGCATAGATATTGAAGCCTTTTCCCCCCCTCTATGCGATTGCTGTGAGGAAACAGCACTTCTGTATTTAACAAGGCACAGGAACAGCATGTGCACAAGCACTTGCAGGTCTTTGCCACTGGACGTGACCTCTTTTCATCACTTCTCTTGCCTCTTAAATATATCAATAAAATAGCTGCAATGAATTCATATCTACATATTCAGAAAACACTGCAAGTATGAGTGGCCTGAAATGATACCATACTACCAGAAAACTATATCTGCACTTTAAAGAAAGTAGTAAAACCCACTTAGCCATGAATTAATACATAATGAACAACTGACGATAATTATTTCAATATAGTGTTCCTGATCTGCGGCAACATTCCTGTCCTTTTTCTCTAATTTTATTTTTTAGAAGGTTTTGCACTTGATTTCTTGACCCCACAGGCACTTAGCATGTTTGTATTTTTCATTAATTCTCTCTATAACAATATGTATCAATTCCCTCTGAGACAGAACTGTAAATTATTGGCTTTTTTTTTTAATGATGAGAATGCAAACCTTGTGATTTGGGGCTCAGCAGAGCTCAAAACATCTCATGAACCTTTACTCTGATAAGACTTTGCTACAGAATGAGAGAATTCAGTGAAGTGTGGCAGGTGTAATTAAAATTGTGCTATGCTGCTGATCCACAGGCAGATAAATTCTATGAGCTTTAAATTGCATTGGTTTGTTTAAAAAAATTGACTGTTCACTTCCTTGTAAAAAACTACATCAATTTAAAGATGGTGAAACTATAAATCTGAAATGAATTACAACAGTTCACAAGTTTCTCAGAATAAACAGAGGTCTATGTACTCCCCTACCACGAGACTTCACGCTTTATGCAGAGTGCAGTGAACCGGTTTAATAACAATTACAGGCTGAAGGGATCTACATGCACAGATTGCTGACAGATAGAATATTAATTCACTTCCTTCCATTCAGAGCATAAACTTCTTAATGGAAAATACAGAGATCTTCCGGGAACAAAGGTCACAAGTTTAAATCAAAATGTTAGGTATGTATTTTTTTATTTGCCATTCATTGAAACAAATGTGATTAGGTGAAAATAAGTCTAGCATCAAATGTCATCATGTGGGCAGACATTCTCTTTGCTCTGATTTGAGATAAAATTTCTTCCTATTTTCCTTGTGCATTAATGGCAATATTTCATCATCATTAGGAGTCTAATCACAATAAGTTCCACATGGAAAATTATAAATAAAGAATCCTGTTTACTTGTCACATGGGCTTGCAAACTCAGAGACCTGCCTTTTTCAAAACGTTACCCTTTATCACATTATTGGTCTGTGAAAATCAGAGTAAAAAGTCATCTGCTACAATCTTGTATAACAAAATATTAACACATTCTCTTTCACAGACAGCAGCAATTACTCACAGGGCTGCAGAGATAATGGGAAGAAACTAATTGGAGTGACTTTACATATGCAAGCAAATTCTTGAATTAAAATCATAGGAAAGTCAGATAAAATTGCACTAGGTTTTAAGCCGAAGAAATGCAATAATTTTTTACTTAATGGGCATGCCCTCGTTCTGAAAAGAACATTAGCTCATACTGGGGAGTACTATTTGCAGATTTACCTGTGAATACTTATAATAAAGTGAATATTTATTATACTGTCTTTTCCTCAAGTTACTTACGTGGTTAAGATGAGGAATAACATAGAATGAAGATTATAGAAATAGGATTAAAGATCAGGGCTGAAGGGCTGGAGTAGCTCATGTACAAAAGAGAAGCAGGTGGACATTTTCTAGAGAGAATCTGTTTATGAAGTCTTGTGTTCCTGAGCAGAGCATCAGGATCAAACAAATGAATTTGGGGAGGGAAAGAGCAAATCTGTGTGTGCTTCGGTAATTAGCTGGCTGTGAATTGAACCTTGGTGGTGCACGACAGATTCTAAGTCAGAGAAGAGTGTAATTAATGGCCAGGAGAGAGGACAGAACAGGATGCTGACACACAGATCACGTGTACGCCAGCTGAGGGGTCACGGAGGAGAAAAAGAAAGAGCCTGAGGTGCACTGGAGAGCAGGAGCACAGCTTAGGAAGGAGGATAGAATAAGAGGGATGAGGACACAGACTTTCCTTCTGTTTCCTTTGTTGCGACGCCACACATTGCCTCAAATCTTCTCATTTTCTAATGGATTTTCCAACTAAAACAATCAGCTATATCTTTATGGGCAATGTCAACAGTTCCTGAGAATGTTGACTGAAGTCACCCATTTCCTCTTTTATTTAGACTCCCAATGTTCCAGTAGCTAGCAGCAAGGCAAAAAATGCAAAGATGAGACTTTTGATTTGGTAATATGAAGCAATTAGAACACTTTTAATTTCCAAAGTTACAACTCTGCAAACTTTTTTTCCCTTCACGAAAAAGAGAACATAAAGGAGTACTTCTTGCTGAAATCTGAATGCCTACCTTGCCCTTATTTCATACAAATTTTTCATATAAGCATCAAATCTTGAAGGAAACTTCCTTTCACTGTTATCTGTTGTTCCCATTTATTTGTCTTCTGGCAGGTATCTGTCAGTTCCTTAAGTACATCATTTATTACTGGGCTTCTAAAAATCTTTTCTGCAAATCTATGTTTCTATTTTACTGTGTCTTCTAAGAATTCTTCTACACTATCAGTAAGGGCTTGTTTATATTTGAAGTTATTTATGGACAGGAAAAATTACATCTGCTTCCTTCAAGAATGATTCCATGTGGAGATAAACCGACAGCTATGCTAGGTTCTCAAGGAATCCACAGAAAGTTAGGAGAATAAATGGTTAGAAAGTGCTTTAGGGAAAAGCATCTTGATATCTTGTTTAGAATTAGGCTATAGCGATATTAATCTTTTCCTTCTAATCTACGTACTTACAAGAAATACAGAACACTAGCAAGCTATTTCTGGAAAATGTGTTTCAATATTCTACTGGGAAGAATATAAAAGGGCAAAATCCAGACCATTAGCAGTTTTGAGAGCAACTAGTTGCTATCCACTCCACCCTGCTTTACCAGCCTGTTTAGTAAAAACTGTTGACCACTAGGGATTACACAAATATCATAAGGCTTCTCGTGACAGAGTTTTTGAAGTTATTCTGCTGAAGTAAATCCCTTTTACAGTCAGAGGAAAACACAGCGCTATCACTGAAACAATTCCCTGACTTGAAAGTCATTCAGTGCTACTGGATCAGTGAGGTCCCTTCTGATCACACATTACTGTGTACATTTGAGTCTCATCCCCAGCATAACGTAAGGAGGGCACCAGCATTCAAGTCCCACCTTCCCGCAGCATGAAAAGTCCAGAATAAGCAAAGCAGGAAGCAAGACCATGCAAGTAATGCAGGCCTGCACACAAACTGCATATTTTATCCTAAAGAATGGTCTAAGCTAGACTCAAAGGTTTTGGGTTTTCTCCAACTCTACCATAAATAGAGGAAATAAAAACTAAAGTTGCCCAGGGAGCCCAACATGGAAGGCAAATTGGTTTTGCTTTGCTTGTTTTTCACCTTCTAGTCCAATTAGGAATAGCTGTGCTCATGATACTAATCAGGCTAAGCGCAATGAAACTATTGGTTTGGCTTCCTTACATTTACATGTTGAAGCTCTTTGTTCCTTCCTATAATTGCAGGTGTGCCAAGCACAAGGTAAGACGAGTGCCAGTTCCTACACAGGGAGTGCTCAGTCCTCAGCCTAAGCGTGAGCGTGCCACGAATGCTGAAAATGTGAAGCAGCACAACACTGCAATGGTGCAGTGGTAGGTTAAATATAAAAAGTAATATTTGAATTATTTCCCATTCTTTCCACAATCATTAACATAAAATCAATTTATGTTGTGACATTTTCAGTTCTCATTATTACCTCTGTCACAAAAGGGAGGTTTTTAATCCCCCGTAAAGTCTTTAAGAAAAAGGTGAATAATATGCACTAAATGCATTATACATCTTCTAATATGACCTTTTCATGGTTCTTGAGTTTGATTGCCTGGTCACTCCTGTTCTTGGGCTGCCTTGGTAATCTTAGAGGAACAGGTGGAATTGTAAATAGGCAAAATATGGAATCTTTAAAAGGTTAATTTCATACTGCAAGTGCCTCTTTTATAGGTTATATATACTGTTTGTTCATATCTTCTGCAGCCCACAGAAAAGCTAGGAAGAAAAGCAAATGGTAGACTATGTTCTCACGACAGTGATAAAAATTATTTGGGAAAGGAGTAAGATGGCTGTGTGACAGGTACTAATTTTATTGTTCACATGCATTTATGCTGTGTGAAATGATCTACTCTTCATGGAGATGTGGGGAACTTAAGTCATCCTTCACACTTAAAAGAGCTTAGAGTCTGAGTCAGGGAATGCTTTCAAAATGGAAAATACATTATGACTCAACGCTAATGTTTTGTGTCTCTTGTGTAGGCAGGGGAGAAGTCACCTAACGAGGTACTGCTCAGTTTGTCAAACGACTTGGCTCGGAAGTGTCTATGAAGTTCTAATGCTACGTCCTAGTTATTCAGCCTAAGAAAGGGTGGATAAAGCTTTCAAGTAGCTGAAACTCATAAGCACATGAACTTTCTGCCCGTATGCCTAGGAAGACTTCCAGAAGTGGGAAAGAACTACAACCAATATACAGAGAAGCTACTCGTTATTCCCTACTAAAATGGCAATAATCTCTATTGCTTTGTAGCCTACCAAGCAATACAGACCTGCTAAGATTAATTAAGCTCTCAAGGGAGGCTGAAGTGGCTAATCAATCACCAGTGCCATTTGTTGCCATTGCACCATTCATAGACTATTGTACAGCAATTTGAATTACAAAGCGAGGCATTTCTCATGTAAAAAGGGCACTGCTAGTCATTTTTTGGACATCTAGTTCTAGGTATTGAGGATCTGATTTTTCATAGCATCTGAAAGCTGTTAACAAGTTCACTTCACACTGACCCCTCGCTGCAGTCGTGGGGGCTCAGCCCTTCTGCAAATGAGGCCTCAGAGTTCCAAATCAGAAACCTGGAAAATGAGAAGATGCAGCTAGTGACTTTTCGTGAAAAATCTGGCTTAGAAAGATGTGCAGTGTTACAAAGGAAATCAGTGCCAGCAACTTCACAAGAATTAATTTCTCCAGGGCAGCACACATCAACTGCTCTGCCTACGGGACTCTCTTTTCTTTATTTCCTTCATCCTTTGCAATTTGGTGCCTCTGCAGCTTTGGAGAAATACAATGGAACTGTTGTCTCCTCTGCTACAGAACCTGACATACGGCCAAACCAGGAACATCCTGTACTGAATGAGAAAAGGATGCTATGGACTAAATGGCAGACAAACATATAATTAACAAGTATATCAAATTGCATAAAGAAAAAGGGTTGAATTAATCCTATCTGAAAGATGGACTCAGCCACCTCTCTTAATTGCAGAGGTAGTTTGAAAACCAAACAATTATCTGAGAATTATTTCAACCATCAAAGGTTTTAAAACTGCATTTGGGAAGTTCCAAAAGACACTTTTTATTAAAAAAAAGTGAGAACATGTTCTTGCATAATTGCCAGGGTGGTGACTTCCAAGTGTGAGATGAGTAGAGAAATACAGTAATAAATCTTCAAATTCATGCACAGATTCTGCATCTGTTAATAGTATGTTTGCTCTTCCCTTCCATTCTAACAGTGGTTAACATGTATCTTTAGGGCACCTAGAGAAACATATCCCCCCGTTATACATAATTCTTATTTTCTAAGAAGGCCTTTAACCAGAATCCTAAACATATATAATAGTAACAGGAGGGGTCACACTTCCTATGAATTGGTGTGAACTGCTTTAAACTCCTGCTCTTTCAGAGCTTGCTTTATTTCTGTTGAAAGGAGGAGGCCATCAAACTGTGAATACTCCACTACACGGCCTCCACTGATATAAATCAGCACTGACTTTAACGGAGCTATGTGGATTTATAGCAGACAGAAATCTTAGCTGGCTGATTGTCCGCAGTGTTGAAGCGACTGAGAACCCTGCCATATGGAGAAGTCTGCTAAAAACAGGTATTCCCTACAACTTCTGATTTTTGGTGTCTGACAGACATATGTGTATGGTCCAAGTCACTAATAATGAGAGATTTAAAGTCTGTTTGAAGTATATCAATCATGAAAAGACACAAAAAAGTTTCCTGTAATGATAATAATTTTGATACGTACTGTATGTGATAAGTACTCAGCACTTCAGTAACCATTCATTTCCTTTCATAATATGGTCAAGCATGATTCTTAAAACACCAAACTGAAAGGTGTCACTGCAGCTTTTTGGAACTGATTGCCATGTACTTCAACAGAGAGCAGCAAACGCTATTTCAGGAGTCATTTGAATCACTGATGTGGTCTATGCAGGAATGTCACCTTGATATAGAAGGATACTCAGTCACAACACTGACATTCTTAGATTGCTCCAGTGCAGAAGAGCAATGGGGGTTTGTTTTCATGTCCTCATGCTGGAGATGGCTCCATTTTGGCCAGGCGATGAGGACATTTGAGCTTATAAGAAGGGCATATAAGCAGTTTCACCCCAAGCTGAATGGAAAAGAATAACAGGCGTCTTCCGAGCTCTGGGAAGATAAAATTGCCCAGGGAATAGGACATTAAAGAATAGAGGATGGCCACACTAGGTTCATTTAGCCTCATGCTTTGTGATGATGGTCAGTGCCTAGTGCCATTTATGAGAATGTACAGTCGTACCTTTCCAGAACATTCTTCCAAATTCCCATGATTTTTTTTTTTTTTTTGCTATTTAGAGCAGAGAGAGATTAAAAACGTGAGCAGGAGGTGAAAATATAGATGCAATGACAAAATGTCCCTACAGTATGCCAGGAACTGAAAAGCCTTCATAAGCAAGTGGAGTTACATACAAGCAAAATAATCGCTAACAGAAAACAACTAATATCATGGGAAGTTACTGCACTCCTGGGGAGAAAAGGATGACTACTATTATTATTATTATTTGGCATACAGTTTCTGTGCTGGAAAATGGAGTTTTAAGACAATCAAAATAATTTACAAATTGGGATTGACAAGCTGAAGCACTGAAATGTTGAAATTAAGCTCATTCATTTCAAAGTGATGTTTCTGCTTCGAAAACTGTCAGATTTCATTTTTAAACACTTTTTTTAAAAGCTCTTTTACTTTACCAAGAAGAATTACCCCCTCAAATCCTGACTTTCCAGTCCAGTCAGTAAACCGAAAAATCAATTATTTGCACAGTGTTGGTTTTAAGGAAAAAAGCCAGAAGAGAAGACAAGCGCGTACAAAAGTTAGCGTGGAAACAAATGGAGAGTGAGAGAGAATAAACAAGGAATTTGTTTAAAGCTGACAGAGCCTCACAAAAAGCCAACTGCTATTCCTAATTTATATTTAGAAACGTATGGGGAAAGAGAGAAGAAACTTTGATGAAAGTGGAAAAGCTGGCAAGTGTCACAACCACGTACAGAACTCAAGAACTCCGACTTGGCAAGAGGGCAGATGGTCTCTGCACACGATATTAACACTTCTCAGCAGAAGACAGCCATCTAAAAAAGTGAGGGAGAAGTTGGCCTCCAAAATCTGAAAAGAGATTAAAAGCACGTGCATGACACAACAGCCCCTGAAGGAAGTAAATGTCTATGCGTAAAAGGTCTGAACTGAAATTAGAAGAGAACTCTCTGGCAGCCCACCTGAAACGTCTTTCTGTGGAGGAGAGTAATTATTGTTTTAGAAGACAGCTCAGTCCAGTAATTAAAGCAAGAGCTTTAAACCTCTGCTACAGATTTGCTGAAGTATGTTATATGAATCATAGAAACTGTGCGTGCATTTCTTTACCTGTGTATAAAAATGAATCCCTAGTGCTCAGAGGCTGAATCCATTAACATGAGTGAAGTGCCCAAAGGACTCAAACAAAGGGTTTTGATGGCACAAAGTGTTAAGATGCCCACAACAGGCAGGCTGGTCAGTGTCTAATGTCAGCAAGAGGAAGTGGAAGAAGAACATGATCAAACACCTAGAGTGTCCTTGCTTATATTCCGTTTATACAGGTTATCTGAGAAGAGTAATGGGAGGGGGCAAGCACCGCACAATAATTGCAATTTGTAAAGGACTTTCTGTAGCTGGACCACATGGCATCTTTCCAACCCAATTTCTTCATGCAAACCAAATAATTTTACATAGATTTGCATGTAACTAACATGAGAAGAGACTTATTAACAACACAAATTACATCTCACTTAGATTTCATTTATTACCCTGAATTAGCTAGTGACGAGTGACTATTCTCATGCCTTATCTCTCGGTGTAGGCATTTACAGAGCACTTATTCTAACACCAATGCCACTCTTCATCCTTGCTATAATGTCCGGTATGTATTCAAAAGTCTCATCTGTGAAATAAAGCAAGTTAAATTTGCCTTTGCACGTGAGTATTTGGAAGGAGGAAGAGAAGTCATTTGCAGAGGCCTAGAGCATTCTGTTCTATTAAAATAAAATTTCCTGGAAGTATCTAATACCATAACTGCTTTGCCCTACAGCATTAAAACTAGTATTTCCAATAGAACGTGTACACACAGCTCCTTTCAATCTAAATTTGAAACCAGTCCTTTACAGCCACCTAACAGCCTACCCATCAAACCAGCTGGCCGGATAGATCTCTTCTGGCTACTTCTTCTCCCCTTATTCGTTGTGACCTACAGCTAAGGACATTTTTCACACTGCAGACCCATTGAAAAGACTCTCATAATCTTGTTAAAGGCTGGCATACTTGACTTGCAATACAGAATCCTGCATTTGTCTCCTCAGGGAAATAAACACTTTTAAAGAGGCTTTGGACTTCTAAAATGACTTAAACAAATACAATGGCCAAACTAGTAATAAGTGAATCAGTTTGCTGCTGCTCACAAAAATGTCTAGTGAGGAATTTGAATTTTATGTGCCCTTGCACAAACTCATCTACAGCTTTATTTTTTTTATTGCTCGCATATTCTCAAGGGAAGCCAATTTCCCTTTCTAGCAGCAGTGACTTTGGTAAGTCAAAGCATCCAATTGCTAGAGGAGGGTTTACTTTACCTCTCATCACAGAAACCCTGCTGTGGAATGCAATCTGTTTTCAGAAGAGCAAAGAGGTGAAGGGCAAAAACAAAAGGCAATTACTCGAAGACTGTGAAGTGCTTGGAGACTGGTATTCTCTTGCATCTGAAATAGGGTGAGAGAATATACTGGTCAAAACGTTGCCAAGAAAAATGCTCTGTCACTGAGCATGCTGAAATTTGTCTTGCTGTCATCTAAAATATGAAACTGTAATATAATAGAATATAATATTTTCATTTATGGCTGCTTTTTAAGACAGATTACACCAATTTGTTAGCACTTCTTTAGGACAGACACTGGGCAAGGACCTGACAATGCATTCACACTTTGCACTGATAACTAAAATTCCATTATTTCATGGCTAAAAACTTTCTTGCTACTCTCAATCCCTTGCCGTACCAGTAAAATAAGCTTCTAAACTTTCCCCTTGACTATCTACTTGAATATTAACTGTTTTCAATCTAAAGCTACGAAGCAGCTTTCTTAAGGACTCCCCAGTCCAAAATATAACACATTTAACATGTTCCTGTATTTGAAGCACCAGGAGAAATAAAACAAGCAAGAAATAATCTCTTTTATAGTAAGTTAAATACAGGAGCTTAGTTCTTAGAGTACAACTTACAAGTCCACACTTGCTTAAAATCTAAGTTGCTTTCGTGTAATTCAGTTTCCCAAAATCAGGAGAAGATTACGTTCTGAACCCTTGTTCTTAACAATGGTGTTGTGCAATGTAAAATAGCACGACCACAAATCAGCAGGTTCTGAATTTCTTTTGAAATGCAAAGACCTGCCAATGAATCTGTTTCTTGGGGAGCTTAATATATTGTTTTCACTTGCATCTTCTTTATTCTCATTCTTTTATACCAATGCTTCAATTGCACGCAGCACCCTTCCATTATTGAGGGCTGCAGTTAATCATCTGGTTCCATAAAGTATCACATAAATTCTGTTTTATGAATTCTTCGTCACAAGAATGTAGCCAAACACCTTTTGCCCCAAAACTCAACAGCTTGTACAGCCTTGCAATACTGTGATGGAGATTGCAGCAGTCCAAGAACAGAAACTCCTCAATCACCTTTGCTATGCTAGTGCTGATAATGAAAAAACCAGAACCTAGTGCTGTTTAACAGACAGGTCTTAAAAAAGGCAGAAGGAACAGTAAAAGAGAAAGAAAATCAGTCTGGGTGCGTGAGTGGATAGAGATTTGCAAGGTTGGCTTTGCAACAGTGTGACATGCAGCCATGAGCTTACACTTTTCAAATCTCTTACAAGTAGCAGCTGTCTTTTCCCCTTCCTCAAATACCTCATTCATTTTACACCCTAACCTAGATGACTTAAAAAAAAAAAATCTATAAAATTAAATTATGTGCAAAATTATACTCTTTATTTAATGCATACTGAAACAATTGCCTTAAAGCTATATTTATGCTATCATTTAAATACCTATACCAGTCTAATAACTTCAATAAGTCTTTCTAATAGTCCTGCAGTGGTAAATGTTAGGAGATGGAACTTTTTACTTTGTCTTAGTACCAAGGCACAAGGAAGTCCATGAAAGGAGTGGCTCAGTTCTAGACTGAAGCAGAGAAAAAGAAAAATGCTTTCTCTCCTATTTCAGGTTGGAACGATCTCTAACGAACATTAGTGATTCAAACTTACAAAAGGCTCCAGATGAGGTTTTACCAGTGCTCAAAAAGTACTACCAATGCTCAAAAAGTATTACCAATATTTCTGGAAATGCCTCTCCTGACATACCTGAGGTTTATTTTTACACCATTCTCTCAGCCCACAGTTACTCACAGTTACTCCATGACCAGTCAGCACACTAAGGTCATTTTCTCCTTTAGACATTTCTAACCAAAGAGCTGTTAAATTAAAGCAGATGTTCATATTATTAGACCCCCCAAGTGTATAATTACATACTTTATGTTAATGAATTTCTTCCTATTTCTATTGTGTCAGTTCTCAAGGACATCCAATTGGAAATACAACAAGGATCTTTTTAAAGAAATGTGAAACACAATCCAATGTTTTCTCAACCAACTTGACTTCTTTTCATAAAAACATAAACTGAACTTCCTCTCACTTGGTTCTTATTGAAAAATCTGTTTTAATTATTCATTGCCTTCTGGGTAATAGCATTCTCAAATGCAGTTACTGCATATGCGATATAGTAGTCACCATATGTCTTTCCTCCTCATACATTCAAAAAAATCAAAGCACTTAAAGATTATATTCCCTAATAAAAACAAACCATGCTTTAAAAATTCTGATCTATTGTTTTGGTTGAGAACTTCTTGTTTGCTTATGGGATTTCACTAAGTCGAGGAAAGTGGTTCATATATAAGCTTCATTTAACAATCTTAAATGTACAAGGTGAAGATTGGTATGAATGATTATTTATTTAAAATGTCCAGAGTGACAGTATAAATATGTAAAATGAAAGGTAAGTGCAATTCATACTTCATAGAACTGTTCAGTTTTGTGCTTTTGATTATTTCCCTCAAACTAATTCTCTGCTGCCCACTAACAATGTAATTTATAGATAAGGTGCTTCATCTGAGACACTGCTTCCAATCCTTTTCCAGCTCATTAGGCTCATAAGAAAGGACTAGAAATGAGGGAAGGCTTTGGAACATTACACAGGCCAATCTCACCGCACTTGGAAAATGTAAGATCTCACTTTTTCTGGATGGAATTAGCTAGAAATAAACATTGGGTTCGATGCAAAGAAAACTCAGAGTCTGCAAAGCTGCCCTGTGACTTCACTGTTTTTCAGGCTTTATCAGGAAAAGTGCTATATTGGTAACCTGGCACTAGGACTTCTGGAAACAAAGTTGTTTCTAGTGCTTCAACTGACTGTACCTCAAGCAGAAGCTACTTAATCCCTTTGTGAAAGTCACAAAACAGAATGAGGTCCCTTGTAGACATAACTATTTTCTCAGTCACTTCTGTACATCGCACCATTCCTTTTTCCCAGTGAGATACTACAGAGATCAAGAACCATATACCATAACTCTTTGGAAAATCACGTTGCAGACAAAGAGATGTATGTTTTTTTCTCACTTTATAGTCCCAACCCAAATATAATTTTGTTTGTCTCAATTAATATGCTCAAGGAACTGTGGTTTTCAAAAGATCGTAATTATTCTGATTTTTTTTTTGCATCTTAGAACACTTGCAACCTTTTTGCGTGCTGAAAACCTAAACCTGAATTTCAATTGTGAAGAATCAATGAGGCATTTGTAACACGCAACTGCCTGCCTGAAATGACTGTGACATGATTTTATTTTACTCAGTTTTCATTTTTCCTGTTGACAGGGATTGCTTGATAAGTGAGTATTTGCTGTTAGAGACCATACTTACAATTTAGACAATAAGAGAATCTGCCTGTTGTCTGTGCCTGATAACTCCTAGGTCCTGACTATCATTGTAAACAAATCAAGAAACAAGACATGATGATACGTAAAATTACCTTCAGACAAGCAAGATAGAGCCAAGGCCATAATTTATTAAATCCAAGAATATAGTGATACAGTTGTATATTCTCAAAAAGGAAATGGAACTGTTTCTATAAACGTACCCTTCTAAACAATTACTCATGAAATTGTCTCTGTTAGTGGAACACAATATTAGAAAATTGTAATTAAAACTGATTTGGAAAATCATCATACAGTAAACAGACTGCTTGGGCATAAGCTTAGCCACTTTCTGTGTTATTGTTAATTAGAAACATTATAAAGGTACGTCTGAATGCTTTTAGGGGGCTGAGGCTTTGTAATTCAGCTCCAAATGCAGATCTGTCAGGGTAATCCTAAGGAGATCTCCAGAGAAGCTAAACACCTGCAGGTGTTTAGCTGCAATTTTGAGTGACCAATCCCAGCCTTCAGAGTTTGAGCCTGTATCTCAAAAGTTATCTGAATAGATCCCTGTGTGTTTTAACATTTGGGACAGAAAGATCCCATGTTGGTTGGCTGGAAGCTCCTCTACTATTGACATTTATTTTTTGTGTTGCAGGATATTTTAGTGTTTTCTCTGTGGATGATGGAGACTCATCTGACAGGGATGGACTTAAGCCAAATTGTTCAGATTTTAATAACTCATGAATGCAGATCCCAATTCTCATTCTAGTCCATCTCTAAAGGGACTTGTCTACTTTACAAAAAGTAAATGACATCATTCTTTTTGATGTACACACAGTCCACTAAACTGAATTATGAAGAATTGCAATTGTTCAGAGGAAAATGAATGCAGAAATATCACTGTTGCAACAGTGAAAGTTGTAAAATACATAGGCATATAAATTTGTAATGAGGGGCTGATATCTCAGGTACCATCTCCCTTCTTCTGGACTAGTAAACAAGGAATTAGAAACAGAAAAAAGATCAGAACTGATTTGACGCTATGCTGAGAAGTGCAGAGAAAGTAACAAACTCTCTGGAATGATTAGTCTGTATTTATTTATACCAATATAGGCTCAGAATAACTTTATCAAAGACAACTAACTCAACAGTAATGATGGAACTGTTCCAAATTTAGACTAGAGTAACCAAACATGGAATTTAGTCCTTAAGAGACAAAGAAAAAAAAAAAACCAAAACAAATCAAACCACCAGAAAAAGACAATATTTGAAATTTCAAAAGTGTTATTTTCTCCTGTATTTTATTGAAAGGGTTTGTTTTTTTTCCCTCACAGTAAGGATATTTAAACCCTGCAGTGATAAGCACTATAATTTATTTCTCTGTCGGGTTTCTGGAGATCTTATAAACTTTTTCTTCTACTAAATTTTAGGGAAATATTCCCCAAAATGCAGAAATCAATATCCATGAGAAAAATTATATGAAACCAGTCTTATTTATTTGTTTTTGTTTATGATGAGAGATATTTTAGTGCTCTAATTATCATTATCAGCACACAAACACCTGCTGTTCCTAGACGGTGTTTCTATTAACACAGTGTGCCACTCCGATAGTTTTCTGTTGGCAATCCAAAATCAAATTATTTCTTGTCTGAAAATTATTGTTACTCGCTGGTGCTATTTACTATGTCTGTCATTTCCTAATCTTTTCTTTATAGCAAAAAAAGAATAATCAATCGCCATTTTAACATTCTGTTTAGTAAGTGTTTATGAAACTTTGATTACCATTGAGCTAAGGATGCCCTTAAATAACCCCCATGCATTTATTCACCCTAGGGGTATTTGTGTCCGTCGCATATCAATGTGGGAGGTTCTCTGAGGGTCGTTATTCCTATGTTGCCCTTGGGGCCTGTGCCCAGTTTAGATTAGAGTTTGCTGAGTTGGGTGCCTCAAACAGGGTCATTCATGCAAGAAAGCGCTAGTGTTTGCTAGGAATGGTTGGACTTCATGATCTGGTGGGTCTCGTCCAACCAGGTGATTCTATGATTCTATCGGCTCCTCTCTAGCTCAGCCCAGCTGTGTGACTGCTGAGCTTTGGGGTTCCCAGCTACCCCAAGCTGCTGAGCATGTCCCTGCGAGAGCCTTCTCCAGCTCTGGTCTAACTCATTCCTCCACAGCTTCGTGCATGTGCTATGCTGGAACAGATCTTGCCTGCTGCAACTCTGGAGCCTCTGTACACATTTAATGTGGAAGCAAGCAATCCATAGCTACTGGTTATATAGATATGACCCACCATATCAATTTGTTTATAATATTTCCATTTTAGGTGGTGAGTGCTCCTGGGCAAGAGGTGAAACCCAAAGCCCCTGATCAGCCTGAGGCAATAAAGCTGCTATAAACACTTGCGGTAACATAAGGACTTTATGTTAGGTCTTAACATAAGACCTAGCCACAAAGGTCTTAGCCACAAAGTGCTGCCAGAGAAGTACCGCAGCCTTAAAAGTCTTCTGTCAGAAGATTTCAAAAAGATTTTAAAAACTCCTACTGTTTTTAATATAATTACACCATGACACAGTTATTTTTATGCAGTTCCCGTCTCCCGCTGCTGTCTGGGATTAGTCGTTATTTAGCGATGATGAACAGTTATATCTAATGTCCTGGTTCAACCTCAAAAAATTATGACAGGAATTCTGGCTCAACTTTATTCTACTGGCATGTTACCTTGTTAAACAGATACATTTACTACAAACACAAACCTTGCTGACAGTGAAGTGGCTACTGCAGCCAATACTGTTTCAGCAAGTACCTGAAAGAAGGAAGGTGTGAAGGAGCATCCCCCCTTAACCAAACCAGCAGCAGTTTCAGCCTTCTCTGAATCCTCCCTGATGGCAAGTTCAAGGGAAAATCGCCTTGTCAGTAACTTCTGAAGAACTTTACCTGCTTGCTTCTCATATGAAGCCCTTTGTTTATGGAGCAGTATTAAAAGTTTCAGCTAGTGTCAAAATACATTACGCATCATAAGAACTCTAGTTAACATTGCAGAGCTTTTGGAAAGAGCTACCTGAAAACCACCATCAGACACTTTGTGCCTTGAATAATTTCTGCTACTTAGGTGCCACTAAGAATTAGTTACCAGCCCTCCTCCTTTGTTGAAATTATAGCCCTATTGATTTCACAGCAATAGATAAAAGTGCACATAGGCTCTGAAAGGGCAGCTAACCTCAGGGCAGATTACAGCTCAACCTTTGTCTCTGGGCAGCTGAGTTGAAAATTAGCGGCTATCACAGTAGCATATTGTAAAGCTGGGATACTGCTGTGAATAATGAAGCATATAAAGTGTTTTGATAAACCAAAAGTATCTAAATGTGCCCCAAAAAGAACAGAGAAAAAGCTTTAGGGCTTGTCTTTGTCCATTAGTGCCTTCAGAGTCACGTTTTCTATCCGTCAAGCACTGACTCAAACTCCATTTAAGAAAATGAAGAATACGATCCTGCCATCTCTTCAAAGATTTAACTTTATGGTACAAAGATTACATTGTTTTTTTACTATTAAAGTAATAATTCTGGTGTAGTTTTCTTTTGATAGCATTTGTGTTATTTCACAAATGTCTCCACATTACCAGTTAATACTATAAAAAACAATTCCAATTTTTAACATGATTATTAATCTTGATTTTCATCATCAAAGCAGAGATGTTTTCAAAGGAGCCCAGGGAGGAGGAAGGAATACGACTCCGACATCGCATTCAATTGTTACCTCCAAGCACATACACTTGGATTGCTTTCCTTTGATGCTCCTGCCAATTTTATCCACAAGCGTATAAAAAAGGTCGTGACATTTAGAATTACAGTAGTCCAGAAATTAAATGTTCCTTTACATTTTTAATTTCTGAAAGTAATTTATTATGGAATAATATTTGAATATGATTGAACGAACGTGTAAAGATGAATGCAAACTGTCTTTAAATTGGAAGTTCACAACCACATACATTTAACCTTGTTGTATAATAGGCATAGAAAACTTTATGCAGCGGCTCAAAGAACTGCATTTCCATTTTGCTGGAAGCATTTGAACTGTAATTCTCCTTAGTATTTTTCCCCTGACATGCCTTTCAGAGGCATGAGGTTTAACTCTCTATCATTTCCTACTTAAGATTACGCTGTATTTGAACAGATTTCACAAACCTGGCAACTACACAGGGAGCAGAAACCAAGTCCCAACTGTCTACACTATTCTTTTATACAAACTTTTATTATGAGAAATCAAACTACTGATTTTTATAGAAATTCAGCAATATTAATGATACTATCATACAATAGGTGGAAAACAGAATAATTTTGTATGAAGACTAGAAATGACACTAATGTATCAAGTAACCAAAATGGTAGTCAGAAGCTCCAGATGGAGAGGTCTGGAGATAAAATGCCAGATGACAAAAGTTCTTGAGCAAACAAACGGACCTTCTGAAAGGCAATGCTACTTTGTGCGATCAGCAATTAGAATTCATAATTCTCCCATAAATCTAAAGGAAAGCTGGCTGGCTTCTAGGCTGTAAAGGACGCACACACAAAATACTGAATCCCTTTGCAGATACTAAAATTGCACCTGTGGAGAATTTATACAGGTTTCTAGAATTTACTTATGTTTTCTCATGGAAACACCTCAGAAGTCTTTGATAAAAGACTGACAAACTCTGAAATACTCAGTTTGAGATCTCATTACAATCTAACTTGAAGAGACAGTGTCTGAAGAAAAGAGACTGAGGAGGAGGTTGAGAATAGTCTTTAACTAGCCCATTATTGGCACATTCAAAGACCCAGAAGAAAATCTAAGATAAAGCAAGTTAGAAAGCCTCTTTGCTATCGATTATTTGATTCTCAATACCGAATCCTTTTGTGAGCACCTACCAACTATTTTGCTTACAATACTAAAAACCAGGCTCATGAGCAGTTTCTCTGCACACACACAATGCAGATGACAGCTAGTGTCTTCAGTGTTTTGAATGTTTCCATACACACCTAGTGATGGCATCCTGTATTTCTCAGGTGACTGTGCTCCTTCAAGGGAGCAAAGCACACTTCATGCCACGCTTAAGATGGAAGAATTGAGGCATTTAACATCCTTGTTACCAGGGCAATTGCAGGAGGAATGGATCAAGTCTGGCCTCTTGGAAAAGCCCTCTGGAAAGCTGCTCTGCAGATCACCCAATCTATTAAATTAATGCTTTGTTGGCTAAAGTTTTGAGTCAAGCAAAACAAAAGCCTAGGTTTCAGAATACATATAAGCTGTCAAATTGCATTTATCAAGATAAGGGTTATTAGAATCTTTTTTTCTCGTGTGAATGAAATAGTAAGTTTAAAATGTCACTGAAGATTTATTAATCTGATAGTTTCTGATAAGGGCAACAAAGAGGGCATATAAGCTGTTCCCTGTGAGAAGAAAAGTATATGTTTGTGCCTGACTACAAGAAATAGAAAATATGAGTAAGGCAATTCATCAGTGGGCATTCTGTAACCAGAAGTTCCAAACCACATAAACCAACATCACAGTTATAGATATTGTATATTTTCAAGAGTCGCTGCTTGTTCTAGAGAGTAGATGGAGGTTTCATGTGAAAACTGGTGCTGTGCTAGAGACCAGAGCGTGTAGGCTATCACCAGCAGTCCCACTCATTTTCAGCTGAAGCGACAGAGCCTAATGTAACCAAAGCAAATGGTGTTTTAACTTTTTTTGCCATTCCTGTCTGCTGCTGTTGGAATGTGTCCATAGAGGGGAGGAGCAACACAAGGTTCTCAAACATTTTTGATCAAACAAACCTCTGTCACAGCTTCATCTTTTCTATACTTGATGTGGCACACAAGGCAAATAAATACATTTCAATGCTCAACATAACAGAGTACATCCTTTAAGTCACCACTTCAGCTTTGTAAGCTACTAATATAGACAGGAGCCCAACAGCTGCCCAAGAGAGGAGACAACATGGTATTTAACAGGCTGGTATTCACTTTGCCACAGATGCTCTCACCAGCACATCTGCACTCATACCTAGAAACCACAGCCACAAGCAACAACTCTCCTCCCTTCTACGGGGCTTTCCCCATAAAAGGGTGGAAACTCATTAGAAAGAACCTGGCTGTGGCACTTACCCTGCTGCTGGACTTATGCTTTTAGTCAGTCTCTTTTGCAAGAACTAATTCCCTTTGGATGAGATCGCTCTGAGACAGCTTGTGCTCACTTCCTTGGAAAATACCTGGGGGAGTGAATTAGCTCACTGGGCTTTCAGAACTAAATAGAGAGCTCGCTGAGCGCTGGCAGGGAAAATTGCCATTTGTGCTGAGACTCCAGCCTTTGGTTTTATAAAACATCATTGTATTGAGTTTGTAGTTGAAACAGTTTAATACATAAATCCAGATATGTGTATATATGTTGACTTCTAACGATGACCATAACAACAAAGATAAAAATGATTATTTGGATCCCATGTAATACATACACGTATGACTTTAAGTGACTTTGTGGATAAAACACAGGTTAATATTTTTTTTTTAAATTACAAAGTACTGAACCATCTATTTTATTTCTATTTTTTTATGCTGATTCAGTATGTCAATTCAAAATGTTTTCACTGAAATGTGAGAAACATTAGCCAGAACTCAGTCTTCCTATGAGACTTCTATTGAGTAGGTGTTAGTATTGCAGCATTTAAGATGTTGAGAATCATTACATGTTTAGAAAAGTATTAGTTGTACCATAGTTTTTCCTCAAAAAGCATTACATGTAATATCTTCCTCAATTTTCTGGAGACATAGCAGGAAACAGTTAATATGCTACAATTCCATCAACAGCTCAACTCACCTGTCTTCTCTGTCTTGTGTTTCAAACTTTCAGGTCCTGGAAGGCAGGGGCAGGGCCCTTCACATCGAGCTGTGATGCTTTTCCCAGAAGTACATGCATGAAACTCCAACTTGCACTAGAATAATAAAAAAAAAAAGCAAGAGTATGTCTTGTATTAGGACAAGATGTAAAAGCAGCAGCAGTAGCTTAAATGAGAAATTGCATTTAGCAGTAATATTGCAAAACTTCAGCCTCTGTTGAAAATGCCACTGCTTTTTTATTACAGATAACAACAGCAACAGCTACTTCCTATGCAGAGTTTTGTACAGCACTTCTAAACGTCCCTTGTAAAGTGTCATTATTATTCCCTGCTTAAATACATGGAATCTGCAGCACACAAAGTTGGAACAATTACTCCCAGGTCACCTAAAACATTAGTGCCAAATCAGGGAAGAAAATACAAGTCTCCAGAATCCCATGTATTTCCCATGCTGCTTTACCATGTTTTGGGTGTGAAATCAAGCCATCTATCACCTGTTACCACTACTGATTTATTGTTTCCGTCTTTTAAGGAGCTGGAAGCTCAACTTCTACTGCAAGCAATAGGCTTGGTCTGAATGACACCCATGAAAAGACAGCAGTCCTCACAATAGTGAGAACTGAAACAAATCAGCTCAGCTGATGAGCCCGGTCCTTCAACACATCAGCTTCTTTTAATAAGGAAGAAATTTTAAATGACTCCAATAACTATAAATTGCCTTAACAGTTAACAGCACCAGCTCTGAAAACAGTCATCCATCATGCCATCAACTCCAGAAATGCAACAAAATCATAAAACTGAAGAGTGAAGATTACACCATGAGCAGTACAGTATAGATCCCTCTATCTGCACACTGTTGCTTTTTCCTTTCCCTTCCCCAAAACCTCAGCAGATGGGATTTACAGCACCTCTTGACTGTCAGCACATTGAAACCATTTAGGGCAGCAGGATATGTACTGGATGAATGAAGCAACTCATAAGAATTAATATTGCAAAAGAGTGCTAGTTAAAACCCCCCGATTTATAACATACTGACTATTCATAGTCTGCTGTTTGGATTGCATATATTTTAGCACTGACTTTCCTCTAAGAACTCTATGCCTGTGTAGTCATCCTCTCTGCAGTCACTGCCCCAGGGATGCTTTCCCCAGTGTGTGCCCAGCAGCGTGGTTTCTGAAGCCTGGACCAATGTACTAATAAAATGGAGTAAAAGGAAACAGCACACAGAAGCAGGAACAAAAATATGCAAGGCGCTCTCTTTGGCTTGATACCTAATGAACTGAATTCAAGCCTATGTTTTCGTCATCTTCAAGCACCGACTTTACCGGATCAGAACCCAAGGGCTTTTAACACAAGGGGGAGTTCTGCCCGCAGTGCTGGGGCTGGCACTCCTCCCTGCAGAGACTGCCTCCTGCTAGGGGAAATGGGAAATGTTGGGCTTTAAAACCCCTTTGATAAATCTGAGTTTTATCACAGATTAATTATTTTTCATTTTTAAGTAGGCCAGCATGCTTGCACGGTGCAACACAACACGTTTGGAAACGTGCAGCTTTTCCGAAGGCTGAAGGACACGCAGCATATGACCATGGTGTTACGCAACAAGGATGCTGTGGGCATCTGGAGCTCAAGCAGCAACAGCCACAAAAATCACATCTTCTGTTATTTCGGTACGGTGGAAGCCAAGGGAACAGAACAGGATGTTGTTACAAGATAAATACCTCCTGCTTTGAAAGTACTGCAAATATCTTGGCTCTGCCTCTGTTTGTTTTTGTTAAAAGGGCTCATCTTTGCCCAGGCTTTAATCTAGCAGCAGGAGACCATTATCCTGTGCCTACATCCTATTCTGTTGACATTATCTCCCAGCCATTCTGAACTTCAATGCACCCTTGTGGTTGCACGCTCTGTGTGATGTTCTGCCCTTCAGATTTAGAAAATGCACAGCCACACACAAACATGCAAGCTTAGTTTGCGCTTTATATAAATTTCTTACAAGACTGAAAGGAATAAAAGTACTGATTTTTAATGTGTTTGCTCCATAAATACACTTGCTTAATCTATGCTCTTTGGACAGAACACAAGCACAAGAGAACACATCAGAAGGAAAGGAGAAAGCTCTCTGAGTGCACAGTCCTGAAGGTAACAACTCTTTTTGCAGCGTATTCCAATAGTCAATATGTTATTGAGAACACAGGCATAAATCTTCCTGCTGCAGCTGGAGTTGATCATTTAATCCCTTACAGAACATCAATTAGTTACATATTTTATTATGTATAATAAATGTAAATTACATATCTAAGCATTAGCAATTATACTTCAAATACCACCTTTAAGATGGTAAAGCATATTTCATGCCCATTACTATGTGCAGTTAAGAAAGAAAGAATGTTACAGTTGGAAAAAGCAAGGCAAGTTTTTCCTCAGCTTTCCTTACGATTGATAAAAATGACAACCAAAAAGCTCTAAAAAAACCAAAAAAAGAAACTCCTTAAAAAGGGTTTCATGATTTGAATGTGCAGGGCAAGAAGGAGAGCTAAACCTGAAGATCACAATGGTGCAGTCACATGTGAGTAAATTTATACCTATGATTTACACTATATTCCCACTCGACTAGTTTAGGATGTCGGTTTATACACATATTCATAGAACTGGGGTGGTAACTCTCTGCTGAGGGAGGAACAAGAAAGAACTCCGTAATTTTAAACAACAAATTAGGATAATACTGATTACTTTTCAACACCTAATCACCGTATTCAACTGTTTTCCCTTTCCCTAAAGAAAAACATGGAGATATAGCTTCCCCGTGATGGTGTGCTTACTCACTATAATAACCCACAGGAGTGGCTCAGCTTTGCATTTAATGACATTGCCTAAGCCAAACAAACTGATATTCAGAGGCAGAGTGGCCACAGAAGGTGTGTTGTAGAGCAATAATGAAGTTTTTTGGACTAGTCTGCCATGGGATCTACAGTCCAGGAGGAGCCTGTTGGCTTCCCCCAAACCATAGAGGCTGCATTCCTATTTTTTTGTGGAGAAAACCCAAATTTCCTTCTTTCCTTCTGCCATTTTCTCTCCTTTTCACATATTAAAAAAGAGATACACAGCAAAGGACAAAACATTAAATGAGGGAATGATAGACCCATCAGTCTCCAACACCAAAGGAACATTACAAGTTCTGCAGACATGAGCCACGAAGCTCTTTGCAGTGATTCTACACAGGACTCAGTGACAGCAGTCCCACAGTTTGAGGCCGGGTCCCTCTCATTCCAGGGGACTCATCTCGCTAGTGGCGTGACTGGATACGCCTTGACTCACTGCTGAGCTTGTCTCCTAGTAGAGCTCCCTGGCTCCTGCCAAGCTTCATGTTTCTCTGCTATCTCCCTGGTGCTTGAACTGCATTTGTTTACTAGGAACCCCAAGGCCAACATAAACATCTCTAAACTATTTTACTGCAAATAGAAAAGCAGCTCTATTATTTGTTGCTAAACATATATGGAGATCAATAAAATATATGAGGGGAGAAACGGTTGAACATATTCACGGAAAATTCATAAATTAATTTATTCAACTAAGATGTGGGAAATTATTGCAGAGTGAGTTTTGGCTAAAGCGTTCCCCTGAGAACTCACTACTCGTATAATGATTCCCTCTTTATTGTCAGTGAATCTACAGCAATGTGTTTTGCATAAGCATTCACATTAGAGGGAGAAAGAAAATAGCTACATAAAATTTATTCCCAGCTACTTTATTCTCATCTGTCAGTCTCCAGCCCGTAGCACCTCCTAGAGTAGAATCTAGATATTTTTTAATGATGTAATAAAGCAGCATATCTCTGTCTTTATACTGGCTTTCAACTCTTGGCAGTCAGGTTTTGATCTAACCTGCACATAAGTAATATTGTTGAATAATTTACTGTGATATTTTACACAACAGTGTACATTTGATTCATGAATATCTACGTGGGCAGTTTAGTACAGCCTCCAGACCTCATCAATGTCTTGAAGAGCTTTGCATCCTGACACAAGGAATTCAGGCAGTTGCTTAAAACGCAGCCAATGATTCTAATTACAATATAGGGTGTAAATACTGTCAGATCCTAGCCCTGACAGCACCATTCATCGGGAACGCAGATGTAACTGAGAATCTGTTCAGCAGAGGGGAGGCTCTCCAAGACCCCTGATGGGTCTTAATGCACAGAATTCTTAATACAGAATCTATAATTTAAAATTTCTTGCAGTTATGCTGACAAAGGAGAAAACGTTACCTTCTAAACTTTTACTGCTTCTGTCATTAGTTGAAATGTCAATTAAAAAGGAGAGAAGCATGTATTTGTTGGTAGGAGTATGTAGGAATTTGCAGACAATATACGTGATGAAGATAAACTACTATGATGTCTCTTTCTCACAAGATGGAAGAGGAGTTAAATTTTATAGTATGCTAATTAAAATGTATGATAAAACTTGGAAATATTACATCTTACTAGTAGCAGTGGCTCTAAAACTGTTGTTGAAGACACTGCGTCTTCTTTAGCGCCCTGCAGCTTCTCACATTTCCACAGAGAATTATTTCAGTGCAGTGTTGTTTTATGGTGCATCTTTTGTTCACTCACCATGAGTCTCTTCTAAAGTTCAGATACAAATAACAAAAGCTCATTATTTTCTACTTTATATCTTACTTGGTACCTGCCACTGGTAGAAGCTAAAACATCCGGAAATTACAGCATATGTGTATTTTTCAGTCTAGAGCTTCTTCATATCAGTAGTTTTTCATACCTATCTGTTTTAGGAGATAATTAGAATCCATTGGAATTCAGACACCCATTTGAGAGGGTTTGTTTGTTTACATGCTTTAGAGCAATCCTTGCCATTGCTTCCTTAGCTAGGTCTCTTATCAGTATTTTCTTTATAAGCCTATTTCCAGTTTTCATCAGATGGGGAAAAAAGTTACTATATTTGGAAACATCCTCAACCCATTTTTTAAATAAATACAAATAATAAAATAAATGTTCAGTATCTTTTCTTCAGATCCCAGAAAAATTTCATAATGTGCTTCCTCACTGCATCCTGCTGAACACATACATTAAAAAGTTTTAATAGAATTCTGCAAACTTTTTATGATCTGTAAAACAGGATATCCTGAAAACAACTGCTCAGCTGGGAGACAGCAAAGTCAAACGTGTGAACTCACATTTGGAGAAGTCAGATGCTAATGCAAAGACCTGACACAAGTCTCCAGTTCTGGGCTATTTGACAGGGTTGTGGGGTCCGTTAGCACTTCTCCTCCCAGCCATGAAGTTCTGCTGCCTTTTTGCTACTCTAAAACCAGAGCTTTGCCAAGGCCCCACTGACAAAAGTGGCTATTCTACAGCCAAACTAGCATTTTTGCTACCCAGCATAGGCATCTCCTATCTCTGGCCACACATTTCTGCTTGAAGGGTGAGCTTCCTACAGCAGGGCTCCCTTCCCACATACACCTTGCTCCAGGGTGGGACTGGCTCCTGTTATTGCAATAAAAATAAAGGGGAGGCTGAGAGGAAAGAAAAAAAAAAAAAAAAGTCATTTACTTTCTGTTAGAATAGCTACCAGGCAAACATATAGCACTTTATCTCTGCAATAAAAGCTGTACAAAGATATCTTAAAAACCTGGAGTTCTAATTAGGAGCTTTGCTCTCCTTATGAGAATACATAGCTGCTGCTGATATTAATAGGAGTTATGCATGGATACCAGTGGTGGAATAAACTCTAATTAACACAAGCATTCTATTGTGTAAATACATATTAAGCCATTTTTAAAATGTGCGCTAGCTGTAGCTTTGAAGCAGATGTTCTAGATGATTGGCTCAGAAATTCCCCTGTCTGCAAGAGATGACACAAAGGACCCTATTACGCCTCAGGTAAACAACAAATATTTGAGAAAGTCTCTCATTGCATGCTTAGCTGACAGGCTAGTGGTTCATAATCTACTAGGAAAAGAAAAAAAAAAAGGAGAACAGCTCACAGGTGTGGGGTCAAGAAGAAAGAGATCCAGGTTCCAAGGCATCGATATTAAACAGGGTGAAGAGATTTATGCAGCTGAATGCAGTAATGCCAAGAAGTCTCATGGATCAAAGCTCTCAGGACCATGAACTGCTCTAAATTCCACAACCCTGCAGCTCTAATGAAGGAGAGGTGCAGGACTCTGCCCTCAGGGTAAAATTAACACTGGAGCTGAGGGGAAACCTGAGACCTGGGCACTATTTAAGTCCGGAAGCCACATCGTTAATATCGCCAACCGCAGGTGCTCCAAGCACATGGTTCAAGTCCCTCAAATGAAGCTTGTCAATGTTTAGATTTTAAAATGTAAAATCACTGTTTTATTATTTTAAAATTTCTGCTGACGTTTTATTTTTATCAGGGCTCAACCATATTAACGAAGTTACATGTTCTTGATGCTTACAGCATAAGTTTAAACAACTATCAACTCCAGAGCAATTGGAAAGACAGAAGGTTCATCTTCCAGGAAGACAATTGGTTCCTGGCCTGGGCTCCAGAAGAAGAGGCAGCTATCACACAATTCAGGTTGGCATTAACTGTATATCGTGTGGCTCCACACTATAATTAAAGCTCTGCACACCTCTAAAAATAAGTTTCAGCCCCTCAGCAGGAGAGGAGCATAAGCAGCTCCTTGTTTCCACCAGTTAAAGTCAAAGAGTTGTTTTAGAAAAAAAAAATGACTGCTCAGGAGAGGGTCAGCTCTGCTCCTAAGAAGAGTTCACGCCTTTTCCTTGCCTTCAGTTTAGTGCATGAGATCCATAGACGACAGCCTGTGACCATGGGGTACCAGTCCTACCCACCAGAGCCAGAGTAAGAACAGAGGAGGAGGAAAGGAGAAGCTCTCCCCAGTGGGGCTGAAACACAGGGTGATGGCACAACTAACGCAGTGACTGTGGAGTGAAGTATCTGACCACACTGCAATCAGAATATGGATTCTGCCACTAATTTTTTTTCTAAAGGACTAGTTGGTTGATCTTTCATATTTGTAATTGGACTCTGAGTAGCCAAAAGCGTTGCATTTAAATGTTACCCTGGTCAAAAAACTACTCAAAGAACAAAGGATTAGAATTTCTTTTTTTTTTTTTTTAAATAGAGCCATTTCCTAAACTGAGTGATAGCTGGAGATTTGGAAGGGTGATTGCTTGTAGGCATGTTGAACCACTTTAGTGTTTGAATGGCAGGGCAGCAAACCAAGGAAATTATCATGTACTCTTGCTACTGCTAACTGCCCTTACAAACAGAGCAAAACCAGCTAATTTGGGGCCTTCTGGACAGACCACTGAAGGACAAAATCCTGCTTTAATACAAAACAAATTGCCCTGAGAAATAGCTGTCAATCAGCTCAATGTGAAGCAGGAAATGTTTAAAAATGCAGTTAATTGCGGCAGCTAGATGATGGGGCATATAAGGTCACAGCATTGGATACAGGAGATAGAGGGCATTCAAGGGAACGTCTATTAATGCAACATAACAATGAAAACACATGGTTGCCATTTCGTGAACAAACAAGAAAAGAGTTCTAGGCACCAAGATTCAACATAACATTTAGAAATTAAAGTTATTTTTAGAAGTAATTTAGACACTACTGGAAACACCTAGGTCAAGGTGGGGGGAGCATATCTCAGTTGTTTTATCTTCTTGTAAGACAGATGCTTACTGGACCAGCAAGGGCCAAGCAGCACTTGAACTTGACTGGCTGGAATGTAGACTTAAGAGTGAAATCTGGGCTTCAGCCTGCAGTTTGATTTTGATGACTCTACAGATCATTTTAGAGTATCAAGGTCATGCTCACCCTCTGGGCTGTGTGGGCTGGTTCCTTGTGCGTGAATGCAGGAGCTGAGATGCTGAGGAGATGATGCAAAGCCACCCATGCCCAAAGGGCAGCTCTACGAGTCAGCCTCCTCGCAGGAGAGTGGGACTCGCTGCCGAAGGTTAGCACTGACTGAGGGATCTCTGCAGGATGCTTCATTGTGTGGCATAATCATGCACTATGCTTGGTAATTACTGCTATGGGCTGGCTCCGGAGAAGCTAATTTCCTAGTCAGGAACATTTGCAAGATCAGAATCCAAATGCAAATGTAGACAGCACTACTGGCTTATTTTTTAAAAAATTAAAAGTGTAACTTACAGCCCACATTCTGTATTCACATACAAAACATTTCCTGTTGCTAAATGTCTACTCCATTTTGCTCCTGTGAGATTTGCATGATAGCTAACTAATGATGACCATTTTCCAGCTGCACAAGGGAGATTTTGCTTTCCACATGCTAGTCTGCCACATCCCAAGACGTGGACTTTAAAAATCACTTCCCTACTGTATTTGTTTTCTTTCTTTTCTTTCTCTCTCTATATATGTATATTCCATTGCTTTTGTTTCTTATAAAATCAATCTCTAGTCTAACTTCATAATCATGAAATCAGTTCACAGCTAATAGCTTTATTCAAAGGGAAAGAAGCTACTTTTTTTTTCCTTTTTAATAGACCAAAGCCATCTTAGTTTAAAAGTAAAGAAAATCACAGGGTAACAATTGGAGATTTGGAACGATCGATGCTGCTTGAAATGTACTTGCCATGTAATTGAGATGCATTCTTGTTCTGTAGCCATTTACTGATCACATGAGAATGATGATTCGTCATTTTTACTTGCTTCAAATTACTAAAGGCAATTTAATTTCTCTCATGGAGACGACACATCAGATAACATGAACATAATCAAGAGGTAACGATCTGTGGCTCTACGCACATACAGATACTCCAGTTACCAGCTAAACAACTGCCTACATATGGCAGAGGGAAGGCAATGCAAGATACTCAGGTCCCCAAGCACAGGGTTTCCACATTTTGAACAGAATAAATACACCATGCAACTGCATCAATCTAGATTTCAGATGAGGGAATGCTCCATCTCCTCAGTCACTCTCATATCCATCTGTCCTTACCTGGGCAAAACGGCAACATCTGGTGGATTGCTATAAAGGGTAGGCACTTTCCCTTCAGCCTTCTATGCAATCAGTATGATGGCAAGATCTTAGCGTCTCAAAAAAATCTCTCAGCCAATGCTCCTCCATCCACTACAAACTGCAGAGTCACATAAGAAGCCTAAAGCAAGTAACTGGGAACTGGCATTAGGTGAAGGTCCTGTATCTAGCACCATATTTGCAGCTCATTTTAAGGCACCCAATGCATCCAGCAGTATGTTATTAGGGATGAGAGTCTGTACTATGGCTGCACAGGCTAAGCGCAGTTTAGAAGCACAGTTCAATCCTCTGACATATGTATTTTCACACGTGAAAGTTGAAGGAAATTTGCTACTACATCTACTTCACCTTTAGAAACACTGGTGAGTTGGCCTATTGAATTTGTTCTCTGCTGCCTATTCCTTCTCTAGCAACCTTACCACACAGAACACTAACAGTTAAACTAGCATATCATGCTTATAAAGTTGTGTGCTTCCCAAGGCATGCGTTATAAAATTACTGGGGAGGAGGAAGACTTATTTAGAAACATCTCAGAACCCACATAGATGAGGGTCTGGGGAGCTTTCAGGAGAGTCTAAGAGGAGAAAACAAGGGTCAGACTAGGTGCTGTACTCTGGGCTTCTGAGCTCATACATGCTTAGCTAGCAATGACTTCTTAAAACTCACTTCCCCCCCCCGAATGAGTAAAAAATGATGAGGGACAAAGGATACAGATACACTGAATGACCACCTTGGCTTGTTTGACAACTTGACAGTGCAGTAAGCAGCTGAACTATATTCTTCCTCATTCCCAAACTCTTTAGTTTGCCTAGACTACCAGTCATATACCAAACATACAACCAATTCCTGAAGTGCCTCTATAAATGTGGAAACGTGAGAGTTTACAGCACGCATGCTCAGTTTTCAAACAGCATATTATTCTCTTCTAACAAACTTTGTTTTTCCAGGTGGGAGATGAAGGTCAGTCTGAGTTTTATTGTTCCCAAATAACATCACTGATAAAAAAATTCCAGGAGGTCAATCCTCTCCTCCAGAATCAAGTTAATCCCATTCCTTTCCCATCAAATCTACACTAGATTAACTACTTCACAATAGGTTTGTGACCATGATGTGGCTCTAGCAGCGTTCATTCCTTGTTACTGATGTACGAAGTGTACAGCATCAAGGAAACTTTCAGATCTCAGAGTTTTCCGTCTCTTGTTTATAAACAGAGCAAATCTGAAGTGTAAGTACTAATATAAAATAAACACTTTAACTGCTTTGGTTGCTTTCAGAAAAGCAACAAGATTTCAATGCTAAGAATGCCAACCTATTTTTTAATTGACTTCTCAGAATTTTTATATTGTGAAGAATAAATCAAAACAAAAGCCAAACTGCAAGCCCCTACGGTAAGAAGTGCTGAAACAAAACATTTGGCAGTTACTAGCAAAGAAGCATCAGAAATGTATTTTGGAGCATAGCAACCATTGAAGAGTAAGTTGGCTTAAGCTTTGAAGTTGAAGCTTTCAGTAATGATTCTGATTTCTAAGGAAGACAATAGAAACAATGAAAAATTAAAAAAAAAAAGGAAAAAAACCAGACTGCAGGCCTAGTTCAGTGCTCAGTGAATGGATTCACTGTGAAAGACACCCATACAAAGAAAGCAGAATTAGTCTGTTTGCTCAGAAATCAAGTAACCATGGCTAATCCTTTTGCAGTATTATCCCATTTTGGCCTTTAATAAATCTGCTTTAAATTAAAGATGTGCCCAAGCCAAGAAACACCTCCTTTGATGTTTTAAATGGATCAAATAAGCTGTTGGCTGGTAGAAGTTCAAAATATGAATTCTGAAACTGAAAAAATAGTCATTTTTCTGTGCTAAGAGGATGGCACCTTCAGGAAAGGCAAGAGCATTCAGGATCACAACTTTTAAGCACCTCAAGCATTGGTGCATCTTCTGCTCTTGCAGAAAAGGAAAAGATCACGGAGTACAAGTCTCTTACAAAGCCAGTTACACAAAAGCAGCTAATACCCTTGTTTTACAACTCTTGTATCATATCATCAGGACAATGGAACAATGAATTTTACATCTTAACTGAATGGAGGCATGAAGCTTGGAACAAGGTAACTAAATTACTGCAAATGACATTTTTTATTTAAGCTTCTGCAATTACCTATGAGGCTGCCTAAGAAACTAACATTTTCTTGTTCCTTCTTCCTGTCAAGAGCACAAGTTTCAATGCTTGAACTTTGGCAGATAATTCATAGTGTAAATAAAAAGTTTACTTCTACTTTGACTTTGGCTGTAGAAAGGATAATTTTAAAACGATATATTGGCTTTACACATAAAATGTGCAACATGCAAGCCAAACTAACAACAAAAGCAATCAGGCTGTCATTTGTGCAAAGGTAGCTATAGACAGAGGAGCACATGTAATTGATGAGTTTTTAAGTTCCAACCATCACATGCCAATTTGTTTGATTTGGCAGTAACAACTGTGATTCTAATCAAGTTAGAAAAGGAGCCCTGTGATTACCATCATCAAGATTGGTAGCTTTCCCTAAAACAACAAATACTGTATGTGTAATCCTTACTTACTGCTGGCTTCTCTTTAAAGATGTTTTCTGGCTCAATGCAAAAGCATTCATTGCATAGGGCAAATCATCAACCAGCCACAGACAGCTCAAGAACAGAAAGCTACTCAAACTTAGTTGCTTTATGTTTTGATTACACTCTTCAATAAAATTTATTGCAGCTTTAGAGGGAGGACTGGAAACTCTTGGAATTTGCTATATAAATATGCAGAAGTCTGCAGGTGTCACAGCTGAGTGCGAGGAAGCCACATGCTTCACTGCCCTGTGGCTCCTTCTTCTCCATCCCCTGAGTAATTGGACTGGCTCAACAAGGGTAACGATGGGAGAAAGCCATGTAGCCATAAAACACAGCACCCACTCTTATCAGGATGTGACCATAACATTTGCCTTAATTTCTGCTTTCCCCTCTGCTTCTTAGCCACATGACCTTGATCCTACAGAGTTTAAACCAGGCAGATGCATTAATCCTTTCCCCTTCAAAGTACACAGGGCAGAAGACCCTTGTCTCAAATGCATATTTAGAAAAATAATTCAGCCCAGCAGGTACTTGCCCTCTAGGTCCTACTGCAGCATGAATTGACAGTCAGTAGTGACTATCACTGAAGGAAGGAACTGCTTAAAACATTTTTAATTACGTTCATTGTAGAACAAATAAATACCACCATTTAAGACTAGTTGAATTACAACTTACTCTGGCTCCTTGTAGTTTTCACCTGAAGCAGTACATATTATTAATATTTCCCTCCTTGCTGTCTTCCGAATTCTCAATAACCT
This sequence comes from Phaenicophaeus curvirostris, assembly GCF_032191515.1. Taxonomy (NCBI): domain Eukaryota; kingdom Metazoa; phylum Chordata; class Aves; order Cuculiformes; family Cuculidae; genus Phaenicophaeus; species Phaenicophaeus curvirostris. Next base: position 4,259,849 of record NC_091406.1, on the reverse strand, counting down.
TTCTGTCAAGATTGCATTAAACATGTCTTGTTAATTCACCATGTTCTTTGAGAAATCTAACACGGAGATGACAAATGCTTATCTAAAAAGCCCCTCTGGTTTAATGAAGTGCATAACAAGAAACACAAAATTCTAGTTTACCACACAGATTTGATTTCAGCTTTGCTACTTCAGTGAGTTCAACAGCAAAACAATCTGAATAGCTTCAGCATCCATCCCTAAGGGAGCAGAAGGAAAGGTCATGGACCCTGAAGATATCTAAAGGCTTCAAGGACCTCCTCTCCAAAGCTGAAGCATTTTACTGTTCTAATATACCTCCTAAGTAAAACCCTTTTAAATTAATATACACTGCTCTTAGTCTCACGCTTACCATAGGTCAAGGCACTAAATTTCTCTAGAAAGTATATAACCTTGGGGGCGCTTCTAGTGAGAAGTTGTTGCAGTCTTGGTGCAACACAAGGTAAGGCAGGTAGAGTTTGTGAGAGAAATAATGTACGTTCTGTCAACTCCCAGAATCTAACAGACCATTTGCTAATCCTCAAAGATCCCAAAGCAGTTTAATTGACTGGTATTGATGTACTACATCTATCCCACTAAATATTTTTTTTCAAAAATATTCAGTAAGACAATTATGCAACCAAATTACCATTTATATGGCTCCTTTAATCTACAAAGGAGTCAAAATCCTATGCATTTACAAGGGTAAAAAGACACTACTGCTCAAGTACAGCCAATTCTGCATCAGGGAAAATGAAAAGCTCTGCACCAGCACACAATATAACAGCTTGTATGACAGGAATGATGATATTTAAATCCAGAGAGATGATAACACCCAATTAACCAGATTTGACTACTAAACATACACCCTAACACAGGGACGTTTCAGACTTGCGTTTATTTACCAGGTCCTAAAATTCAGTCCACTATAATATGACTTTAATGTCTTGAAAACAGCTTTACTTTCCTCACATACCTTTCTTGACCAAGCAAAGTAGCTCATGGACTCCATACCAAGAAAAGTAGTTCATAGACCCTATGTCAGACAGCCCACAGGCTGTTTGTCAGAATCCACTGCTTACTAAAAAACATAAATAAAACAACACGACAATCCTTCTAGAGAAGCTCATTGGTTGAGATTACAGAATCTGTTCCATGGAAGGCCCGTCTTCAGCATTTGAAGGTTCAGAATGTCATTGTGACAAAGGTATTTTTCTCATGAACATTATGGAGACTGTCAGTACTTTGATGGGTGAACATCAAAAGATGTACTGTCAGCAGACAGAAGGATAAGGCATGACTTATTTTACCTGTTCATTAGCTGACACAATCAATGGGATGCATATATACCTATACTGAAAAATCAATTGCATTGAAAAGTAGAAAATAATGTAAATATTTTAATTGCCACTATTTGGTACACTGTCTGAAGGTGCTACCAGAAGACACTTAAATGAAGAACCATTGTATTGATTTAAAGCAATACACTTATGAGACTAGAGCTTGTCTTTGTAGCACCCTCTCCTTTGCCCTAGATAGTGTGGTTAGGGTGTCTGAGCCCTCACTTCCACGGGGAAGCATCTAGTGAGTAGTGGCCTCCATGGTTCAGGAAAAACATTATTCCTTCTCATTCAGACCACAGTACAACCAGCCAGAAGGATAAAGCCTCACTGCCCTTACGCATTCTCCTGGTCGTCTCATCTCAGCAAGGAGGGTTCTCCTCATCAAGCTGCTGAGGAACAGACTTGAGCTGGATCCTTTGGTTTAAAAATGCAATGAGAGTGGATGAACTCTGCTGTCACAGTGATTCTGAAGGATGACAGCAGTGTGCAGGAGGCAACCACAGCCCTGTGTGTGGGATCACCAAGGAAATCTATCCCAAGCAGTGCATCGGCTGATGGTTGGAAATTGAGGGAACGCGACTGATTTGCACAATTCCCTGAGTAGGAAAAACATTTAAATAGGATTAGATTGTCACAATTGCCCCTGACACGAGTGCCCGGGTAGAAAGGCCTTGAGCCTGTATTTCAGGAGAGCACTGTGCTGCAGCCAAGACTTGAAAAACATTCACAATACAGCCTGTCACCAGTGCTACATTTCCTTGTCACTCTCTAAGTGTGACTGATTTGCCAAGATCAAGACTAAATTCATGATCAGCAGCAAGGGCACCTAACATGAATTACACAACTGGCTTTCCTTCCTAGCCTCCCGGATAGGCTAAAGAAAATGCTTTCCCTGCATACACAGTTGCTTTTTATATCCACACCATATTCTCTGTGTGACCATGCATGACTGCTCAGCTCATCCCGCTGCCTCCTCCCCGCTCCCAAAATAAAGATGATGCTCAGTAACAAGGAGGCATTTGGCTATTGAATATCAAAGCCTGTATTTTAAAATGTATTGATATCATGGCAGAGTTTCTTGCCTCCTGGATAAAATGGAAAAAAAAAAAAAAAAAGAGCTGGGGTAGAAGCATTGGTGACTGTCTGGGGCTGAAAAAAGTGACTGCTTGGTGCAGCTCTGGAGAGATGGGGCAGTCTGTGCAGACACCTCCATCTATGGAGACAGAAAAGCAATCCATTGAAGATAAGGGTGGGAGGGGGAAGAGAAGAAAGCATAAAACCAAGGGGATCAGATGATTAAAGAAATGAAGGAATAGTAAAAGGCCTTTCCCTTCACTTCATCTTCCCAAAATCAGGTATACAGAGATGAAACTAAAGGCACTAAAACAAGACAGCATCAAGGAAGAGCCTGTGAAGTCAAACAGGCTTAAACTTCTAACAGTGGTATCCCAGCATTGACCAGAAGCAGGGGAATGACTGTGAACACAGAGAAAATAGAGTATCTGATTTTGGGACGTGGCAAATGAGTCTCCTCCCAGGCCTAGGATACACCATAAAGCCAAAGGTAAAATGAGCGTGTCAGAGATGAACAATGAGCAGAAAAATCCAGATAGTGCTCTTGGCTCTCACAGTAGTGAAAAATGATGTCCCAAGCATCTTAACAAAGCAATAAATTCCACAGAGTAATCTGCCACCCTGAAAGCACATTGCATACTTAGTCTTGAGAGTTTTTGCCCAAGGGAAGAAGATACTGGAGTTTCAGTGTCAACTCACATCTCAGATTCTTTGCTGAAGGTATCTTTAAGCGAGTCACTCAATTTACTGGTACACTGCAAGATTTGATACTGAAGTTGCACAACATCGTCTCTGAAGAATAAGATGATAAAATTCTAGACACTGATGGACTGGTTTCCCTCACCGCGTCAATGCAGAGATAATCAGCGATAATGCAGGAAGTTTTTTTCCAAGCTATTTCTATGGAAGTTTATAAGCTTTACTGCAGACAGCTGAGAGCCACCAGATTCATTCAAAGCTCTCATTCTGTTTTCTGTGGTCTCATTCTTCCACTGAAAAGTTCATGATAATGCATCATAACAATAACATTTAATTAAAGTTTCTGAAATACAAGATTCCAAATAATTTTTTAGGACACAGAAGCAGAAGAAAAAGAAGCAACTTCCAAGCAACTAACTACTTATGGAAAAAGAAATGCTGTGAGTAAATAATAGAAGACCAGAATTAATGACAAAATTTAACATTTAAATACCAGGAAACTGTTGCTGATTATCATTCAAATATTCTGCTGCATCAACCTGGGGGTTGTTCCACAAGGGAGTAAGTGAATCGTTCTATTCATTTGATTCTTCCCACCATTCTTTAGTCACAGGTTAGACTAGACATTGCTCAAAAATGACCTCCTGCTGTTTTCCAGTTATGACTTATGTCTGAAAACTACCCTAATAAGAACATATGGAATCAACAAACAGGAAAAGTGGGCTGAAATTTAGATAATAATGCCAAATTTATCACAGTAGAAATATGATTCACTCCCACCTGTAAATCTACAAGAGTTTTTCATCCCTTCATTCCTGAATTACAGACATCATATCATCTAAACTCATGTATTATTCATACTTTTATTGCGGTAATCTGAGAAAGCTGACTAAAAAGCCTTAAAATTCTTATCACCTGCTAGTGTATATTTCAACATCAGAAAACAAATCTGTGGCAAACACCCCTGTGATCACAACATTACCCCCACAGTGATGTAGTAGCAGGCACTTCTGGAGCCTGAGTTTTTAGCCCTAACCAATGGTCTTTGTGCCCCCAAAATCCTGACCACTTTTCCTGCTAATTGCACAAAGCTAATTAAATAACAGCAAAGAACATCTCTTCTTGTTATATTTTTTTGATGCTGTGAGCCTTTAGTGGACATGGAAGTCATTTGCTGCACACAGAATTTGGATGTCTTCTACTTAATCCTAACCTGCAGTCATTGCCATCTATTTACATATTATTAATTTTATTAATGTAATATTTATCTAATATTTCACTGCATTTGATGACAAAAGTTCTCTGTGTATGACCATATGAGCTCCTAATATTCTGGCTTCATAAAGGCATTCTGAATTAGTCTTTACACGCTCTATTTCTATTTCCCAAGGAACAGCTTTTTCTTTTTTATAGACTCTATATGGTCCTAAGAAATAGATAAGTGAACACGATAACAGTTAACTACCCTCAACCTCCAGCCTGTATCTTTTGGCATTAGTAGGAACACTTAGAGCTGCATGACTAGATTCAGTATCTCTTATAAGTAAAATTACTGCTGAAAAGAAAGTAGACAAACAACTTTGAAGACCGAAGTGTCCCCATCTAACCCCTCTGTTAAGCACCAGTATCTCTTTATCAAAGAAAGTACTGGTATCTATTAAAGCTGAACAAAAGAAAACCCAAAAGGTTAGTTGTGCTTTCCCTTGTGGCAAGGTGCAGAGTCTCACCTCGCTTCTGGTGATAGGAACAGTTGGACTCGATGATCTGGTGGGTCTTTTCCAACCTGGTGATTCTATGATGCACAGATGACATGGCAATCCCAGTGTTCAGCAAGAGGAACTAGTCAAAGTTTGTCAAATGAGTAATACTGGCAGTTTACAGCACATAAAAACTAACTAACCATTTAAAGTATGCTGCCTGCAGATATTAGCATTGACATGTCCCTTGCCACCACACATAGAGCATCCTACAGGAGCACAAGCCTTCATCCTGTTTTCTGTTTAGCCCAGACTCACATTTGGGCTATGTTCTCTGCCTCCCAGTACCTTTCCCTGCACAAGTTGCCTTATGGTAGGCAAAAGGTATGTCAAAAGGTACATTAGAGCCTACAGCTGGTGTAACTCAGTCTGGAAATAAAGGATCAGGAATATTGGATAAGTGTTCAAACTAACTAGAACATGCTTTTAGATGTAAGGAAAAGTGTAGTCTTTAAATTACTGCTCTGGAATTTACTGGCTTAAAATGAAAGATGTTATGGCATCCCATCAAAGAGTTGTATAACTGAAAAGGGTTTTTGTTGCTTGGGTGAAGACATATTTAAGTAATAAAACACACTTCTGATACCAATCCTCCCATTTGTGCTCTATGATGACAGATTTTAGTTTTCAAAATAGAGAGGTCTCCATACAGGCTAGCACTCCTCTTCCATTTTCTTTGCAGAGGCTTGTGCTGGTTATTTTCTACTGTTTATTGGTTCATTTGAACTGAAAGGCTTTTGATACCAACTTCAGCAGACTTTGGTCATGATGTGCAACCTGTGCTTTCAGGTCTGGCATTCAGCGCAAACCAGATCATGTTCCAGTCTAGTCCAGTGCATCAACTGAAACAACCTCTTATCGCAGTCTCTCTGCAATTTACATTGGCTACACAGAATCTATAAATGCCTTCAATCCTCACACTGTATCTTCACTTAGCCCCCCTGGGTGGCAGTGCCTCTTCGATGCGCCTCTCCTGAGAATGTTAAACACAGAGACCTTAAAATTAGGATTTCTAGCAAGTAGCTTTCATTTGTATGAAAGACAAGATATTCCTGAAATAACTTGAAAATCTGAAGTTAAGAGGGAAAAAGTCCATTAACAAGTTGAAGCCTTGATCTGTAGGAAGCTTTTAGCACTTTATCTAATCTAATTTGTATTCAATAAGGAGGGTTTTTTCAAACAGTGCATCCACAATCCCCAGTGAGAACCCCTGAGAAAGAAATGAATTATTTTGCAGAGTTCAATTTTATATCTTTAGATGTTCTGCTTGAAATTTATAGATAGTCCTGGTGTTGCTTTTGCTTTGTAATGATGTCATTTCCACAGATAATTAATCCCATTGATTAATTCTATTTCTTGCTCTGAGACAGGCAGCTGAGAGAAGTAATAACAATTCATGCCATTTTTATTTCTGATCTTCCATTTACAACTCTATTATTAGTTACGTGAAAATAAAAAGCTGCCCACAAAACCAAGAACAGTCTGTTGGTTATGGTCTCAGTCAAGAACTCTTGCGAGTTGTTATTTATGCACTGAACCTTAACCAAATAGTGGAAGTGTACTTTAAGACATATCCAAACATGACTAGAAGTTTGAGGATGCCATAGGTTTGACAGGAAGAATCAAAAATTAAATATGCATTTTAGGTTTAAAATATCAATAGTGTTGGCCCACGTAGAAACAAATACTACAGGTTGAGATAGTTTCTTTTTGTTGAGAATTAGCAATTTAAATTTAGGGGTAGGATTAATTCCAGCCCCAAGACATGTTAGAACAACAAAGGGGGAAGATGAAGAGCATCTCAATAACTACAGTTTAGCTTGGTAATAGCCTAATTGCAGAGGGAGAGCATCCTGCACTCCAATGGGAAGGCTGTTTGGAAGAGGTCTTTTTTTTTGAGCTACTATTGGAAATCCAATAATGGACTTGAGTCTTCAAATCCATTTTCTACTTTAAGTATGCTGGAGGACGAGAACTGCTTCAGAGCATTTACAGCCATAACAGAAACAGGTTTTTAGAGACATTATGCTGTGTCATCCTAAGCCAGGGAAGTGAGAAAGCTGCGGAAGTGATGCATTTCATCACACTGTGAGAGAAGGTTATAGCTACTAACTAAAAAAAGCCAGATTCCATCGCTCCTGTTAGCTGGACCACTTGAGTTAGCCCCAAGCGGAATTAGAAATAGCTCAAATACAATGCAGAAAACAAAAACTCAATGATTCACCTAAAGCCAAAACAATATATGGTGGTGGCAGACAAAAAGCATTACATGATGCTATTACACATCTGTAAGAAAAGAAATTCTATGTCTCAATACAAAAATATTAAGACTGCAGGCCAATTTTCAAGAATTATGTGGTGCACAGCCAGCCAGACATGCAAGACTAGGACAGAAACATCCCCCTGCTGACTGAGCCCCACCAACAGCTCCAGTTAAGCATCCCAGAGCTCACATGGGGGTGGATGTAACCTGCAGAAGACACAATCAAATGGGGAGCATTTGCATGAAGCTGCCATGTATTGCTCCAGGACACACAATCTATTTGAAGAGGTTGTGCAGAGTGAAGTCTGCAAGGCTAGGCAAAATCTGCATTAGAACTGCACCCTATGAGGTTTTCCTGTCTTTTCTGTCTACACAGGAATGGGAAGAGACCTCTTGAATGACAGTGCCATCCCCCCTCTGAAAGCCTCTGCTTTTCTATTAATAATTTCTTGCACTTTTGAACTCACTCTCATCATGAAATACAAATGAACATAGTGCTAGATCTGCCACTGACTAAGACAGCCATCCCCATCCCCATCCAGCTGCTGAAGTTTTTAAAGGCTCTCTACCCTGTTCAGGCTACCTGAGGAAACTTTTCTTTAAAAGATATTTTGGCACTATCCCCTTCAAATCACTCATTTTAAAAAGTCTTTTTTGACCTGACAACGCAGGTTACTAAAAGACTTGAGATGTCTGCTCTATCAGTCTGCAGAAATTCATACCAAGGTCTTAAAACCAGCATTACTGAAATCTAAACTAGGAAACTTCCCTTTCTCCTTTATTTCCTTACCTTTTTATTAAGATCTCCTGCAAGAAAACCTGAGTATAGCTGGCTAGACTTGAAATGACCCACTTATATCCTCTTTTCAATTCGAGCAGGTAACAGCAATGGAAGACAAAACCTGAATTAACAAGAAAATTTCTTCTACTGTCATATACTTGTAACAAAATATATACCATTTTCTTCTCGGGAAAAAAAGCATGTTTGCAGAAGAAACAACTTTACTAGGACTACAATACAGCAAACTAGAAGAATGTTATATTTTTTGTCTGATCTTTTCTCCCTGCATATTTATTCCTATATGTAACGCATTAAAATGGGTAAAAGAAAAGCAGATACCATTGGAGAATGGTCCAAAGAATACGTAAACAAAAATTAATGGATATAACCACATGGATTTTAAGCTCTCTTCTCTGCTTTACTCTATTTATGATGTAAATATTACAGATTAGGGGAACGCAACTACTTGAGCTCTCTGCCTCTGTTTTGTGTAGTACTACATGTGTGAAGAAAACTCTCAGTGAATCAACCTTGTATCATCTAATTGCCAACGACTGGGCACGGGCCCAGTATGTATAAGTTGTTCTGAAAACACAAACTAAAGTCCAAATTTCTATGAATTTATGTCCCCTACACATTCCCATCCCCACCAGAATATTCACAGCCTTCTTTCTCCTTCCCACAGAGACTATTCCAAGACCATCCGTTCCAAACCACCTTCTACACCCTCTGCAGCCAATTGCTGCAACGCTCCCAGGTCCCCTCCACATCCCCAAACTCCCTCTTGCCTTTTCCATTGGCTGGATGGAATAAAGATCTTAAAGCAGAGGGAGCAGGTTCTGGCACTTCCAGCCCACGGTGTTATTTTGAGGGCCCAGACAGGTTACATTCTGAATTTTGCATTTCATTAGTGAAAGTTCAGAGTAGTGATTTTGAAGACAACACTGAGTTCAAGCTAACATTTTTCTATTAAATGCTCTCATTGGAAAATACTTCTTCTACCTGCAACAACTATCACAATATCTGCTCAATATTATCTGTATAATATCAAAGTGATTTCTTTCTAACACCAACTAAATACACATCATACGATGCAATTAATTTGAGCATGACTATTCAAAATCCAATTTAGTTCTGCATCTCCACTGCACAGATTTTTTTAAATGTGAGAAATATGTTCATTTGTGCACTTCATGCTATGCTGACAACTCATTGAGTAATGTCAACCCCAAGATGCATTTTCTAGCCCAATTATACTACGGGGGCACATTTGGACATGATGCATAATATAAAGAAGATACACACATAAATCCCATTATTGTTAATGGAAACTATGTGCATTGCACATCCCACACACTGTTTAAAAACTATGCCCCACAGAATAATTTTAAATAACTCATATTCTACACAGTACGAACCTGTTATCTAAAAACTATTCCTTTGCCTGCTCTGTTATTAAGGGACAAGAGACAATTCAGAAAGAACAAGCCTTACGGCTTCAGTCCCTTTGAGTTTCTAGCCTTTTCTTGTGAATACTAAAAATGTAAAACAGTCTGTATCTTTCAAATAATCTAATTTTCCAATCCACCTTCATTAACATTGCTGGGTGAAGCCAATTACAAATGCCTTAAGGCTTACAGCCTTATAAGCATAGTGCGACAGGTCAAATTTTATTGTTTGCCCCATCCATCACTACTGACACAGTAATTCAAAGTACACAAGGCACAGTCTACTCACTGCTGCTTCTTTCTGCCTGTGCACCTGCTCCAATTTTAATATAGAAGGTTATTAATAAGTACATTGTCTCCTGTCACTCAGCCCTGGCTTCTTCCATGTATGTGAAAGGAAACCGCCTCAAATTATGCTTTTCTTCTAGCAGAACTTAATGTCTCTCCTTTGAGGTAACGTTCCCAAGCAAGTCATCACTGGTGATGTGTTTCATCAACAAGGACTTTTTATAAATCTAACATAGTGTGGTAATGAGAATTTTTTTCTTAAAATTAATTAAAAATATAAATTAAAAAAAACCTGAGCCACAGAACAACAGATACCAGGAAAAAATACCCTTTTAGAGTGATCTAGAAAACTAACCAAGATGCTCATTTACTGTGGAAAACATGGCTAATAGGCTACATATTCCAGCCTAAAGATGGGTACATAACTTCATTTTTAAAGTTGTTTATGACATGTAGTCACATTTTAATTCAGTAAGATTTCAATATTTATATTTAAAAATGCTCCCTAGAAAAAGATTGTTTTTCTGAGTGTTTGGAATACTAAGCAGCCAACAGTGGGAATGTTACAAATTCAGACTTGTAATTATTGGCAGCAGTAACCTGGATGTCTAAATAAAAACACTGCCTTCTTCAACACTGTAGAAGCTGTAAATGGGAAGGAGAAAAATCAACGACATTCTAAACATTGTTTCATTCCTCCAAGAAAAGCATAAGTGGGCAAATCACAAAGGCACAGGGAGCACAACCTTCCTGCAACGAGTTGTCCTTCTGCAGCAGTGGCCTTTGCTATGCAAAAATAATTAGCCCCTCTCTTTAAAAACCATCATCCCCTACCCCACAAAGCACCAAAATCAGTATAAAATGTCAATCTAAGTTAAAATCATTTTAGCATGCTACAAATGCCCTTGATGAAATCCCCAAATATCCACTGTTATTTGTCAACAGGATCATGGAATCACAGAATGGTTTGGGTTGGAAGGGACCTTTAAGTTCATCCAGTTCCACACCCCCGGCATGGCCAGCAACAACAAAAATACCTTGGCAAAGTGTCTTTTATACATGTACGACTCTTCACCCACCCCGTGCATCTTCCACCCCCTTTCTTAGTTTTTATTTTGGGGTAATCTAGCAACAAGTGACATGCAAACACAAGGAGCTGCACTATTGTAGGGCAGGTCTAACTACCAAAACTTCTAGAGACTCTTAGTGCGTACACACGAAATGAATCTATCCAACTTGAGGAATATATATTTAAGTGAATCCCATTAACTGAACTCTAGTCAATTAATGAATATTGGTTTTTGTTTTATTGCAAAGCCCTCGCAGCTGGGCACTACTTGTGTTTGACTTGAAGTTCGTTACTCTGTGGGAGCTCTGGTGAAACTCAATAGAACCACCACAAAACACGCTGCTTCTACAGCACCAAAAAGATGAGCTCTTTCAGTTGCTTCACAGGACTGAATGAGTCTTCTCGTAGCCATTTGGGAAAATTGGCTTGTAAAAAATTCAAGGGAGTTGGATGTGAGAGAAGGAATCTCACGCTGCCTGAAACTTCATCTCTTCCTGTCACTCAGTGATGGTGTGTGTTTGTTGGAAAGCTGAAGGTTACTTTATCCTGCATAGGTTTTTATACCACATTTCCCAGCATGGTATTTGTACATCACGACTGCAGCTACATATTGAGAAGGGTTGTTTTTTTTAGGGAGTTTAGAGCAATGTTTCCCATATACCCAAGTTATCAAAATTATATAGAGAACAAATTGCCACTTGCAGCAACACGCCTAATACAGATATCCTTTTGCAATTTCCCACATAGTCTGTGGGCTTAACTTGGCAATTAAAAAAATCCAACTTTGACAAGCCTTAATTATGATCAAATAATAGATCAGGAGTTAAAGAAAAAAAAAAAGGATGTAGAAACTGACAAAATGTGTTATTCGCTAAGAACCTACCCTGTGCTGAGCCAAATTGCTTTGGACTGAGCAACTTTAGAACATGGAGAAACAAACTAAAAATATCCCTTCCCTGCTAGGCAAGGTTATAGAAAGGAGATAAACAATGCCATACCCCAATTAAAACAGCTTGCTTCACACATTGTTGTTAAAACCTGAAGGTACAACTTTGGATAAATTTTGCTTTCTTCCAGAGCCTTTTTCTCAGTGGTCCCAGCAGAAATCAAAGCAGTAGGACTTTTAATTAATCTCTCTTAAAAGAGATTATACCAAGGAAGAATAAAATGAGGTTGCAGGCCATCGAACTCAGTCCCCAGAACACCTTTGATAGCTCTGCTTTGCTTTTATGTATGAAAGATCGCCACCCTCCAGCAGAATCAGAGGAACCCGCTTCTCTTTCCAACACTAAGCAGTGCCTTCAACAGAGTTTTAATTAACCTGTTTTCCCCCAAAACAATCAATATCCTCTTTATAAGAGTCCCCATGGGATTAGAAATATTTGTCTTTTCGTGTGTTTGTCAATCTGTGTTTGCAGAACCGTGTTAACAAAGGCTAAAAGGAAGAAGACTAAAAGGATAGCAACAAGCAGTCTCTGAAAGAACATCGTGTCTTGGGCATCTTCTCATTAATTCATAGAATCTTAAACCTGGCAAAATGACAAAGCAGCCGTTGCCATATAAAAACTGCCCAGAGCTCTTCAGTTTTTCCTCTATCTGTTGATTCACTGCAGAAACCTCTATTTTAGCTGTTCTCACAATTCATATGCTAGGTGAAAAATCTTGCAACTATATATATATTCATGGGTTTTAGCTGGGAAGCTCTCATAGAAGCAGCCACAATGCACAGATCAGTGTAATGCAGGCCTGGTTTTTCCTCAGTTAGGACATAAAATTGGCAGAGGATTGTTTAAGATTTTGAATTTACTATCTGACAACACCAAAAAGCAGAAGCTCTTCAGCATAAAACTAAATAGGATTTGACAGGAAGCTCAGGAATTTGCTGAATTGCACGGTTACTTGAAGAGTTCAAAAGTTACACTTCCCAGCTCCCAGAGAGTTTAACGAGGTTTGCTCCAAGCAGGGAAAAGCACAGATCTCTTTGTTCTGGATTGTTTATTTGAGGCTAAAACACCCTTGAGAGGTAGCACTGGTAAGAACGCAGGAGACAGAAAGCCATTCTCCAAGTATATTAATTGATCCAAAAATAAACATTGTTCTTTGAGCATATGCAAAAATACCCTTTAGACATCAACTACCTTAAGATATTGGCACGGATTATAAGGTTTACAGGAAAAAAGATCTACCTTATTCCCGATTCTCTGCTCATTCCTTGAGACCATGTGGAGAAAAGAACCATATAAACAACAGGATGCTTTTAGGATAAACAACATTTCATCAAATATCATAGCTCACCTCATGCTTCGAGCCAAATAAACTGTTCAACTGCAGGAGGCATGATACAGAGCTCTAGGTGTTTTGCCTAGGTTTATTATTTAGGACTTCATTACGCAAGAACCGCTTCATATAGCTTTCGGATTACAAGATTCAAGTCTCACTGGCCCAGGCTACAGGCTGAGGGAACATCTGCATTGCTGGGAATACAGTGGTCAGATGTGACCAAGTCAAACAAGCAATCTACAAAGGTACTCAGCATCAGGCACATTCTAGTTCACCCACAGTCCTCTGGGGTTTCCCATTTGTTATTTGTGACAATAAAGTCAGTAATGTTGAAAGGTTCACGCCAGATGTATTGCTACAGCTAGGAACCCCCTGCAACAAAACTCATCAAATAACGAAACAGGAATCGGTGAATGTTGAATTCCTACTGCTACAATAAGGTAGTTGTAATGACACTGTAAAATATATTTCCTGTAAAAAAAAAAAAAATCCATCAGAACAGTCACCTCCCACGAAAACCTATCAGTTTCCACAAAAAGATATTTGAATACTCCATTACAAATCTTGACCAGCTTGATCAGAAAACTGCAGGAAACTTGGCAACGGTGCTGTCATGTCTTATACAGAAACGTTTGATTCAGTACAAACAACATCACACCCCTGCAACCACTAAATCATGGCATCTCTTTTCATCATGACTTCAAAGTAGCTCTCCCAGTATTTTATTAAGGGGGAGTCCTGATCTTTCCAAATTAGAAATGAGAAAAACACAAATTGCCCAGCATCTCAACATAGGTCAGTGGAAGAACTGGGTGATGTGCCAGATCTACCACGTACAGGTTCAAGCCACAACAGAGCAAAGAACTGAGTTTATAGATTAAAGATGAGAAGATAAAGAAAAAGAGGAGGGGGAGAGGAAAGAACAGTTTATTCTTGTATCTCCCACCAATCTTTAAATTTTGCATGGGAAGCAAAAGCATGAGGATGACTTGACTTCCTTTCCGTGGATTTCTTCATCCTCTCTATCCCACCATTTTTCCCTTACAAAAAGCAAACCAAAGCTGAACATTTAACAAAGAATTTAATGCCACTCTTCATCTAACCGAGGACAACACAGGTCTTAACACTTACTAAGCCTCTGCTGAGTACCCTGTTTTCCATCAGGAAAAGCTGAGTCATCTATTGGACAACTTTGGCCAGGGAAAGCTGTGCAAACCCACAGCTGGATAACTGCACCCCACACCTAGAGAGCAGGTAACCCAGCCAACAGTTGGATTATGAAAAACCAAAGCATCTTCCACTAAACCCGCAACACTTGGACACTTTAACAAATATTAGTTAATTGTGCTTCTGAATACAGATTCCTAATTAAACAGAGCAGCCCTCACATTGCACACATTTAACTAATAGTGCCTCATTATTTTTGGTCATGATTTTCTCCTGTTTCAAGATTGTTGGAAAATTATTTCTCTCTTATATCCCTTAATATCAAATTTCTTACCTAATGTTACGACAACAGGATACGATTTTTCTGTTTTCAAACAAAAAGAGACATGGTCATGGACTTAATTAGTCTACAATGATTTAATTAAGATTTGCAGAGCAACAATGTACCTAATTAGAAGCATAATAATTATACCAATGTACCTTTCTGTCTTTGAAGGTACCATTAGTCATTGTGGTGGTATGTTTTGTAATTTAAGATCATCCTTATTTTCATTTTCTAATTAGCTAAGTGCAGTCATCACCACGTTCAGGTAACTGCTTTTTTAACTAGCTTAATTAAACTTCCTGTAAAAATGACAGTGACAGAGCTATTCTTCTTAATGTCTTACTGACAAAAACATTAACTACTTTATACAGCACTCTTTACAGGGCTTACTTACCTCACAAGCTTAATTCATCAGTACTTTAAAGAGCTTTGAAAGCTCTAGGTCTACAACATGGTTCTTCATAAAGAAAATTTCACTTCTTAAAAAAGGAAATTTGATTTTATGAAAAGCCATCCAGTTGGAAAGCTGGCCACGCTAACTTCCTGAGGATGCTCGGACCTGTCCTTAACCCAACATGCTAACCTGAGCTAGCACTCATGTGGTGTTTCACTCTTTTTTCACCCACAGTATCATTTACTGAGCATCTCTAGGTATGTCCAGGAAAAACACCACATTGCAGTAAGGGTCCTCAAGAATATGCCGTGTCGCTCATATTCCTGCTGGGCCAACAGCATTTTCTCTGCTGCCCTGCAAACAGCTGCCTTCAGCGAATCCTGTTCCCTTATATTTGAGGTGGACAGGCACAGCAGTTCCCAGAATCACCAGGACTATAATTAACATAAGCAAAATGCTCTCTTTCAAAATGCAATCTCTGTAGAAAGCACTAGAACAAAGAGCATAACAGTTTGAAGATTATCAAACAGTGCAAACTAGCAAGATAATGCTTTTGCTATTTTGTGTTATAGCCTATATGAAAGAAAGATTTTTATTATCCAGTCAGCAATAACCAAGACATCACTTAAAAGAACAACAATTAAAAATGCACTTTATGTTCCTTTCCTGGAGTTGAATCCTTAAAGGTTTCTTGAAATTTTCATAAAAAGAGAACATATCAAAGACCTCTATATTCCACAAGCTCTATTGAGCATCATTCCAGATCAAGTTCTGCAGTCTTAATTTTGGTTCAAGGTTTGAAACTAAACTTTGAAGAGGTAGAAACTAAAAATGCCAAGCAATGACATAAGAAATACCCAGGACCAGTTTAAAAAGAAATATCAGCCCAAGACAAAGTTGAAAAGAGAAAAGGAATATGCTCCTTTCTTAGAGAGCTGTACTTTGATGAATTATGTTATTATAGCCCCATTATTAGCTAGCCTTATCTAAAGATACGGATGTCTCTACTTCTGCATAAGAATCCAAGAACCATATTAGTTCAGCCCTGCAACCCCTCAGCCTATTATCCTGCCAAGCTGTGGATCCTTTAAAGTAAGAAAGCTACAAAGGACTAAAAGAAAGAGCAAATTAGAAACAGAACAAATCAGTTCTGCTGAACTATACTGATCATCCCAGCTTCTGGGAATCACTGGCTCAGGAACTCTGTGTGCTAGAGGTTTACTAGCCTGCAGTGGATCTGTTCTCCATGGATTTATATAAATCCTACTTATATCTTTGCCCTGCACAATACTGTGCTGCAGTGGATTTCACAATTTTTATTTCAAGCTGAAAAAAATACAAAACAGTTTGTTTTGAAACTACTGACTTATAATTTCATTAGACATTGTTTCACTAGGTAAGTTTCTTTTCAAGTATTAGTCATGATTTCCTATTAAGTCCCTCTGAAGTGTTCTAATTAATTCTGTGCTTCCTTGCAGATTCCACACCTGACAGCCATTAACATCCTTCTCAGAGCACTTCCTAGTTCTACCACTCAGTTTTGATAAGAAGCGATAATAACTGAAGGCAATGAGAAGTCCAGGCATTTAGAGAAACATAATAAAGTTTCATGTTTATTCTCAATTCCCTTTTTAACATTGCATTTGCATTTTCGCCTGGCAGTGATCATTACTACGTCCTCAGAGAAACAGCCAGAATTATTCTAAGATCAAGTGGCTAAATAAGAGCCTGCGATATGTGCGCTTGGTTATTTCATCTTAATGTGAGTTACTATGCATTTATTGACAGACAAGTTTCATCTGCATTTTATCAGTCATACTTCCTCAGTATCATTTCCTTTTCATTCTTTTTTTTCCCTCAGCTAACAGTTCAAAGTATGGGAAGAGCTATCCTGGGTACAAACATTACTGATGGTGTTGAATAGTAGCCTCCAGCCATTAGCAAAATGCTTTGATGCTGCTCTGCCAGGCCGTGAGCTACGAGCCCAAACCTTGTCTCCTACCTACCCCCCTTCTGTGCTGGCAGGAAAGGGCAAAAATCAAACTGAGCCAGGATGGATCAAAACACCCATGTGTATGTATTACATGCACTGTCTGCCTGCCTATACGAGTAGATGGCCAGTATGCAATTTCAGAAGACGCTTTCCCCCTGAAACGTAGTGGCTACTCTCCATCTTTTGTTTACGAGCTTAGTAAGAATCCTTTCATTTGCCCAGCAGGTCATTACAAGTTCACAAAGCAGCTGATGCAGAGGCAGCTCTGAATACATACACACAAACGCAAAGCAGCGTGGTATTTGCCCAACACTCAATGTCCATCTTTTTGCATTTTCACAGGCAATACTGGAACACGCCAGCACTGAAGTGCCAGAAACAATACTTGCCAACAGCACTCCATTTGAAAGAAAACTACCAAAGAAAAGCTTTGATTTTAGTGATTTAAAGGCAAGCAAGAAAGATCACACTATCTGGTGAAAACTAGTGGTGAATTTGAGAGAAGCAGCTGTGTTCTGTTAATGAAAGATACCAGAAATCCATGATCATTAGTGACCATAAAAAATGTTACTCATTAGGACATTAAAACATACCATTTAGTTTTAATGCTCTGCCTTAAGTATTTTCACCTCATTTACCAGAATTTGTCTTTTTTGGGGAGAAAAATTATCAATGAAGCAGAGCTTTAAGAAGAAATCATAGAGAGGCAATGAAGTTTCTATGGGTTTCTGTAGCCATATTCTCACAGATTTATAATGTGGTGCCAACAGCAAAGAAAGTTGCTTTAAGCATCTTCTTGATATTGTGCAAAGGTTGAGCAGACCTGTATCCTTTCACTAGGACTGGACATTACAGAAGGATGAACAATGAGCACAGCATCAGGGGAGCCCTCAAATAAAAAACTTAGAAAAAGTAACTACAAATATGCAACATGACAAGCAATCGCATCTGTAGAACAGTACTCAGAAAGCAACTAAACTCTACTTTCCCTAGACAGTGGCAGGGAACCTGAACAAAGTTTGTGGAAAAGAAGCAGCTGCACTCGAAAGACCAACAAGATGCTGCAATATTCCAATTGCTAGGGGAGAAGCAACTGATAGTTAAACAAATAAGAAATGAGGATGAGACAAAGTTGCTTCAGAATAAATCTTCTGAAAGTTTCCTTTAAAAAATTAACAGCACTCAAATAGAGGCAGCTTCTGGGAGGTATGTCGTTGATAGTCAAGCATATCAGCAACAGGGACTGTTTGACAGCTTCATTATAGCTGTCGGGCTTATATCATAGTCACAATAGTTTGGTGGATTTATTACATTGGCAGAATTTCTGATGAAAACCATTTGGATCTTATGGCAAGAAATATAGAAGGTCAAGAAAAGACTTGGAGCTAACAGAGATGCAGGTTAAGACACAACAAAATTACCTGAGTAGTGCTACAGAATATGCAATGAAAGCTATTTATCTTACACACTCTCAAGAAGTCAGATATAAAAAGTTGTTTTCAAAATATGTCCAATTTTAATCCTAAATACCAACACTAAATTACTGCATTACATACTCCTATACAGCAATAAAGAATGGCTTTTTTAACAGACAACTTGGAGCCCTTTTGCCACAACCCATGTGTGCAAGGATGAGAGAGGAGCTGCTCATTTGCTCCTTTGACCATGTAAATCCTTCAGCCAGAACAGAAGAGAGGCTTAAATGAATTAGCCATGGCAGCATTTTAATATTTGTGTCCATTAACGGATGAAAAATTCAAGCTGCCCAGCTGGGAAGATAACATAACTACAATAGCATCACCACGGTTACATCACAGCAGAGAATCTTTTCCCCCGGTCAATTTATTTTCCTGGATCTTTGGGGGGTAGTTTTTGGATTTTAAAGGGTATTTTACTGGCTGTCAAACCTTACCTTGCATGCAGGCAGAGAAGAAAACCTTAAGGGCATTCCCTAAACACAACTTCCAGTGCCTGAAGTGCTGTTTATATATCCGAGACATGTAAGGCTTTATTTGATAATGGGAGATCTGGACTGCTGAATAGCTATGAAGCCAGTTCCTTTTATTGAGTCAGGCTCTAAGGTGATCATATTCTCAACGTAACAATGAGTGAATTTATGTGCACTGGGTTACGGGTATTTTTTTTTTTTAATGGTGCCATATATGCTGCATCTGGCACACAAGCCTACTGAAACTGTGGTTTAAATTAATTGTAATATGTTACCCACGGAGCCTGGGAGAAAAAAAAAATCTGCCATAGAACAATGATACCACCAAGTTATTTTACCATTTAGAGTCCAAATCTTAAAAACAAGAACTCTCTCAAAACCATTTGATCAGATTGGCTTGTTCAGACAAGAGGAATTTTTTTTTTCTGTTGCATCATCAATACTGAAAAAGTTCCACTTCCTTAGCAAGAACAAGCTGTTTAGAGAAACATGAATCATGAAAGTCATATGATGCTGAGTTGTCATTCTGAGCCGCTTTTTATCAAATATGTAAAAATCTACATCTATCAGCACTTTTTACGCAAAGATATTCCAGAACTAAAAGTAGACTGATTTAATACTGCCTATTGATGAAAGCTATTTCACTTGATACTACAGCCCGGATGACCACTGCTGACAGGATTTCAGGTCACATGGAGAACTTACCTTGGTAGTATACGTGTGCCCATCAGATCCACAGACAGCGCTGGCGTGGGTCAGTGGGCAAGGTTTGCATTTCACTATGTTAGCTGGGCCAGTCCAGTGCTTCTGGGCCAAGTTTCCTTTCTTTTGTCGAAGGCTGGAAAGTAAGAGATACCAGATTTGGGTTTTTTTAACATGCTTGTATAAAACAGAAGCTCCTCTGATTAAGGCAAAGCTATATTTTTCAACACAGTATTAATTTAAAGCATGTAAATTAAATATAGCTCCTAACAATACTTCTATAATATGGCATTTTACAGCAGGCAATCTAAAAGGTCATAAATTGGTAGATAGTCCTAGATTTACAACACCTGGCAGGTTTGTTTTCATTTAGAAATACAAATGACTTCACTTAAGAATAAAGCACTTTGTGAGACTCCATAGAGTTTCTAGTGAAGCAAGCAAGTAATGTTACATCACGTTGTACTTCAAAACATTTTTTTTACCAGGCCTTCCCTGAACCGCCAAGTTATTGAAGTAGGAACAATTTAAAACAAAACCCCTTGAAAAACATTGCAATTTATATTAGCCTTATAAACACGTATAAGATCACCAAACCCTATTTCCATGCCAGCTATGGAACAGCTGTTATTCTCAGACTAATCACAGTCCCCTCAGGAAGGCCATAAAGGGAGAGAGAGCATCTCCAAGTCAACAACAGCGTTTGTACCATGGGAGTGACTGCAGTTGTCCTCGAGCCATGGACCACTCAATTATTGCATTAAAAATGTCTATGAAAAGACATCTGCTCCAAAAACTTATTGCGACATACATGCTATTGATTCTGATTAACAGCTCATTTTCCTGTCATAATGAACTACTTGACTGATACAACTTTAAATAATTATCACCAGTCTACTGTTGTAAGCTGATTAAAAGTTTGCTTTAGAAACCACAAGTCAATGTTACAATGCAGATTAAGATCAGCCACATGTACTTGTCTTTCACTTGGACGCATTTACAGGGAAGGGAATGGAAGGGAAGGCATCGCATCAGCTTTGCTGGAGACTCTTAAGAAAAACAACTGCCATCTGTTCTCATACCACAGTAAAAAAAAATAAAAAATAAAAAAATGATATAACAGTTCAGCTAGAAATACATTTCAATGTGCTGCTGAATGACTTTATCACAGTTTTAGAAAAATATATACAGATATATTTTAAAGCAATTTCACTACAGCTTGCAATTTGCTACACAATACTGACTTTGATGTAATGACACATTCAGCTGCTAAAATAATAAAAATTCTATTCTTTCATCTCAGATCCAGTTTTCTTCAAGTCTAACCTTTGTCACAGTGATGACTAGTACTGTTAAGAAGCTTGTGTCCTCAGAAGGAATGCAATCATGATATAATAAACTTTGAAAATAGAAGCCCAATATTAAAGACTAAATTCCCTTATTATTTTGAAGAAGTTTATCATGCGTGCAGCAGCTTCCTCTCTTTCAGATGCATTCTGCCTTGCAGAGTTACTATTATACCAGATGCTAAACACTGCAGATGGGGGTTGCTTGGCTCTGAACCCCTAAATTCACCTCTGTAAACAGGCTCTCATGCTAGGGTTGTACAAACTATTTATTTAAGTTTTCCAGAGTAATTCCAACTTCTCCGCAGCCCCCTTGCCTCAAGAACGCTTTGTTACCAAGATGTTATCTTATTTTCTGGTATTGTTTGGATTACAGGCATTTCTTTTGCCTTTTTGCTTGATGAGACTTCCTTGTTCACTTTACTTACAGCCCTGCACTTCTAGAAATGCACAAACTCAGAATCTAAAATATATTCAGATATAGATACTGATGAGCAGAGACTGGAGACACGTGAAAGGTGCTGTGCTTCTCCTTTGGAGACTTCAGAAGGAAGGATCATGGCACAAAGCAGACTTTTTGCCTTTCGCAGACTTTGATATCCACAACTCAAAAACCTGACCCTTGTCTCTACGTAAAATTGTTAAGAAGAACATTTTAGGATTAGTTATAGAAAACCAGCTAAGAAATGCTAAATTTTAAGTGTGTAATTTAGTGCCATCGTCATCAAAGTCATTAGCCACAAAGCATGCAGGATGAAGATGAACTTTTGAACTAATGAGCACCTCATCAAAATTAAATGTAGAATGAAGCTCTTGACTAGACTGATGCCTAACAAGCCACAGGATCTCGAGGCTCGAGTGGCAAGAATAAGATACATTGTATGGCATTTATGGACCA
Source organism: Phaenicophaeus curvirostris (assembly GCF_032191515.1). Lineage (NCBI taxonomy): Eukaryota > Metazoa > Chordata > Aves > Cuculiformes > Cuculidae > Phaenicophaeus > Phaenicophaeus curvirostris. The sequence goes on along the minus strand of NC_091406.1, from coordinate 4,238,077 downwards.
AACTACATCCAGGTATTTTACACTGTAATCTTAAAAGTCCCCAGTGGACATGGTTGCTTGTCCCACTCTGCACAGCCTTACATTCCCTGGTATTGATTTCCTCACTCCTGCCTCGATTCCTTCGAAATTCATATTGCAAAGCTAGTTTCTACTATAAGATTCTTCTGGAGCTAACAATGTTTTCCATCCTGATTTGAAAAAAAAAAAAAAAAGTAATTTAATATTGTCCATGTCAAGTCATTTCATCAGCTCATTGAGCCTGGTGGCCCTTTCCATCACTTTACTGAGATTAAAAAGAACAAGCACAGCCTTAGGCTCAAGCTCTGTTCTCACTGCAGCTGCCTGGAAGCCAACTGCAAGCCATGTGTGTAAAACCAGAGCCTCCCCCTTAGCTACGAACTATAACAGTTTCACCTGAGCTTGATTTGCAGTGTTTCACTTACAGACACCCACAGAAACGTTATTCTCTTCCCCACCCCCACTTTTATCCTCAGGATCTGCTTTTGATATTAAGATGAAATTTATTCTCTCCGCGTGCTATTTAATAACAAGATGAATTCACAGTGGAGTACATCTCAAAGCGTTTTATTCTTTTAAAAGTAAAAAAGTTAGCAATTTTAGTAGCACTTCATATAATATGTGTAAGAAGGCAGGGGAGTGCTGCAAGAAACCTGCAGCAATCCCAGCTTCTGCAGGTGGGATTTAATTGGCAGCTCAGTACAGCAGCCAGTTTGGTTGCAGGACACAATTTGGGTTTCAAAAGCGCATCTACTCTTTTCAAGCTCTGGTTTTGTCAGAAACAATAGCACAAAGCGTCACTGCATTTGAAACAAGTCAAAAATAATTTGTGTCGGCTTGGCCAAGTGAGCAATAGCTGAAAGTTTTAACTGGATACCCAGGTTCCACGCCCCCAACAAAAATATAGGTAAGCAGCTATTTCCTAGAAAGACCTATTTTCCAAAAGTAAATATGTACTTTTCCAGAATTATTTTGAGTGGCTGGATAAGGCTTTTGGAAGCTTTTCAATCCTATAACCCCTAACAACACATCAAACATCCAAACAAACAAATTAAAACCTAGACAAGAATATTGGCTGCCATAAGCAGACAGCCTGCAAATCCCTTCTCAATGGAAGTGCACATTCTCATACTCTGGGAACATGTTTTCCTATGCTAATCATCTTGTTTTAGAATAAATATGTCAGAAGCAAGGCAGGCCAAAGCAAATTACATCTTATTTTTTTATTTCTGGACAACTTAACCAACTTTAATCCTGCTTTAAGACCCAGAGTTGAAAGGATCTACTACAAATCATTAGAAAATAACAACTGTGCAGAGCGAACAAACCAGAAACTCCCCACTGGGGTAAGTCTGCTGCATTTATAAGGACAAGAGGGCCAAGTACTTTCAATATTCCAGAAGCAAACAGACATTAATGTCTTGCTGAAGTATTAAGACTTACAGGCAAACCCCGCCTGCTTTTGCTTTTCAGACTGGTGAAGCAACACACTGAAGGGCGTTAAGATTTAAGGAGTAGTCCCATTTTACAGAATTCAAGCTCTTAACATTTTAACGCATAAAGAAATTTTAGTGGTTTAAAACATTCACGCTTCAACACAGGGAGAACGTACACTGACTCAGCTTCATTACTCATTACGCAGACATCCTACTTACCACATACTGTGAAAATACAGGGAGCCTACATCTGCTTTGCTTGCACAGGAGCAACACAGCAAGGTTTCCAGATGCCATCAGCCAGGCGCTAGGACTATATGTAGTCGCTTTGGCTGCCCCAGAGCCACAAACCCTCACACTTCAACACAGGGATTCCAAATGCAAAGCTCTGGGTGTGAAAAAGCGAGGCCACAAGCTCTAGGGAAGCTGGCCCCACCCAAGATTTTAAGACTTACAGGTGTGCTTCAGGAAGCCAGAAGCCGAGCCCCAACGGGCTTGAGTGAGTGCAGCTGGCAGCCCCAGGGATGCAAATCACTGAGCAGCTTCCCACCTGGCCAGGGGTGCAGGGCTGGGAGCACAAGGGCTGAGCAGCGAGACAGCCTGCAAGGGCGGTTTCAACTTTGGTTCAACCAAATTTAATGCCTCAAGCAAAGCATTTCATGTTGAGTCACATTTTTTTTCCAAAAAAATCACAGCCTTAATTCCTGACCAACTCTCTGAGTGGATGACACAGGCTGTGCTCTTTAGGCATCCC